>NC_041391.1:154511419-154529564 GCF_002162155.2 Triticum dicoccoides
TTGGGTTCGGGGCGACGGCGGTGGGTGGTGGTGGTGGTGTGGCGGCAGGGTGGCGGGGTATTTAAGAGAGGGGGGGCGACTTGAAGGAGGGGGCAAGGCGCGGCGGAGGCGGAGTCCGGCTCGGACTCCGATCCGAGTGGCGGCGGGGCGGCGCGCGCGAGCGGGAGGCGGCGGCGGCGGCTGGGCCGGCCTGGCTCGGCTGGGTCCTAGGCCCATTCGGGCACGGGGAAATTTGTTTGTTAAAATAATTCCGCCGACAGAAAAAAATCCTATAAAATAAAATTAAAATCTAAAAAATGCCAAAACAAATTTTCATCGTCTAAATAAAATATTTAGAACGAGATGAACATTTTCTTGGCCCTAAAATGCAAAATTTTGAAAACGTGCAATTTTTCTAACGCAAATAAAATCCAAATAAAATCAAATAAAATACAACAAATGATTTTAACATTTTTCCTCCAATATTTCAATTGTTTTGGAGAAGTCATATTATCTCCTCTCATTTATTTTTAATATAAAATATTTTTCCGGAGAGAAAAATAATTAAAATCAAAAATCCTTGTTTTCGCTATTTGATAAAAATCAAATATGAACACCGGAAAATCCCCAACTCTCTTCGAGGGTCCTTGAGTTGCTTAGGATTTCGAGGATTGCGGAACGAAGATGCAATAAAATATTATATGCATGAATGACCTATGTATAACATTCCAAATTGAAAATTTGGGATGTTACAAACCTACCCCCCTTAAGATGAATCTCGTCCTCGAGATTCGGGTTGGCTAGAAAATAGGTGCGGGTGGTCCTTGTGAATATCATCCTCTCATTCCCAGGTGGCTTCCTCCTCGGTATGGTGGCTCCACTGAACTTTGCAAAACTTGATAACCTTGCTGCGAGTGACTCGGCTGGAAAAGTCAAGAATCTTCACTGGCTTCTCCTCATAAGTCAAATTACTGTCCAACTGAATCGCCTCCAGGGGTACTGTATCTCTTAATGGTATATCGGCCATCTCAGCATGACACTTCTTCAACTGTGAGACGTGGAACACATCGTGAACTCCTGACAATCCTTCACGTAACTCCAGCTTGTAGGCAATTTCTCCCATCCGTTCCAAAACACGGTACGGTCCTACGAATCTCGGAGCTAATTTTCCCTTAACTCCAAAACGTTTCAGTCCTCGCAAGGGCCTACTCGCAGATATGCTCTGTCTCCAATTTCATAGGTTACCTCCTTGCGTTTTGTGTCTGCATAACTCTTCTGCCTGGACTGAGCAATCTTCAATCTGTCACGGATCAGTTTAACCTTCTCCTCTGACTCTTTGATCAAATCTGGTCCAAACAACTGACGGTCTCCTACCTCATCCCACATCAGGGGTGTTCTACATCTGCGTCCATACAGAGCTTCGAACGGTGCCATCTTCAAACTGGCCTGGTAGCTATTGTTGTATGAGAACTCTGCGTAAGGCAAATTGTCATCCCAACTAGATCCATAATCTAGCACACAGGCTCTCAACATGTCCTCCAGAATCTGGTTGACTCTCTCTGTCTGTCCATCTGTCTGCGGGTGAAATGTTGTACTGAACTCCAATCTTGTACCCAGGGTCTGGTATAATTGATGCCAAAACTTTGAAGTAAACTGTGTTCCTCTATCTGATACGATGGTCCTCGGAACTCCATGCAAACATACGATCCTGGACATATATATCTTGGCCAACTTTGCACTTGTATAAGTTGTTTTCACTGGGATGAAGTGAGCCACTTTGGTCAAGCGATCCACTACTACCCATATTGAGTCATATCCTGCTTTGGTCCTGGGCAATCCGGTGATAAAGTCCATGCCAAGTTTATCCCACTTCCATTCGGGTATCGGCATAGGCTGTAACAGTCCTGCTGGCTTCTGATGCTCTGCCTTCACTCTCTGACATACATCACATACAACTACATACTCGGCAATATCCTTCTTCATACCAGTCCACCAGAAACTTTCTTTCAAATCCAAATACATCTTGGTGTTTCCGGGGTGTATCAAGTATGGTGAGTCATGAGCCTCCTGAAGTATTAACTTCCTGATCTCTGGGTTATTAGGCACATAAACTCGATCCTCAAACCATAAGGTATCATGCTCATCCTCGCGAAAACCTTTGGCCTTTCCTTTGCTCATCTTCTCCTTTATCTCAGCAATCTCTTTGTCTTCCTTCTGAGCTTCTCGAATCTTGTCCAACAATGTAGATTGAACTTCCATTGTTGCAATGAAACCTCTTGGAACAATCTCCAACCAAAGTTCCATGATATCTTCAGCTAACTCCTTCGGCAATCCCTTACTTTCAAGGATACTAGCATAACTCTTCTGGCTCAAAGCGTCTGCTACGACATTGGCCTTCCTAGATGATAGTGTAGCTTCATATCGTAATCCTTTATAAGTTCCAACCATCTCCTCTGTCTAAGGTTCAACTCCTTCTGTGTGAAAATGTACTTCAAACTCTTATGATCCATGTACACATCACAACGGTTTCCAATAAGATAATGTCTCCAAGTCTTCAATGCATCCACTACCGCTGCTAGCTCCAAATCATGCGTGGCATAGTTCAACTCATGGGGCTTCAGTTGTTGTGAGGCATACGAAACAACATTTCCGTCCTGCATAAGCACACATCCAAGTCCCAAGCGTGAGGCGTCACAATACACTTGAAACTCCTTATGTATATCTGGCAATGTTAGCACTAGGGCTGTAGTCAAACGTTTCTTCAACTCCTAAAACCTTGCCTTGCAATCCTCTGTCCATTTAAACTTAGTATCCTTCTTCAGCAATTTAGTCATTGGCTTAGCAATCTTGGAAAAATTCTCAATGAATCTCCGATAATATCCTGTGAGTCCAAGGAAACTGTGGATCTCACCAACTGAAGTGGGTGCCAACCATTCAGTGACTGACTGAACCTTACTGGGATCTACTGCTATACCCTCTCCTGATATAACATGCCCAAGAAATCCAACTTCCGTCAACCAAAACTCGCACTTGCTGAATTTGGCGTATAACTGGTGTTCCCTGAGTTTCTCGAGAACTAAACGCAAGTGCTCCTTATGCTCCTCTTCGTTCTTCGAGTATACCATAATATCATCAATAAACACCACAACAAACTTGTCCAAATACTCCATGAACACCTTGTTCATCATACTCATGAAATAGGCAGGGGCGTTAGTCAGTCCAAACGACATGACCGTATACTCATATAATCCATACCGTGTGGTGAATGTTGTCTTTGGTATATCCTTCTCTCGGATCTTCAACTGATGGTATCCCGATCGTAGATCAATCTTCGAAAACACCTTAGCTCCTTGCATCTGATCAAACAGATCATTGATCATTGGCAGCGGGTACTTATTCTTAGTCGTTACTTCATTCAAGGCTCGATAATCAACAACCATCCTTAGGGATTTATCCTTCTTCTCCACCAAAAGCACTGGAGCTCCCCAAGGCGATGAACTCCTTCGAATGTATCCTTTATCCAATAACTCCTTGATCTGTTTCTTAATTTCCTCCATATCATTTGCGGGCATCCGATAGGTTCTCTTGGATATTGGCCCTGTACCTGGCAATAGCTCTATCAGGAACTCGATGTCTCTATCCGGTGGCATGCCTCATAACTCTTCTGGGAAAACATCCGGGTAATCCTTTACTACAGGCACTTCCTCCTGAACAACTCCCGTGAGGGCATTCACTTGGCTCCTCCTAGGCACATGCCTAGATACATACTTAATCCTTTTTCCCTCCGACGTGGTAAGATAAATTGTTTTGCTAGCACAGTCAATGCTTCCTCCATACTTTGACATCCAGTCCATACCTAATATCACATCCAATCCTTGCGACTCCAAGATAATTAGGTTAGACGGAAAAACATGTGTGCCAATGGTTAGGGGTATCTGGTTGCACCATCGGCTAGCCATGTACTCGGCTCTAGGCGAGCTCACTAAAAGAGGGGTCCTAAGGGTTTGGGTTGGTAGCTTAAACTTATCCACAAATCCCCTTGATATGTATGAATGCGATGCACCAGTATCGAAAAGAACAAGAGCGGTAAATGACTTAACCAAAAACTTACCTATTACCGCGTCCGGCTGCTCTTCAACTTCCTCCACGTTAATGTGGTTCACTTGTCCTTTGTTGAATGGGTTGGGATTCTTCCCAGCGCTCCCATTTCCGTTTCCATTCCTTCCTTCAGGGCAATCATTGGCATAGTGCCATGTCTTCCCGCACTTAAAGCAAGTAACTTGACTTAGGTCCCTTTTGGCGGGTGTAGCTGGGTTGGAGCGGTTCTGATTGTTATTAACTCCGTTCCCATTTCCATTCTTAGCACCATTGTGGTTATGCGATCCCACTCCAGTGTGGTTGTGACCTCCATGATTATGAACAAGTCCTCCCGAGTTCAGGGTTAAGCGGGGCTTTTGTTGAGCTCCTGAATTATACTTCCCTTGTCCATACTTCCTCTTACGGCTCTCAATTTGCTGCTACTTTCCTTCAATCATAAGGGCCTTGTCTACCAACTCCTCGTAGTTGTTGAAGGTTGCTACCATCAACAGCATGCTCATCTCATCATTCAGCCCTTCCACAAACTTCTCCTGCTTCGCGACATCTGTGGCCACATCATCAGGGGCATAGTGTGATAACTTGCTAAAATCATCCACGTACTGAGCTACAGTATGGTTCCCCTGGTGTAAGTTGCGAAACTCGCGCTTCTTCATCTGCATGGTTCCAGTTGAGACATGGGTCGTGCGAAAAGCTTGCTAAAACTAGTCCCAAGTGACATTGGCTATAGGAAAAGTAACCGTGTAATTCTCCCACCATGCGGCTGCTGGTCCATCCAATTGATGTGCGGCAAAGCGCACCTTCTCAGCATCTGTGCATCCTGCGGTGGTTAACTCCCTTCCAATACGGCGTAGCCAATCATCAGCAACTATTGGCTCGGTGCTACTGGAAAACACCGGCAGCTGTAACCTTAGGAAACAGGCTAAGTTGTCCACTGGCGGCGGGTTATTGTTGTTGTTGTTGCCCTGTTCTGAACTAGCAATTGCATCAAAGTATTCTGCTGCTGGATCAACTGGGTGAGCTCCGGTGGGAAAGCAAAATCGGTGTCACGTCCCAGAGGCATCTGATGGGTTTAGATGGAAGAGATTAGAATAGAAAAAGGTCTTACGGAAAAACACTACCCATATGCATATGAGGCAAACACAAACATTTCACTCAATCAATCAAGCAAGGGCATACAATGGTCTAGGACTATCGCAAAAGTGCTCAACTACTATTAGATACATGGGGAAAAATACTACTAATATATGGTGGTCGTCTAGAAATTTTGATCGGTGGAAGACTCCATGATGTCTGCTCCAGCTTCATCTTCGTAGTCATCATCACTTGGATTAGAGTCGGTGTCGTCGATGATGATGTAGTTGTCCGGGAAAGTGGGGTCATTGTCTTCTTCTTCCGGTGTTGGTACTCCCATGAATACTCCGATCTTCTTAACTAGGTCGTCGTTCTTCTCCAGTAGTGTGTTGATTTCCTCCTCATATCTGTCGCGCGTAAAATTGAGTTCTTCCTCTAGCTCGATGATCCTGGTCTTCGCCTTCTTCAACTCCATCATGTCTGCGCATATCTGGTTCTCCTGACGTCGAATGTGCTGGTTTAGCTCCTGGATGAAAGCTGCAATGGATCTATCCTTCTTGGTGCTGATTACTTCCCATTGCTCGTCTCGGCGCCCACATATTTGATAGATGGTGTCCTTAAGCTCCCTGTTGTAGACTTCTCTAATGCGTCCCATGGTAATGTGGGCTGCCATGCTCTTGCCTAGACTCCAGGTGGGTGCTTCGAAAGAAAATTCTATGGGTTTAGAAGTTGGCGAGAACGTCCTTCCTGGAACTTGTACTTGAATCATCCAGTGCTCCTCTTCTGGTAAGGTGGCGTTGTACGTCCCGGTGAAGCTTGGTATTCCAATATTCAAGTACCTAGTGACTTCCTTCAAGTGGCGTCCAAAAGGTGTGTCTTCATCCGGTTGTGCAAACTTGTTCTTCATCTTCGTCATCCTAAAGAGTGGAAAAATGGAGAGGAGTCGGAAATGAGTAGAGAAGAGTGACCTATGGTTTATCTTAGTGCTCGTGTCCTACACTCAGCGTGTGCTCTGATACCATCTTATAGCGACCCGACCTCAGATGGTCAAGTCTCTGTGTTCCAGTGTCATCCCTGGATCAGTAATGCTGACACACACAATACTCGAAGGATTTATAACAGAGTAGCAATCACACACTTATTACATCGAATGTCTCCAAAAGAGAACTTATTACAATAATATGGCTTAAGGCCATCTAATGCGATAACAGTGGAAGGCTTGGAAGATAAAGTGAGTCCATCAACTCCAACGGCATAGCTGAGCTGCACGGCAACGACCTAACGAACCTTACTCCTCGTCTGAAAAGTCTGCAACATAATACGTTGCAGCCCGAGAACGGGTCAACACATGGAATATGCTGGCAATATAACACAATAGAGTAAGAACAGAATAATGCTATCACTACATGCATATTTGGCTGGTGGAAAGCTCTATGGTTATAGTTTTGAGAAAAGCCAATTTTTCCCTACAACCAAGGAATATATTATTATTTAACTATCGTGGTGGTTGAAACATTGAGAAGGTATAACCCCAACTCAATCCCAATTAAAGCAGTTAACAACCCAACAATATTATTTAAGAGTGATGAGATACATGTGATAACTCAAGTACTAGATCATCAAAATTGTCCATAACCGGGGACACGGCTAACCATGATTAGATTGTACACTCTACAGAGGTTTGCGCACTTTTACCCACAAGACTCGACCGCCTCTGTTGATTTCTCGCACTACATGGTGTTTGAGAAACGGATGACCGAGACATAGTGAGGGAGTCCTGGACTAGGGGGTGTCCGGATAGCCGAACTATCATCATCGGCCGGACTCCAAGACTATGAAGATACAAGATTGAAGACTCCGTCTCGTGTCTGGATGGGACTTTCCTTGGCGTGGAAGGCAAGCTTGGCCATACGGATATGTAGATCTCGTACCATTGTAACCGACTCTATGTAACCCTAGCCCTCTCCGGTGTCTATATAAACCGGATGGCTTTAGTCCGTAGGACGAACAACCATTACAACAATCATACAATAGGCTAGCTTCTAGGGTTTAGCCTCCTTGATCTTGTGGTAGATCCACTCTTGTAATACCCACATCATCAATATCAATCAAGCAGGACGTAGGGTTTTACCTCCATCAAGAGGGCCCGAACCTGGGTAAAACATCGTGTCCCTTGTCTCCTGTTACCATCCGCCTAGACGCACAGTTCGGGACCCCCTACCCGAGATCCACCGGTTTTGACACCAACATTGGTGCTTTCATTGAGAGTTCCTCTGTGTCGTCGCAATCAGGAAGGATGCCTCTTCCTGTATTTAAAGACGGTGCCATTGCCAAAGGATCCTTGGCCGCCGGTCAAGCTATCCGGCTAGGTGGCTTTCTTATGACCGCCGGTTCGGCCACCGCTTCGACGATGACCTCTCGGGTCATCAAAAGCGATCTTCGCATCAACTCGAAATTCGCCGAGCAGCTGGATCCAATGGAGATCTCTTCCGTAAACGAGCTCTTGGATCGCGTAGCCGCCCTGGGTGTCACTACAGACTATGATCAGATTGGGCTTAAACCCGATCTGAGAGAAATTAACTCTCCCCAGGCTACCCCCCATGTTGCTGTGGTAGAAGAACAACGTGGTGACTCTTCCCCTACGTTAAAAACCAGTTATGTCCGGATTCCCGATCCCTCCATGCCGGACTCCCACGGAGGGACGGACGTCAATCGAGTACTGAACCTAAAGTCAGGCAGCGGACTATATTCGTGGGACGACCTCCAGCAGTCCAAGCTTCCAAATCCGGAAACTCCTCGGCCTTTGAGCCTCAGATTGGGTGGGGTTCCGATTTTAGTTCCACCCGCCCACCCAAGTATAAGCGATCTATCACAAATATGGCAAGAGCCCGACGAGACAGTACATCATTACTGGGCCAGATTCCTCCTGGTTATGGACAGGATAAAGGACTGCCATGAGGAAAGCGCAATCTCTATTTTTTGCAATAATTGCACGGACAAGGGAATTATGAATGCCATAAATCATCGCAAGGTCACGCACTTCGCCGACCTAGCAACCATAGTACGAAAGTACTGTGCGATGGAGAGTGACTGGAAAACCGAAACTAGATTTTGGGACAATCCGGCCCTTAACACAACCTTAGTCCGGAATAAAAGGGTGCAGCATGTTCAAGCACCTAGATCAAAAACCAAAAAGCAAAAACCCCCTAAAGGGTACGGAACCATACTGGAGGGATGGCTCAGCGGACCCTGCAAAATCCACAATGCAGAAGGCGCCACTCCAACACATAGCCTCCGGGCATGTTGGATATTACGGCAGGTGGCCAAAAGTGGCGAAGGGATTCTAGCCCCAGAAAACCAACCTAATAGCACCAGTACGGTATCAACAGTCTTCGAGACTTTCGCATCAAATAATATGCGGAAACGAACAATCCGCAGCCTCGCCGAAGTCTACCAAGTAGCAACAGCAAATCCATGGAGCGACACGGCAATCACCTTCAATGCCAGCGACGAACCTAAATTCCGAACAGCCCGAGCACCAGCCGCATTGGTTCCCAGTCCCATAGTGGACGGCTTTCGTCTTACCAAGGTACTCATGGACGGCGGCAGCGGATTAAACCTCATCTACAAGGAGACTCTCCAAAAAATGGAAATAGACTAGAGCCGCATTGAGCGAAGCAGCACAACCTTTAGTGGAATAATCCCTAGTCGGGAAGTACGCTGCACAGGAAAAATCACATTAGATGTGGTGTTCGGCTCGCTGGACAACTATAGGTCCGAAGAAGTCACGTTCCAACTGGCCCCGTTCAGCAGCGGATATCACGCTCTATTGGGGCGAGAGGCATTCACAATTTTCCAAGTCGTACCCCGTTACGGGTACATGAAGCTCAAAATGCCCGGGCCCAATGGAATTATCACTCTGATGAGTGATCCGGACATAGCACTCCGCGCCGAGAACAAAACAGCCGCACTAGCCCTAGAGGCACTATCCGAAGCACTAGCGGCAGAAGAACTCACGGCATTACGCTCCATGTTGAATAGGGACGACGTGATACTCGATAAGAGATCCAAGTCCACATCTTTCAAACCAGCAGATGAGATAGTCAAATTCCAGGTCCATCCCACGGACCCCACAAAGATGGCCTCCATCGGGTCACAATTAAACCCTGATGTAGAAGCCGCACTACGAGAATTCCTTCGAGAAAATTGGGACATTTTTGCCTGGCACCCTTCAGATATGCCAGGAATCCCACGCAGGCTGGCAGAGCACAGCCTAAATATCCTAAAAGGATTCAAGCCAGTCAAACAGGCTCTTCGACGATTTTCCGAACCCAAAAGACAGGCAATGCAAGAGGAGCTAGCCAAACTATTGGAAGCCGGATTCATCAGAGACATAAAACATCCGGACTGGCTAGCAAACCTGGTAATGGTACCAAAAAAGGACAAATCCTGGTGCCTCTGTGTGGATTTTAAAGACCTCTATAAGGCATGTCCAAAGGATCCTTTCCCCCTCCCCCGCATCGACCAAATCATCGATGCCACCGCGGGGCACGATTCATTGTGTTTCCTTGACGCATACTCTGGATACCATCAAATCAAGATGGCAGAAATAGACCAGGCCGCAACGGCATTCATTACTCCATACGGACCATTCTGCTTCAACAGAATGCCCTTTAGACTTAAAAATGCCGGCGCAACATATCAGCGCATGATTCAGACATGTCTAGCTACCCAGATCGGCAAAACAGTGGAGGCATACGTAGACGAAGTGGTCATCAAGACCAAACATGTCGAAACTCTAATAGACGATTTGAGGCTCACATTCGACAACCTCCGAGCATACGACATTAAGCTTAACCCAAAAAAATGCGTCTTCGGCGTACCAGCCGGAAAGCTCTTGGGCTTCATTGTATCCGGTAGAGGAATTGAAGCAAACCCATCCAAGATCCGAGCTCTGTCACAATTGGACATCCCAAAAGACCTCAAAAAAATACAAAAATTGACTGGATGTGTGGCAGCCCTAAGCCGCTTCATCTCCCATTTGGGAGAAAAAGCATTGCCTCTCTATCGCCTCCTCAGGCGCACCGAACATTTCGAATGGACGGACGCTGCCACAGCCGGACTCGAAGAAACAAAAGCCATACTGGCAACAAATCCGGTCCTGGCCGCGCCCAACTTGGGCGAACCAATGCTGTTATATATCGCGGCAACACATCAAGTTGTAAGCGTGGTGCTCGTCATCGAACGAGAAACAGAAGGGCACAAATTCCCTCTTCAAAAACCAGTATATTACGTATCCACTGTCCTAACTCCATGCAAGTCCCGATACCCACATTATCAAAAGATAGCGTACGCGGTGTTCATGGCATCCCAGAAGCTACGACACTACTTTCAAGAGTGTTCGATCACAGTGGCCTCCGAAGTACCTCTCAACGACATCATAAACAATCGCGACGCAATGGGCAGAATTGCAAAATGGGCCATTGAGCTTTTACCATTCGATATAACCTACAAACCACGGCGAGCTATAAAGTCGCAAGTTTTGGCTGACTTCGTCGCTGAATGGACGGAAGCCGAACTCCCTAAAGAGTACGGCGCATACTCCAATTGGATTATGCACTTTGATGGCTCTAAAATGTTAGCCGGCTTGGGGGCTGGCGTCATCTTGACGTCCCCAACCGGAGATACAGTCCAATATGTACTTCAAATAATGTACACGGACTCCAACAACGCAGCCGAATACGAGGCCCTTCTACATGGTCTCCGGATGGCCATCTCCATGGGCATTCAACGCCTAGAGGTCCGTGGGGATTCAAACCTCGCGATATCCCAAGTAAATGGAGACTTTGACGCCAAGGATCCGAAAATGGCAGCCTACCGTAACGCCGTCTTAAAAATGTCAGCTCGGTTCGAAGGACTCGAATTCCATCACGTAGCCCAGGACAACAACCAGGCAGCCGACGTGTTGGCACGCGTCGGCGCAAAACGCGACGCCGTCCCCCCCAACATCTTTTTGGAACGGCTCTTTAAGCCCTCCGTACTATGGGAAGAGGAGTCCGGAAATAGCAACCCGGAAACAGCCGCGCCACCCAACACGGAACATTCTGACATGGTAGGTGGCTCAGCCAATGAAATAACACCCTTAGCCCACGAAATAATGGCAGTAATCGCCCCGTGGACGGAACCATTCCTAGCCTACTTAACTCGGCAGGAACTCCCCGAAGACCAAAATGAGGCCCGCTGCATAGTTCGGCGATCTAAAGCCTACAAGGTCCATGAGGGAGAGCTTTATAAGAAAATCACAACCGGAGTCCATCAAAGGTGTATCTCCGAAGAGGAAGGGCAAAATCTCCTGGCTGAAATTCATGTCGGACTCGGTGGGCACCACGCCGCAGCTCGAGCCCTTGTGGGCAAGGCCTTCCGTACATGATTTTATTGGCCGACGGCCCGGGCAGATGCTCAGGACTTAGTCCAACGATGCGTTGGTTGCCAGCTCTTTGCTAATCAAAGCCACATGCCACCCCCCGCCCTCAAAACTATACCCATCACCTGGCCGTTCGCGGTCTGGGGGCTTGATATGGTCGGACCCCTTAAAAGGGGAACCCACAAGCAAAAATACCTATTGGTTATGGTGGACAAATTCACCAAATGGATAGAGGCCAAACCAGTTCAAACGGCCGAATCCGGACCCGTGATAGACTTCATATCCGGGGTAGTACACCGTTATGGTGTCCCCCGCAGCATCATCACCGATAACGGCACAAATTGCACGGCCGACGAGGTTAAACTCTGGTGCAAAAACATGGGCATCAAGCTCGACTATGCTTCAGTCTATCACCCCCAAACTAACGGTCAAGTCGAACGAGCAAACGGTCTAATCATGAGCGGCATCAAACCCAGACTAGTGCGGTCCCTCAAGGAATCTAACACGCACTGGGTAGAGGAGCTCGACTCCGTACTCTAGGGGCTGCGGACCACGCCAAACCGCACTACCGGATTCACACCCTTTTTTATGGTGTACGGCGCAGAGGCAGTTCTGCCCTACGACATAATTCATGACTCACCTCGCGTGCGCATGTACAAAGAAAGAGAAGCCGAGTTAGATCGGCAGGACAGTTTGGACACCTTAGAGGAGGAGCGAGACGTGGCAAAAGCTCGTTCCGCATTCTATCAGCAGCAGGCTCGAAGATACCAAAGCAGAGAAGTACAGGCCAAGACTTACAATGTTGGCGAACTCGTTCTACGCCTGCCGGACAAGAAAAAGGACAAACTTAAGCCCAAATGGAAGGTCCCTTCATCATTGACCAAGTCCTGACCGAAGGAGCATACCGTCTACGTAACGCATCTGATAACCGACTCGAGCCGAACCCATGGAACGCAGCCCGTCTCCGAAGATTCTACGCCTAGCGCCGGACTCAGAGTTCGTCTCCCTCCTCCGTCCACTTTTTACATTTTCACTGTCTCTTGTCCCCCTCCTTCTTCCCCCTTTTTTTATTTTTTCTAGTAAAGGCCTTTGATAGGCTGATTTGCGAATTGTCCGCACACACTTGATGTGCTCCTAGCACTCATTATACCTGGGGGCTTCTTTAACAGAAGCTTATTTGTATGGGCTTCATGCCCAACACATGCGTCATACTTCCGCATGTACCTTTTATTCACCATTATATGCATCGATATGACTTAAGTTTTGGCCAAGCTGGGTTGCCTGGCTCCTGTGCTTACCCCTACGTTCCTGATTGTTTGGCTAGGAGGTAAAGGGAGCACCTCTGTGATTGTTACTGCCGGGTCAGCCGGATGTGTACCTCAGACTGGGTGAAGCCGAAAGCTAGCGTTCTTAAGGGAATATTCGGTCGGTGACTTGAAAGATGATTTATTACTTATTTAACTTATCTGCCCCCAGATGCTTTTTTTGCTCTTTTCGCAGTATGGGCATGCACCTTAGGGCATGCCTCCCAGGGAAAGGAACCCCTAACGGAACTATTCTCCCTGGAAGATGTTTCTTACTAACCATGTAATATAACATAACTAGTTGGGCACTTGTCTTATAAAGCACTTATGACCCCTACACCTGGTCTCCATGCATGCCCCAGTTTTTTCATAACTGAGAAGGTATTCGGACACACTCCGGACTCTAGGGTCCCGAGGTTGAAGCGAAAAGGTCGGCAAAGACAAACGATCTACAATCCGGCTAGAAGGCATTTTACATGTCATTTCAAAATACATCGTCAAATTGACTGATTGTACTCCTCTTCAATCCCGTCTAACAGGCTGTCTAATTTACAGTCCTGTTGGGAATACTTAGCGGCCAACTCTACTTGGCCGTACATTAAGCTCACAGGGATCTCCTTCCCATCGGGCCCCACAGGTCCGACCTCGGCCATGTGATTCGAATCCGCCTTCTTGTACCTCGTCTTCACCATGGCCCAGGCCTCCCTGGTGCCTTGACGACATGCCAATATCTTCCACAGACGGAAGCGCTGCCGTGCTCCCTGAAGCTTCTCGGCAAGCCCTTCAAGGCTTTCGGGTAGGGAAACAGACGACCATAAGGCCTGGGCGACACCACTCATCGCTTGCCGCACACGTTCGTGCAGTTGCATCAGCTCGAGGAGTTGGTCACCCATTGAACCGGGCATTTCCTCCGCAGGGCGACCTGTGAGCACACCTAAAGACACATTTCTGTCAATCGACTTCCTCTCCGAACTCTTCTTTTCAAAAGAGTTTGCTCAAGCACTTACTATAAATGCCGTGACGAAGCCGCTGATTCTCCTTTACGGAGCCAGACAGCTGGGCCCGCACACCTTTCAGCTCTTCTCCCAGCTGGGTGTGGGCATCTTGGAGCTTGTTCCTCTCCTGCTGCACCTTCATAAGCACCCTCTCGCCGGCCTTCAGCTGGCGCAGTAGCTGTTGCTTGTCCGGATCAAGTCCGGCAACATCTGCAATATTATTGTCAGACTCACACGCACGCCGCACACTGCTTATCTTTTTGAAATGTGTGTTACCGGAGGGGTTCTCGGTATCTCCTCCTACGACAGCTAGTGCGGCCTCAAGTTGGGCCTTGCACCCTTGTATCTCCTGAGCCAATTGGGCATTCTTCTCCGTGAGATCCTGCATATCAAATGATCCTTAAATCAGTTATTTTAACTACTTTAAGTCTCGGGGGCTACTGGCATATACGACTATTAAAATCCTTTACCTGTATGTCTTTTACATACTGCTCCGTGGCTCTGGCTAAACTATCTTGAGAGGCACGGAGGTGCGCGTCTCCCGCGTTAAAAGCATTCAACGCCTCTAAGAGAAACACGCATCACGAAGAACTGTCCAGCGACGCCTATGATTCATGGCGCTCTCCACCTCAGACCCGGTGGCGGACAGCCTGTCGGCATCCTCCGTTGGAGGAGTATCCAGCTTGCGCCTTGCGCTCGCCTCCCCTCCGGACCAGGTGTTGGAGCCTGGCTGGCGGAGGCTTGGTTGGCAACCTCTCCGGGCATAGTCCGGCGAGCGCTCTTTCTCTTGTAAAAGTCATGAGCATTAATACACCTCCTAGGAATCTTTTTCCTAAACAAAGGTCGCGAGCTATACCATTGCTGTGACGTTTCGATTCGTACCGCACCCCTCTTCCGCCTGCTGGGCCGGACTGACCCTTGTTGGTCAGCCGCCACGGGTTTGGCTTCCCGCCTTGAAGGCACCTCCTGCAAGACACCATTGTATGCGGTGGAAAGAAACACGCAAGGACGAAGTGATGGTGTCAAGACTCTGGTCATAATTACCTGGGAAACCGGAGATAAGCCGGGGTAGTCAGCTGTGATGGCGACTAGAGCATTGTCCATGCTGAGTTGATGGAACACCCCGTCGATCAGCTCCACCTTTATATCCGGATCCTCTT
Organism: Triticum dicoccoides; assembly: GCF_002162155.2. NCBI lineage: Eukaryota > Viridiplantae > Streptophyta > Magnoliopsida > Poales > Poaceae > Triticum > Triticum dicoccoides. The sequence goes on from NC_041391.1 coordinate 154,526,451, forward strand.
CGGAGGCCGGATCAAGGGATCTTCCCGGATCCTCGGGTTGTGGAGCCGGACTGTGTATGTCCTCCATATCCCAGCGCAGTTCCTGCATCAAAATCATAGAGTAAGGCACTTAACTTTGAAAGTACGGGTCGGATGAATAAACATCCGCTTACCCAGCTCCGAGGGTTATTCATGGAGAACCCATTCAATGGGCTTGTCTGGAGGAAGTCCTCCTTCCCCCCCTTGTACAGGCCGGACAGGATCTTCACCAGATCCGCGGCCGATCCCGGCCCCTTGCGGCCATGACGGGTGGCGTCATTCTCCCCGTTGAAATCCCACATGGGGTGGCCCCTATATTGGAGCGGCTGCACCCCTCGCATAATGCACGTGGCCATGACTCCTATCATGGTCAATCCGGAATGGGCCAGCAACCTTATCCGGCCCATCAAATAATGGACGCTCCTGTCTTCCTCCTGTTGAGGGCTCCGCGGGCGCCAACTTAGGCGTTTCTTCAGAGAGCCTTGCTGAACTCCGGGAGGCCGATCCGAACTGGGTCCGGCAGTGGAGCATCTTCCACATAAAACCATTCCGAGGGCCAGTCTTCGGACGCCTTCTTTGGGGTTCCGGATAGATATCCGGTCCCAGCGATGTGCCATATTTCGGATCCGCCCACTTGATATATTGACCCCTTGTGAGAACGGGGTACGAGGCAAAATAGCCTCTTCCACAGCGCAAAATGGGGCTCGATGCCCAGGAACAGCTCGCAAAGAGCTACGAAACCAGCGATGTGCAGAATAGAGGCGGGCGTGAGGTGATGAAGCTGGAGTCCGTAGAACTCCAGAAGCCCCCGGAGAAACGGATGTATGGGAAATCCGAGCCCCCTTATTAGATAAGGGACGAAGCACACCCGCTCCCCTTTGGAGGGACTAGGGGTGGCCTCCACTTGCTTTCCACCTTTGTAGGTGGCCAACCCGGCTCGAACCGGGACCATAAAGGCCGGAGGAAGGTATCCCTCCGTTTGGAGCGTCACCAGCTCGTGGTGCGGAACTGAACATCTCCTCCAATCTCCTGGCTGAGGGCTAGGAGCGCGAGAGGAGGAGCCGCGTCGACGGTCCATGATGGAGTGGATTTTTGGTCAGAAGCGCTCCGATGAGTACTCGCGGAAGGAAGATGGTGTGATTTGGATCTGGATTCTTGCCTCTATTATAGGCAGATTATTTGCGCAACTAGGGGGTAAAATATGAAAATACCCTGGCCTTTCGCATTCGTGCGACACGTGGAAGAGGGCCATAATTGGGCGTGGAAGCCAAGGAGCGCAACATTTGTAAGGAAGCCGGACACTATTCAGCAAGCACATGGAATTTGGAGGAGACCCCGACTTGCAACACCGAAGACAATATGCGCGTCGGACTCGTCGTCATTGAAGCCTGGTTCGGGGGCTGCTGAGGGAGTCCTGGACTAGGGGGTGTCCGGATAGCCGAACTACCATCATCGGCCGGACTCCAAGACTATGAAGACACAAGATTGAAGACTTCGTCCCGTGTCCGGATGGGACTTTCCTTGGCGTGGAAGGCAAGCTTGGCGATACGGATATGTAGATCTCCTACCATTGTAACCGACTCTATGTAAACCTAGCCCTCTCCAGTGTCTAGATAAACCGGATGGCTTTAGTCCGTAGGACGAACAACCATTACAACAATCATACCATAGGCTAGCTTCTAGGGTTTAGCCTCCTTGATCTCGTGGTAGATCCACTCTTGTAATACCCACATCATCAATATCAATCAAGCAGGACGTATGGTTTTACCTCCATCAAGAGGGCCCAAACCTGGGTAAAAGATCGTGTCCCTTGTCTCCTGTTACCATCCGCCTAGACGCACAATTCGGGACCCCCTACCCAAGATCCGCCGGTTTTGACACCAACACATAGTCTTTCATAAACATTAACTCTCTACTATGGGTAGACCATACCAAACCTACAAAACCCACTACCTGCTGATTTACCTCTTCAAGAGCTTCATGTAACTTACTCAACTATGATAGAGCCCATAGTAGCTTGTGGCTGCACACGGAAGTTTCTAGCATGAATAATCTCAGTTCCCTTTGAGCCTGGGTGGCGGTCCATAGGAAGATCACATGGGTACCCCGGGATTTCCAAAAATAAAAACAAACAACACTGGGTTCCCCAGGTGCCTCAATCCACCTAGATTAGTATTAAAGTTGTCACCTTAAATTAAACCATTAATTAACAATCTCACATCTGTCATGGATTGACTCAAACCCAACTACGTCTACGAGCATAGCATAGCAATATAAGCAACACGTAGATGTAACTCCCAAGGTTTGATAGTAACAGGGCAATAGGTTCTACCTCAACTACTACTTCCCAACCCACAAGTTAATAAAATCCTAACCATGCAATGTTTGAGGATTGAGCTAATGCATAAAAACTAGGTATGAAAAGAGTATGATCAAAGTGTTACTTGCCTTGCTGACGATCCGCGAATCCTAGAGACTCGTAGTGACACGCTTCGCACTCCGAGAATTCTATCGCAAGCAAACAATAAGATACATAAGCAACAAGCAAAGATGCACAAGCAAAACTTCAACTAAAAGAGGCTGACCAGAAAGTTCAACTTAAGAACTCCGTTTCGCAAAAAGAATCAAACCAAACGGAGCAACGAAACTCAAACGGTGAAAGAAACAAGATCCGATTACTAATCTGAACTAGGGTCAAAATTTTCAGTATCAAAATCTTGTTGAGGTTGCTTAAGCGGAAAGAGGGTCTCGAGATGAAGATCTGGGCGCTTGAATCGCCTGATTTCGACTAACGAGCAAAAAGGTAAACAGAAACTAAGATCGGATCAGAAATCACGATCAGAAAAATCACGGAATAAATCCAAGAAAAAGAAAACTGACGAATAGACTAACAAACGAACGTTCGTTATCTGGATCTAAACGAGGAACGCATTCGTTAAAACGAACGAACGAGCGAACGCTCGCTAAATAAATAAACCGGAGAAAAACCGATCTATTTAAAAAAAGAAAAACTAGGGTTTTCTAAAAAACCGAACGGTTTTTCTCAGAAAACTGGGGTGGCGGGGCGGCTACCTCGGCTCGGCTCCGGCGGGTTCC
>NC_041391.1:154529925-154536815 GCF_002162155.2 Triticum dicoccoides
CAGAGTCCGGCTCGGACTCCGGTCCGAGCGGCGGCGGGGCGGCGCGCGCGCGGGGGAGGCGGCGGCGGCGGCTGGGCCCTAGGCCCAGTCGGGCGCGGGGGAATTTTTTTTAAATAATTCCGCCGACAGAAAATAAATCCTATAAAATAAAATAAAAATCTAAAAAATGCCAAAACAAATTTTCACTGTCTAAATAAAATATTTAGAATGAGATGAACATTTTCTTGGCCCTAAAATACAAATTTTTGAAAACATGCAATTTTTCTAACGCAAATAAAATCAAATAAAATCCAACAAATGATTTTAACATTTTTCCTCCAATATTTTAATAGTTTTGGAGAAGTCATATTATCTCCTCTCATTTATTTTTAATATGAAATATTTTTCTAGAGAGAAAAATAATTAAAATAAAAAATCCTCGTTTTCGCTATTTGATAAAAATCAAATATGAAAACCGGAAAATCCCCAACTCTCTCCGAGGGTCCTTGAGTTGCTTAGGATTTCGAGGATTGCGGAACAAAGATGCAATAAAATATGATATGCATGAATGAGCTATGTATAACATTCCAAATTGAAAATTGGGATGTTACATTATCTTGGACATCTTTTATGATTGTGAAGCACTCATTAAGTATGACATGCTAAAAGAGTTGACGTTGGACAAGGAAGACAACGTAATGGTTTATGTTTTCCGACATCTCAGTTAAAGTATATTGTCATTGACCTTCCAAACATGTTGAGCTTGCCTTTCTCCCTCATGCTAGCCAAATCCCTTGCACCAAGTAGAGATACTACTTGTGCTTCCAAATACCCGTAAAACCAGTTTTGCCATGAGAGTCCACCATACCTACCTATGGATTGAGTAAGATCCTTCAAGTAAGTTGTCATCGGTGCAAGCAATAAAAATTGCTCTCTAAATATGCATGACTTATTAGTGCAGAGAAAATAAGCTTTGTACGAACTTGTTGTGGAAGTAATAAAAGCGACGGACTGCATAATAAAGGTCCACATACAAGGGGCAATATAAAGTGACGTTCTTTTGCATTAATATTTTGTGCATCAACCCTAAACGCGCATGACGACCTCTTCTTCCCTCTGCGAAGGGCCTATCTTTTACTTTATGTTTCTACTCTATGCTTGAGTGAAGGTGATCCTCACCATTCCCTTTTTCATTTTATCCTTTGGCAAGCTCCTTGTGTTTGAAAGATCATTATATATATATATATATATATATATATATATATATATATCCAATTGGATGTAAGTTAGCATGGGCTATTATTGTTGACATCACCTAAAGGTGAATACGTTGGGAGGCAACATAATAAATCCCTATCTTTCTCAGTGTCTGGCTGAAACTCCATAACCACAAGTATTGCGTGAGTGTTAGCAATTGTAGAAGACTATATGATAGTTGAGTATGTGCACTTGCTGAAAAGCTCTATTCTTGACTCTTTCTGATGTTATGATAAATTGCAATTGCTTCAATGACTGAGATTATAGTTTGTTAGTTCTCAATGAAGTTTCTGAACCATGCTTGACATTGTGAATAGATTGTTACTTGATCATGAAAAGTTTTATGAGATAAGCTGCTATTATGACACATATTGATGCTATAAAAAGTGATTGGAATTATCATTGATCAAACTTAAGCACTTACTAGCATTCCGCATCAAAAATTATCTTTTTATCATTTACCTACTCAAGGACGAGCAGGAATTAAGCTTGGGGATGCCTGATACGTCTCCAACGTATCTATAATTTTTTATTGCTCCATGCTATATTATCTACTGTTTCGGCCAATATTGGGCTTTATTTTCCACTTTTATATTATTTTTGGGACTAACCTATTAACCGGAGGCCCAGCCCAGAATTGTTGTTTTTTTGCCTATTTCAGTGTTTCGAAGAAAAGGAATATCAAACGGAGTCCAAAAGACCTGAAACTCCACACAACCTATTTTTGGACCAGAAGAAGCCCATTGAGTACATGAAGCTCACCAGGGGAGTCCCGGGCTGCCCACGAGGGTGGGGGGCGCGCCCCCTACCTCGTGGCCAGCCCGGAAGTCCACCGACGTCCTCCCTACACCCATATATACTCTTGTACCCTAAAACTTCCAGAACAGAGATTGGATCAGAAGTTCCGCCGTCGCAAGCCTCTGTAGCCACGAGAAATCAATCTAGGCCCTCTCCGGCGCCCTGCCGGAGGGGGTCATCATCACCGGTGGCCATGGAGGAGTATCCCGGAGGGGTCTTCATCATCATGAAGGCCAAGGGCCAGAGGGTGGAGGCCATGGAGGAGGAAGCACAAGGGGGAGAACCTGTCCTCCTCTCTCTTGGTGGCACCGGAGTGCCATCGGGAGGGGAATCATTGCCACGGTGATCGTATTCATCAACATCACCATCATCATCACCATCCCCATCTCTTTTACGCGGTCCACTCTCCCGCACCCCCGCTGTAATCCCTACTTGAACATGGTGCTTTATGCCACATATTATGATCCAATGATGTGTTGCCATCCAATGATGTTTTGAGTATATATCTTTTGTCTTTGGGTTGATTGATGATCTAGATTGGTATGAGTTGTATGTTTTACTTTGGTGTTGTCCTATGGTGCCCTCCGTGTCGCGCAAGCGTGAGGGATTCCCACTGTAGGGTGTTGTAATACGTTCATGATTCGCTTATAGTGGGTTGGTGAGTGACTGAAACACAAACCCGAGTAAGAGGGATTGTTGCGTATGGGAATAAAGAGGACTTGATGATTTAATGCTATGGTTGGGTTTTACCTTAATGATCTTTATTAGTTGCGGATGCTTTCTAGAGTTCCAATCATAAGTGCATATGATCCAAGTAGAGAAATTATGTTAGCTTATGCCTCTCCCTCATATGAAATTGCAATAGTGACTACCGGTCTTGTTAACAATTGCATAGGACAATTCCGCACACCGATCCACCATTATTCCACACTCGCTATTTATATTATTTAGTATTATATTCTAACTTTATGATAATAGCACCTACTTTTATGTTTTAGCTCTCCGATATCATGCAAAGTTATCCTCTTCATACCCACAACGTAGTTTTATTTCTCGTTTCTAGTTGGAAGTAAACATTCGGTGCACGTAGAGTCGTATCAGTGGCAGATAGGGCTTGAGAGAATATTGATCTTACCTTTAGCTCTTTGTGGGTTCGACACTCCATACTTATCACTTCCATCTTTGGAAAGTGCTACGATGATTCCTTGCACTTGGTGATTATCACCTACCTAAACACTCAAGTCTCTAGTCCAGGTTTATCGCCTATTTAGGTTCCATCCATAGGGAGTCCGGCCGAGGTTTCCACACACAGCCCCAAACGGTGTGTATAGGGTTCCGAGACACCAAACGGGCGCCCGGCATGCCCGACCACGTGCCTACCGCATCACAGCCCACCCCTCGGGTCAGCGCTGCGCATGGCCTCCAGCATACTACAACTACCAGAAACTACTTGCAACTCCTGGACAGAGGACAAGGGTGGTTAAGAAGCCGAGAGAGTCAATTAAGGATCCCAATGTGTGGTAGTAGCTGATCATGGATCACAAACACAGAAATCAGTTCCTAAGGATGGATTCCATGAAACAACCCACCATGTACTCCTACATGGCCTCTCATCGATACCTTTACCAAATCGTGTTCACACACTTAGCTCTCAACAGTAATACATGTTCACACACCTCCAATTCATCCCCGATGAATTAGACCTGACTCAACTCTAAGTAGTAGCAGGCATGACAAACAAGCATGAATGAGTAGGCACATCAGGGCTCAAACAACTCCTACTCATGCTAGTGGGTTTCATCTATTTACTGTGGCAATGACAGGTCATGTAGAGGAAAAGGGGTTCAACTACCGCAGCATGTAATAGTTGAATCGTTGTTCTCCTAATGAAGTAAAAGAGAGTAGGAGCGAGAGAGTGGGATTGTATCGGAATGAACAAGGGGGTTTTGCTTGCCTGACAGAGTGGTAGAGGGGTGCTGCCATTTAGCTGGATACTCGTGAATATCCTCGGAGGCAGAACCTACCACGAAGATCACACCGGTAACACAATCATTACATGGCAACATGCAACAATATGATGCATGCAATGACATGGCAAAATGAGGGTGTTCTGGCTAATGCAGCTTTGAACAAGGTGGTTTGAGTTCTTCTGAATCAAAGATTCAAATGCAAACCCAAAATATGAACTCATATAAATGCATTATCTTGTTTCATCTAAACAGAAAGGTTAGTTTGCTCTAACATGCATGAAACCAGTACAGATGGATAGATTGGATTTTTTAATCAAATTTCATATATAAATTATCTCATTTGGAGTTACAGATTAATTTCTATGAATTTTGGAAGTTTTAACTATTTTCTGCAATTTCCTGAATAAGAATAAATCCGGAAAAAGGTTAACTGCGTCAGCATGATGTCGGGGTGACATCAGCAGGTCAAACGCGCCAGCCCAGGTCAAACCTGACAGCTGGGACCCACATGTTGGTGTAACGACTAACTAACGGAGTTAGTTAGTGTTAGGTTAGCACTAACCTAGGTTAATTAGGGACTGGGCCCGCTTGTCGGTGAGTCAACCAACAAATTAGGTTAATTAGCGCTAACTTATCTAACACCTAAACTAAATAAGGGCATGGCCCACACGTTAGACAACCAGGGCGGTCAAAATGGGGCCAAACCCCGGTCAGCGGGGTCAAACCCACCGGCGACTCAACGCCGGCGAGGCCCGAGACGGCGACGCGGCTCGGAAATCGCCCACGGGTGTCCAAATGGGAGGCGGAGAGGCTCTACGGGTGCAGCGCGACGAGGCGCGTCGGGTGGTGGCATCGAGGCGGCTGGAGGTGGAGCGAAGCGATGGCAGCGGCAACAAGCGCAGCGGCCGAAGCTACAGGAACGGCGGGTTCGGCGCTACGGAGCTCAGCGGGAAAAGCGGTTGGTGGCTACGGGCTCGTGGAGGGACGCTGAGCATGTTGGTGTGCTTGCCCGTGAGCTATAGCGTCTGAAACGACGACGACGACATGGCTGTGCGGCGGCGAGCTCTCGGGTCTGGCGGAAACAGCGGCTAGAGCGGCCAAACGACATGGGAAGAAGAGGGGAACGGGTCAGCGGCTCACCGCGAGTCCAACGAGCGCGAGGGCGAGGTCGGGGACGCTTTATGGGCGGCGAATCGAGCGACAGCGGCCGTCGGTGCAGAGAACGAAGATGGTGTCAAGGATGGTGCTTCGGGGCGTCCGACGTTGCACAACTCGTCGAGGAGGAAGAGGGTGATGAAGCGGAGCTCTTGGGCGCTGCTTGGGGCGACACGGGAGCGGCGGTGGCTACGTAGGCAGTGAGTGGCGGCGATGGACGCGCTCGGCTGGTGAGAGGGAGAGAGCCAGGGGAGGGAATGGGAATGAGGGAGAGCGAGAGAAAGTCGGGGGGGGGGCAGCATGGCGTCGTCCAGGGAGGCCAGACAGGAAGGGAGGAGGTGGAGACCTCGGTTGCGCGGGCATCGACACGCCTCTGCCTACTGGCAGAGGTTGAAGACGACCGCTTCGGCCAGTCGGCTGGGTCACCAGCTGGGCCGCCAGGTGGGCTGCGCCAGGTAGGTGGCCAGGTAAGCCTCTTTCCTTTTTATTTCTGTTTTCTATTTCTTTCTGTATCTTTTTGGCTTTTCTAAAAATACTAAAACTAACTCAAATTTCATGAAACTTCTCATGCCCACTGTTTGGATTATTTCCAACAGTAAACATTTTAGTTTATGATTATTTGGACATTTAAAATGTTTATAGCATTTAAATACCCAAATGCAAATAGGGTATGATTTAATCCAGTCACCCAATGATGTCCTGGAAAATTGTGCACCATTTTTTCAGAGGTTCTAGACCAAGGCAAGGATGATGAACATTTTAGAAGGGCATTTCAGGTTCATTGAAAAGAATTTTAGTAAACCCTAGTTGGTTTAAGTGGTGCTGGGGGTTTCTGTCATCCCCATTTCAAGTTTCTAAGAAATTTAAACATGATGCATGCTCACTAATGCAACTATTACACTCAGATATTCTAGGGCTCTGACAACAACGATGCCATCATGCACTATAGCATCAGACAGAAATGTTGGCTAAAGAGGATTGACAATGAGCCATAACCATGTATGGCGACCGGATTCCAGATAGACTAATCCCATGTTGAACAAGGCAATGAGCTTGTAATCCATGTAGTCTTCTGATGGTGTGGGCACTTCGCATATTACAACCTTCAGCAAACAAAGGTCGAGCCAAAAGCTCGACGCGTCTCGTGCGTAGTAGGCAGGAGTGTCCGGCGGGCCGCGAGGCTCGATGGTGGCGGTATCTGTTGGGGAACGTAGTAATTTCAAAAAAAATCCTACGTACACGCAAGATCATGGTGATGACATAGCAACGAGAGGGGAGAGTATTGTCTATGTACCCTCGTAGACCGTCAAGCGGAAGCATTATGACAACGCGGTTGATGTAGTCGTAGGTCTTCACGATTCGACCGATCCAAGCACCGAACGTACGGCACCTCTGTGTTTAGCACACGTCCAGCTCGATGATGTCCCCCGGGCTCCAATCCACCGAAGCGTCAGGAATGAGTTCCGTCAGCACGACGGCGTGGTGACGATGATGATGTTCTACCGGCGCAGGGCTTCGCCTAAACTCCGCGACAATATGACCGAGGTGGAATATGGTGGAGGGGGGCACCGCACACGGCTAAGGAACAATCCGTAGATCAACTTGTGTGTCTATGGGGTGCCCCCCTCCCCCGTATATAAAGGGGGAGAGGAGGAGGGGGCCGGCCAAGGGGGAGGCGCGCCCTAGGAGGGGGAAACCTACTCCAAGTAGGTTTGCCCCCTCCCTTTCCTA
>NC_041391.1:154537287-154570354 GCF_002162155.2 Triticum dicoccoides
GGGGGGGGTCCGGTAACCCTCCGGCACTCCGGTTTTTCTCCGAAAACACCCGGAACACTTCCGGTGTCCGAATATAGTCATCCAATATATCAATCTTTATGTCTCGACCATTTCAAGACTCCTCGTCATGTTCTTGATCACATCCGGAACTCCAAACATCCTTCGGTACATCAAAACTTATAAACTCATAATAAAACTCTCATCATAACGTTAAGCGTGCGGACCCTACGGGTTCGAGAACTATGTAGACATGACCTAGAACTATTCTCGGTCAATAACCAATAGTGGAACCTGGATGTTCATATTGGTTCTTACATATTCTATGAAGATCTTTATCAGTCAAACCGCATAAAACCATACGTTGTTCCCTTTGTCATCGGTATGTTACTTGCCCGAGATTCGATCGTCGGTATCCAATACCTAGTTCAATCTCGTTACCGGCAAGTCTCTTTACTCGTTCCGTAATACATCATTTCATAACTAACTCATTAGTTACAATGCTTGCAAGGCTTAGGTGATGAGTATTACCGAGAAGGCCCAGAGATACCTCTCTGACAATCGGAGTGACAAAACCTAATCTCGAATTATGCCAACTCAACATGTACCTTTGGAGACACCTGTAGAGCACCTTTATAATCACCCAGTTACGTTGTGACGTCTGGTAGCACACAAAGTGTTCCTGCGGTAAACGGGAGTTGCACAATCTCATAGTTGCAGGAACTTTGTACAAGTCATGAAGAAAGCAATAGCAACATACTAAACGATCAAGTGCTAAGCTAACGGAATGGGTCAAGTCAATCACATCATTCTCCTAATGATGTGATCCCATTAATCAAATGACAACACATGCCTATGGTTAGGAAACATAACCATTATTTAATCAATGAGCTAGTCGAGTAGAGGCATACTAGTGACACTATGTTTGTCTATGTATTCACACATGTATCATGTTTCCGGTTAATACAATTCTAGCATGAATAATAAACCTTTATCATGATATGAGGAAATAAATAATAACTTTATTATTGCCTCTAGGGCATATTTCCTTCAGTCTCCCACTTGCACTAGAGTCAATAATCTAGATTACATAGTAATGATTCTAACACCCATGGAGTCTTGGTGCTGATCATGTTTTGCTCCTGAGAGAGGCTTACAACGGGTCTGCAACATTCAGATCCGTATGTATCTTGCAAATCTCTATGTCTCCCACTTGGACTTGGTCTCGAATGGAATTGAAGCGTCTCTTGATGTGCTTGGTCCTCTTGTGAAATCTGGATTCCTTTGCCAAAGCAATTGCACCAGTATTGTCACAGAAGATCTTCATTGGTCCCGATGCACTAGGTACAACACCTAGATCGGAAATGAACTCCTTCATCCAGACTCCTTCATTTGCTGCTTCCGAAGCAGCTATGTACTCCGCTTCACATGTAGATCCCGCCACGATGCTTTGTTTAGAACTGCACCAACTTACAGCTCCACCATTTAATAAATATACGTATCCGGTTTGCGATTTAGAATCGTCCGGATCAGTGTCAAAGCTTGCATCGACGTAACCATTTACGACTAGCTCTTTGTCACCTCCATATATGAGAAACATATCCTTAGTCCTTTTCAGGTATTTCAGGATGTTCTTGACCGCTGTCCAGTGACCCACTCCTGGATTACTTTGGTACCTCCCTGCCAAACTAATAGCAAGGCACACATCAGGTCTGGTACACAGCATTGCATACATGATAGAGCCTATGGCTGAAGCATAGGGAACTCCTTTCATTTTCTCTCTATCTTCTGCAGTGGTCGGGCATTGAGTCTGACTCAACTTTATACCTTGTAATACAGGCAAGAACCCTTTCTTTGCTTGCTCCATATTGAACCTTTTCAACACTTTATCAAGGTATGTGCTTTGTGAAAGTCCAATCAAGCGTCTTGATCTATCTCTATAGATCTTAATGCCCAATATGTATGCAGCTTCACCGAGGTCTTTCATTGAAAAACTTTTATTCAAGTATCCTTTTATGCTATCCAGGAATTCTATATCATTTCCAATCAATAATATGTCATCCACATATAATATTAGAAATGCTACAGAGCTCCCACTCACTTTCTTGTAAATACAGGCTTCTCCAAAAGTCTGTATAAAACCATATGCTTTGATCACACTATCAAAGCGTTTATTCCAACTCCGAGAGGCTTGCACCAGACCATAGATTGATCGCTGGAGCTTGCACACTTTGTTAGCTCCCTTAGGATCGACAAAAACTTCCGGTTGCATCATATACGATTCTTCTTCTAGAAATCCATTCAGGAATGCAGTTTTGACATCTATCTGCCAAATTTCATAATCATAAAATGCGGCAATCGCTAACATGATTCGGACAGACTTAAGCATCGCTACGGGTGAGAAAGTCTCATCGTAGTCAACCCCTTGAACTTGTCAAAAACCTTTCGCAACAAGTCGAGCTTTATAGAGAGTTATATTTCCATCAGCGTCAGTCTTCTTCTTAAAGATCCATTTATTCTCAATGGCTTGCTGATCATCGGGCAAGTCAACCAAAGTCCATACTTTGTTTTCATACATGGATCCCATCTCAGATTTCATGGCCTCTAGCCATTTTGCGAAATCTGGGCTCATCATCGCTTCCTCATAGTTCGTAGGTTCATCATGGTCAAGTAACATGACTTCCAGAACAGGATTACCGTACCACTCTGGTGTGGATCTTACTCTGGTAGACCTACGAGGTTCAGTAGACACTTGATCTGAAGTTTCATGATCAATATCATTAGCTTCCTCACTAATTGGTGTATTTGTCACAGGAACTGATTTCTGTGATGAACTACTTTCCAATAAGAGAGCAGGTACAGTTACCTCATCAAGTTCTACTTTCCTCCCACTCACTTCTTTCGAGAGAAACTCCTTCTCTAGAAAGGATCCATTCTTAGCAACGAATGTCTTGCCTTCGGATCTGTGATAGAAGGTGTACCCAACAGTCTCTTTTGGGTATCCTATGAAGACACATTTCTCCGATTTGGGTTCGAGCTTATCTGGTTGAAGTTTCTTCACATAAGCATCGCAGCCCCAAACTTTAAGAAACGACAACTTTGGTTTCTTGCCAAACCACAGTTCATAAGGCGTCGTCTCAACGGATTTTGATGGTGCCCTATTTAATGTGAATGCAGCCGTCTCTAAAGCATAACCCCAAAACGATAGCGGTAAATCAGTAAGAGACATCATAGATCGCACCATATCTAGTAAAGTACGATTACGACGTTCGGACACACCATTTCTTTGTGGTGTTCCAGGTGGCGTGAGTTGCGAAACTATTCCGCATTGTTTCAAATGTAAACCAAACTCGTAACTCAAATATTCTCCTCCACGATCAGATCGTAGAAACTTTATTTTCTTGTTACGATGATTTTCCACTTCACTCTGAAATTCTTTGAACTTTTCAAATGTTTCAGACTTGTGTTTCATTAAGTAGATATACCCATATCTGCTCAAATCATCTGTGAAGGTGAGAAAATAACGATATCCGCCACGAGCTTCAACATTCATCGGACCACATACATCTGTATGTATGATTTCCAACAAATCTGTTGCTCTCTCCATAGTACCGGAGAACGGTGTTTTAGTCATCTTGGCCATGAGGCACGGTTCGCAAGTACCAAGTGATTCATAATCAAGTGATTCCAAAAGTCCATCAGTATGGAGTTTCTTCATGCGCTTTACACCGATATGACCTAAACGGCAGTGCCACAAATAAGCTGCACTATCATTATCAACTCTGCATCTTTTGGCTTCAACATTATGAATATGTGTATCACTACTATCGAGATTTAATAAGAATAGACCACTCTTCAAGGGTGCATAACCATAAAAGATATTACTCATATAAATAGAACAACCATTATTCTCTGATTTAAATGAATAACCGTCTCGCATCAAACAAGATCCATATATAATGTTCATGCTCAACGCTGGCACCAAATAACAATTATTCAGGTCTAAAACTAATCCCGAAGGTAGATGTAGAGGTAGCGTGCCGACCGCGATCACATCGACTTTGGAACCGTTTCCCACGCGCATCGTCACCTCGTCCTTGGCCAGTGCTCGCTTATTCCGTAGTCCCTGTTTCCAGTTGCAAATATTACCAACAGAACCAGTATCAAATACCCAGGTGCTACTACGAGCTCTAGTTAGGTACACATCAATAACATGTATATCACATATACCTTTGTTCACTTTGCCATCCTTCTTATCCGCCAAATACTTGGGGCAGTTCCGCTTCCAGTGACCAGTTTGCTTGCAGTAGAAGCACTCAGTTTCAGGCTTAGGTCCAGACTTGGGTTTCTTCTCTTGAGCAGCAACTTGCTTGCTGTTCTTTTTGAAGTTCCCCTTCTTCTTCCCTTTGCCCTTTTTCTTGAAACTAGTGGTCTTGTTGACCATCAACACTTGATGCTCCTTTTTGATTTCTACCTCCGCAGCCTTTAGCATTGCGAAGAGCTCGGGAATTGTCTTGTTCATCCCTTGCATATTATAGTTCATCACAAAGCTCTTGTAGCTTGGTGGCAGTGATTGGAGAATTCTGTCAATGACGCTATCATCCGGAAGATTAACTCCCAATTGAATCAAGTGATTATTATACCCAAACATTTTGAGTATATGCTCGCTGACAGAACTATTCTCCTCCATCTTGCAGCTGTAGAACTTATTGGAGACTTCATATCTCTCAATCCGGCCATTTGCTTGAAATATTAACTTCAACTCCTGGAACATCTCATATGCTCCATGACGTTCAAAACGTCGTTGAAGACCCGGTTCTAAGCCGTAAAGCATGGCACACTGAACTATAGAGTAGTCATCAGCTTTGCTCTGCCAGATGTTCACAACATCTGGTGTTGCTCCTGCAGCAGGCCTGGCACCCAGCGGTGCTTCCAGGACGTAATTCTTCTATGCAGCAATGAGGATAATCCTCAAGTTACGGACCTAGTCCGTGTAATTGCTACCATCATCTTTCAACTTTGCTTTCTCAACGAATGCATTAAAATTCAATGGAACAACAGCACGAGCCATCTATCTACAACAAACATAGACAAGCAAAATACTATCAGGTACTAAGTTCATGATAAATTTAAGTTCAATTAATCATATTACTTAGGAACTCCCACTTAGACAGACATCTCTCTAGTCATCTAAGTGATCACGTGACCCAAATCAACTAAACCATAACCGATCATCACGTGAGATGGAGTAGTTTTCAATGGTGAACATCTTTATGTTGATCATATCTACTATATGATTCACACTCAACCTTTCGGTCTCCGTGTTCCGAGGCCATATCTGCATATGCTAGGCTCGTCAAGTTTAACCTGAGTATTCTGCGTGTGCAAAACTTGCTTGCGCACGTTGTAGATGGACGTAGAGCTTATCACACCCGAGCATCACGTGGTGTCTGGGCACGACGAACTTTGGCAACGGTGCATACTCAGGGAGAACACTTCTTGATAATTTTTAGTGAGAGATCATCTTAAAGTGCTACCGTCAATCAAAGCAAGATAAGATGCATAAAGGATAAACATCACATGCAATCAATATAAGTGATATGATATGGCCATCATCTTGTGCTTGTGATCTCCATCTCCGAAGCACCGTCGTGATCACCATCGTCACCGGCGCGACACCTTGATCTCCATCATAGCATCGTTGTCGTTTACGCCATCTGTTGCTTCTACGACTATCGCTACCGCTTAGTGATAAAGTAAAGCAATTACAGGGCGTTTGCATTTCATACAATAAAGCGACAACCATATGGCTCCTGCCAGTTGCCGATAACTTCGGTTACAAAACATGATCATCTCATACAATAAAATATAGCATCACATCTTGGCCATATCACATCACAACATGCCCTGCAAAAACAAGTTAGACGTCCTCTACTTTGTTGTTGCAAGTTTTACGTGGCTGCTACGGGCTTAGCAAGAACCGTTCTTACCTACGCATCAAAACCACAACGATAGTTCGTCAAGTTAGTGTTGTTTTAACCTTCGCAAGGACCGGGCATAGCCACACTCGGTTCAACTAAAGTTGGAGAAACTGACACCCGCTAGTCACCTGTGTGCAAAGCACGGTGGTAAAACCAGTCTCGCGTAAGCGTACGTGTAATGTCGGTCCGGGCTGCTTCATCCAACAATACCGCCAAACCAAAGTATGACATGCTGGTAAGCAGTATGACTTGTATCGCCCACAACTCACTTGTGTTCTACTCGTGCATATAACATCTACGCATAAAACCTGGCTCGGATGCCACTGTTGGGGAACGTAGTAATTTCAAAAAAAAATCCTACGTACACGCAAGATCATGGTGATGACATAGCAACGAGAGGGGAGAGTATTGTCTACGTACCCTCGTAGACTGTCAAGCGGAAGCGTTATGACAACGCGGTTGATGTAGTCGTACGTCTTCACGATTCGACCGATACAAGCACCGAACGTACGGCACCTCCGTGTTCAGCACACGTCCAGCTCGATGATGTCCCCCGGGCTCCAATCCAGCGAAGCGTCGGGGATGAGTTCCGTCAGCACGACGGTGTAGTGACGATGATGATGTTCTACCGGCACAGGGCTTTGCCTAAACTCCGCGACAATATGACCGAGGTGGAATATGGTGGAGGGGGGCACCGCACACGGCTAAGGAACAATCTGTAGATCAACTTGTGTGTCTATGGGGTGCCCCCCTCCCCCGTATATAAAGGGGGAGAGGAGGAGGGGGCCGGCCAAGGGGTAGGCGCGCCCTGTGAGGGGGAAACCTACTCCAAGTAGGTTCGCCCCCTCCCTTTCCTATTCCAAGAAGGAGGGGGAAGGAAGAAGTGGGAGAAGGGAAAGGCAAGGGGGGCGCCGCCCCCCCTTCCTTGTCCTATTCGGACTTAAGGGGAGGGGGGGCGCCTCTTGCCCTGGCCGGCCCCTCTCTCTCTCCACTTGGGCCCAACAAGGCCCATTAGTTCCCGGCGGGGTTCCGGTAACCCTCCGGCACTCCGGTTTTTCTCCGAAAACACCCGGAACACTTCCGGTGCCCGAATATAGTCATCCAATATATCAATCTTTATGTCTCGACCATTTCGAGACTCCTCGTCATGTCCGTGATCACATCCGGGACTCCGAACAACCTTCGGTACATCAAAACTTATAAACTCATAATAAAACTATCATCGTAACGGTAAGCGTGCGGACCCTACGGGTTCGAGAACTATGTAGACATGACCTAGAACTATTCTCGGTCAATAACCAATAGTGGAACCTGGATGTTCATATTGGTTCCTACATATTCTACGAAGATCTTTATCGGTCAAACCGCATAACAACATACGTTGTTCCCTTTGTCATCGGTATGTTACTTGCCCGTGATTCGATCGTCGGTATCCAATACCTAGTTCAATCTCGTTACCGGCAAGTCTCTTTACTCGTTCCGTAATACATCATTTCATAACTAACTCATTAGTTACAATGCTTGCAAGGCTTAGGTGATGAGTATTATCGAGAAGGCCCAGAGATACCTCTCCGATAATCGGAGTGACAAAACGTAATCTCGAATTATGCCAACTCAACATGTACCTTTGGAGACACCTGTAGAGCACCTTTATAATCACCCAGTTACGTTGTGACATTTGGTAGCACACAAAGTCTTCCTCCGGTAAACGGGAGTTGCACGATCTCATAGTTGCAGGAACTTTGTATAAGTCATGAAGAAAGCAATAGCAACATACTAAATGATCAAGTGCTAAGCTAACAGAATGGGTCAAGTCAATCACATCATTCTCCTAATGATGTGATCCCATTAATCAAATGACAACACATGCCTATGGTTAGGAAACATAACCATCTTTGATCAATGAGCTAGTCGAGTAGAGGCATACTAGTGACACTATGTTTGTCTATGTATTCACACATGAATCATGTTTCCGGTTAATACAATTCTAGCATGAATAATAAACCTTTATCATGATATGAGGAAATAAATAATAACTTTATTATTGCCTCTAGGGCATATTTCCTTCAGTATCCAACGATGGAAGGGTGATTGTCGGTGTCAAAACCGGCGGATCTCAGGTAGGGGGTCCCGAACTGTGCGTCTAGGCGGATGGTAACAGGAGACTAAACCCTAGAAGCTAGCCTGTGGTATGATTGTTCTTCGTCCTACGGACTAAACCCTCTGGCTTATATAGGCACCGAAGAGGGTTAGGGTTACACAGAGTCGGTTACAATGGTAGGAGATCTACATATCCGTATCACCAAGCTTGCCTTCCACGCCAAGGAAAGTCCCATCCAGACACGGGACAAAGTCCTCAATCTTGTATCTTCATAGTCCAGGAGTCCGGCCAAAGGCTATAGTCCGGCCATCCGGACACCCCCCAATCCAGGACTCCCTCAGTAGCCCCCGAACCAGGCTTCAATGACGATGAGTCCGACGCGTAGATTGTCTTCGGCATTGCAAGGCGGGTTCTTCTCCAAATCCTGTGTACCTATTGAATAGCGTCCGGCTTCTCATAAATATTGCGCTCCTTGGCTTCTACGCCCAATAATGGCCATCTTCCACGTGTTGAACGAATGCGAAAAGCCAGGGTATTTTTACATTAATCCCCTTAGCTGCGCAAATGAGTTGCCTATAAAAGAGACGAGGATCTAGATCCAAGTCACACCATCCCCCCTTCGCGAGCATTCATCGGAGCGCATCTGACAGAAATCCATTCCATCATGGACAGTCGACGCGGCTCCTCCTCTCGCCCTCCCAGCCCTCAGCCTGGAGATTGGGAGAGATGCTCCATCCCACACAGTGAGCTAGTGGCGCTCCAAACCAAGGGGTTTCTTCCCCCAGCCTTTATGGTTCCGGTTCGAGCCGGACTCGCCACCTATAAGGGCGGAAAGAAAGCGGAGAGTGTCCCCAGTCCCTCCAAAGGAGAGCGGGTATGCCTTGTCCCTTATTTGATAAGAGGGCTCGGATTTCCAATTCATCCGTTTCTCCGGGGGCTCCTGGAGTTCTACGGCCTCTAGTTGCACAACCTTACGCCTGCCTCCATTTTGCACATTGCGGGCTTCGTGGCTCTTTGCGAGCTGTTTTTGGGCATTGAGGCCCATTTCGCGCTGTGGAAGAGGTTGTTCTGCCTTGTACCCCGTCCTCAGGAGGGGTCGATATATCAAGTGGGCGGAGCCGAACTATGGCGCATCGCCGGGACCGGATAACTATCCGGAACCCCGAAGAAGGCGTCCGAAGACTGGCCTTCGGAATGGTTTTATAAAGAAGATGTCCCCCTGCCGGACCCTGTTCGGATCGGCCTCCCAGAGTTCAATAATGCTCCTTTGAAGAAACGCCTAAGCTGGCGTCCGCGGAGCCCTCAGAGGGAGAATGACAGGGACGTCCTTTACCTGATGAGCCGAATAAGGTTGTTAGCTCATTCCGGACTGACCATGATCGGGGTCATGGCCACATGCATTATGCGGGGGGTGCAGCTGCTCCAGTATAGAGGCCACCCCATGTGGGATTTCAACGGGGAGGATGATGCTACCCGCCATGGCCATAAGGGGACGGGATCGGTCGCCGATCTAATGAAGATCTTGTCCGCATTATACAAGGGAGAAGAGGAGGAATTTCTCCGCGTCAATCCACAGGACGGATTTTCTATGAATAATCCTCCAAGCTGGGTAAGCGGGCATTTCTTTTTGCCTGTCCGATCCATATTCCCATAGTTTTTTGCTCATTTTGTAATTTCGACGCGGGATCTGCGTCGGGCCGTAAAGGATATAAACAGCCCGCCTCCACAACCCGAGGATCCGGAATGGTTCCTCGATCCGGCCTCCCAAGAGGATCTGGACATATCGGTTGAGCTGATTGATGGGGTATTTCACCAACTGAGCATCGAAAATGCCTTGGTCGCCATCACAACCGATTACCCCGGAATATTTCCAGCCTCACAGGTAACTGAGACCGAAGTCCCAATACTTTGATAATGACCCATCCATGCTTATTTTTTATCACTGTATACCAATGGTGTTTTGCAGGGGGTGCACTTGAGGCAGAAGGCCGAGCCCACGGCGGCTAGCCAACAAGGGGCAGCATGGCCCAGCAGGGTAAAAAGAAGTGTGGTCCAGATCGAAACACCGGTGCAACAGTATGGCGTGTCACCATATTCCCAGGTTTGATTCCCTGAAGGCATACTAACGCATGTGCTCTCTTCAGGAAAAAGAGCGCTCGCCGGACTATATCCGGAGAGGTTGCCAATCGAGCCTCCGCCAGCCAGGCTCCAAAGCCAGGCCCAGAAGCGGAGGCGAACACGAGGCTTGTGTCAGATGCTCCTCCGACAGAGGATGCTGACAGATTGTCCGCCACCAACTCCGAGGTGGAGAGTGCCATGAATCACAGGCGCTGCCGGACAGTTCTTCATGACACATGTTTCTCCCAAGAGGCATTGAATGCCTTCAATTCGGGAGATGCGCACCTCCGTGCCGCTCAAGATGGTCTAGACAGAGCCACAGTGCAGTATGTAAAAGACATACGGGTGAGGAAATTTGACAGTTATATATGCCAGTAGCCCCCGAGACTTGAAATAGTTAGAATAACTGATTTAAGGATCATTTATTGTGCAGGATCTTACAGAAAAGAATACCCAACTGTCCCAGGAGCTGGAGGAGTGCAAAGCCCACCTGGAGGCCGCACTAGCCGCGACGGGGGAAGCCAAAGAGACCCCCTATGGTAATATATCCTTCAAAAGATAAGTATTTTATGAAGTGCGGCGTGTGTATAAGTCTGACAATAACATTGCAGATGGCGCCGGGGTAGATCCGGACAAGCAACAGCTCTTGCGCCGGTTAAAGGCCGGCGAGAACGTGCTTACGAGGGTGAGGCAGGAGAAAAATAATCTCCAAGATGCCAACACCCAGCTGGGTGAGGAACTAAAGGATGTTCATGCCCAGCTGTCTGACTCCGTTAATGAGAATCGGTGGCTTCGACGCGGCATGTTTAGTAAGTGCTTGAACGAACTTTGAAAAAGAGTTCGGCGAGGAAGTCGACTAACAGAGTTATGTCTGTAGGTATGCTCACAGGTTGTTGTCGGTGTACAAAAGGAGGGGTACACCTTTTGTACCCCTATAACTGTGCACGGGCAGTCTGAGCCACGGGCACCACCACACTGAGCACGGCAAGGGAGGTGAAACCAAGGTAAGGCCGAAGCTGAAGAGGAGCGGAACGACGCCAAGACCACAAAGAGCAAAGGGGCGAAGCGGACTCCCGCGGCAAGGTCCTTACTGGGGAGCGGCTCTAGCAGGCCCGGCAAGACCCTTGCCGGGGCAGCTCACCCCACGCCCACGGAGCGAGTCACCCTTGAGTCCACTACCCCCATGGGGCAAGGATTCGGGAGACATCCCCGTGGTGGCATGCAGATCTTTGTGAAGACATTCAAGATCAGATACACACTTGAGAAGATGATGATCCTTGGCGGGATCCCAGCCAACGAGGGCCACAAGGCCCCCAGCAAGAGCCTTGCCGGGGATGACAGCAAGGCCCCCGGCAAGAGCCTTGCCGGGGATAACAACAAGGCCCCCGGCAAGAGCCTTGCCGGGGATGGCAACAAGCGCCACGGCAAGACCCTTGTCGCGGCCCCGGCAAAGCCCTTGCCGAGGACACCCGTGGGGCCACCATCAGGCCCGCGCCAGTCGCACCCCCATCGCCGTTCGCATGCAGCTGCCAACCCAACCAGTTGGGCAAGCACCTGCATGGCGGCATGCAAATCTTCATGGAAGCCCACCACTGCGCCACCTCAGCTGCGTGCCTGCCTGCATGGCACCACGAGCACCGCTAGCCATGGCACGCGTCAACACCAGAGGGAGCGGCGATGGATGGGACGGGGCTCTCCCCCGACCCCGATAAAGTAAGGGCAGCTAAGCAGGGTGCATTAAATGTGCCTTGTCATTTAATGCGAGGGATAAGCCCGCATTACTGTACCCTTTCCACCTCCTGTGTGCCACTGTGGCAGCCCCTTTCCTATAAAAGGAGGACCGAGGCGACCAGGAGAAGGATTCGGCTTTTTGGAGCTCCTCACGCCCCATAGCTAGCTCAAGAATAGAGATATAGAATCCACCAAAGCAGGAGTAGGGTTTTACGCACCTCGCGGCCCGAACCTGGATAAACGAACCGTGTGCTACCTGTTTGATCCGCTCTTCTCACGACCCCCGCGCCCTGCAACCGCAGTAGGGATTCTTGTGATCCCATAGGTGTCATTTCCCACCGACATCTTTGGCACGCCAGGTAGGGGGCGCAGTTGTGAGAATCGGCTTTAGCAGTTAGTTCGACGCTTCTTCATCATCATGGCGCCCAAGAAGATGACGGTGGCGGTTGGCCCGTCAGAGGCTGGGCATCCCGCCCCGACGCGGGCGAGCAGCGGACCGGTTGCTGAAAGGACCCGGGGCGCTGTTCGTGAACACCAACACCGTCCTAGCAGTCAGAGTTTGGGAGGCGGCGATGCTCGTGCGCCTGGCAACGAGCCGTGCGCCGCCAAATCCAAGGTTGGAGCCAGGCCCTCCGCGGGTGGCGCGGGGCCTTCCAGGATCCCTGCCGCCCCACCTGAGGGCGACGCAAGGGTTTCCAAGACTCCCACGCTGGCGCCAATGGCGCGCTCCTCTCAAGCGGCCCACGACGAACGGCGTGGCCACACCGAAGACCCCGGGCGTCACCGCGGGAAGAGCCCCGAGCGCCACTCTCGAGATGTAGAAGACCTGCCCGCTCGCCGAGGCGCTGGTGAAGATGGCTTGCGGCCGCGCTGTCGCGATAGAGCTCCTTCTGACGCGGTTAGAAGTCGAAGCGCGTCGCGATCCATGCAGGTTTCGCTGCCACCGACGCCGGCAGAAGCCTTGGCGCGCGCGCAGTTGCTCCTTGATTTTCCTCCCATTACGGGGAAACTCGACGAATGGAGAGCCACCATCCGAAGCCTTGTTGGGGTGGCCAACAAAGACGAGCTGAGCCCGGCGGAGCCCCCGGGTCGACATTCCGACGAAGTCCCGCGTACCAGCGGCAGGAAGGCTGGCGGCGCCGCGACCATGGTGCATTCGCCTCCTCCTCCCCCGGTACCACGGACACCTGCCCGTCGCGACGTTACGGGCGACGAGGTCTCCATAGCGTCGTCCAACCCGTGGACCCACCGGGACCAACGCCAGGTCCTTCGGGATCGGGGACATGAAGACGCTCGAACCACCATCGAGCGGCGGCGCGGAGCACGCCACCAGTCAGATAGGCAAGCAGGGCCCGCTGTGGACCACCCGGCACCGGAGAGCCCTGGAGGCCTGCCTTATGAGGTAGGCTGCCCGGCTTTTACCCGTGAGCTGCGGCAGTTCCAGTGGCCCACTCACCGCACTTTCAAGCCTGACGTGGGCGAGAAGTACGGCGGCAAGACCCACCCGTCCGAGTTCCTCAGCGTCTACACCATCGCGATGTAGGCTTCCGGAGCCCGTGACGATAAGGTGCTTGCAAATTACTTTCCGTTGGCTCTTAAACCCAACGCCATGTCATGGTTGATGCACTTGCCGGTAGACTCCATTTCCTCCTGGTCGGATTTGTGCCATGAGTTCGTGGGCGCCTTTACTGGCGGTCACCAAGCTCATGGCAAAGTGAGTGATCTACACGTCATTCCCCATAAGGGAGGCGAGAGTCTCCGCAAGTACATACAGAGGTTCAGCCAGGTGCAGTACAATATCCCTGATGTTCACCCCGCCGCCATCATCAACGCGTTCCATCAGAATGTAGGCAACCGCAAGATGCGCGAAGAGCTGGCGATGAACAAAGTGAAGGATGTCGCAGAACTTTATGTTGTCGTCGACAAATGTGCCCGGGCTGAGGAGGGGATTGAAGTACCCCGGCGAGGACGCCGGCGTGGAAACCGACTCCTTAGATGAGGACACCGCCTCCCTAGCGAAGAAAGGCCGGCGCCGCAACAGGAAGCGCAAAGGAAAAGTCGTGCTTGCCGTCGAGGGGTCTGATGACACCGACTCCGCCAAGAAAACCAAGGCAGATGACCCCGGCAAGGAAATTGCCGAATGTGTCGCCTGCCGGGCCTTGGCGGCTGCCGAGAAGCCAGGCAACTCCGACAAGCGATACTGCAAGATCCATCGCACCAAAGGCCATGCTCTCCAAGACTGCCGACAGGTTGAGCACCTCGCTGAGAAGCAAAGGGCTGAATATGAGAGGTGGGACAAGGAGAAGGGCCAAGACGATGCTGAGGGATCCGGCAAGAAGCGCGACGGCCAAGCGGGCCGTTGCGCCAAGGAGAAACAACAAGAAAGGCCCGCTCGGGGCCGTGACAGAAAGCCAGAAGATGACGATCATGAAGAGGACGACGAGTCCGAAGACCAAGAGTTTCAGAAATCTACAGAGGCCATGTGCATCGACGGCGGCACTTCACTGCATACCTCTCGGCGCTAGCTTAACCAGTGGGCGCGAGAGATTACAGCAGCAGAGCCGTCGTTTGATGCCCAAAGGCCGCTGAAGTGGTCCAGCACACCTATCATTTTTGACTCTGAGGATCACCCGGATCGCACTACTGCGGTCGGGTGTTTGCCGTTGTTGGTTTCACCAATGATACGCAACCTCAAGGTGACAAAGATGTTAGTTGATGGCGGGGCCGGTCTGAATTTGATCTCACCTACCGTGATCGAGAAGCTGCAGATTCCCGACGTAGACCTCGAAGAAACAGGCACGTTTCAAGGGGTCAGCCCGGGAAGAAGCCAACCTAAGGGGAAGGTCACGCTGCCCGTAACCTTCGGAAGCGACCTGAACTTCAGGACGGAGAAGATTGTGTTTAATGTTGCCAAGATCCCCTTGCCCTACAACGGGATCCTTGGCCGCCCAGCGCTGGCCAAGTTCATGGCGAAATCGCACTACACATACAACACCCTGAAGATGCCGGGGCCCGTGACGATCATCACCATCCCCTCCGACAAGAAAGATGCGCTGATCTGCGCCGACCAGCTGTACCAGCAAGAAACCGCGGCAGCCACCGCCGTAGGGGCACTTGCTCCTGCTGCTGGGACCCTGGGAGGGAAGAAGAAGAAGAAGGCCGGTGAAAACTCGGGCACGCACTCCGGCAAGCGCACCTCTTCGGAGTGTAGCACTGTCGTCGAGGACGTACCAGAGAGCTCCGCCGGCGGAAGCAAAAAGTCCAGGGCCACGCCGGTGGGAACCAAGAAGGTTTCCATCAATGAGGACGGCACGGGAGGAGCTTTTACCATAAGCTCCACCCTTGACGACAAATAGGAAGGCGCGCTCGTCACCTTCCTGCGGGCGAATGTCGATGTGTTTGCATGGCAAGCTTCCGACATCCCCGGCGTTCCCAGGGAGGTGATTGAGCACCACCTTGCTGTCTGTCCTCATGCACGGCCCGTCAAGCAGAAGATCAGGAAGCAAGCTTTGGAACGACAAGAGTTCATCACGAAAGAGATCCGAAAACTGGAGGCAGCGGGTCTGGTTAGGGGAGTGCTCCATCCAACGTGGTTGGCCAATCCGGTCGTGGTGCGCAAGGCAAATGGGAAGTGGAGGTTGTGTATTGATTACACAGATATCAATAAGGCTTGTCCTAAAGACCCCTTCCGCTGCCGCGCATCGACCAGATTGTTGACTCCACGACTGGATGTGATCTGTTGTCATTCCTCGATGCCTACTCCGGCTACCACCAGATCTTCATGGCAAAGGAAGACGAAGAAAAGACAACATTCATCACCCCATGTGGTATGTATTGTTTCATACGGATGCCTTTCGGGTTGAAGAGTGCTGGTTCAACGTTTGCGAGGGCAGTCCAGATTGGTTTTGAACACCAGCTCCATAGAAATATGGAAGCTTATATGGATGACATAGTGGTCAAAACCAAGGACAGGGCAACCCTCATACCGGATTTGTGGGAGACATTTGCAAACCTGCGCAAGATCAACCTCAAGTTGAACCCTGAGAAGTGTGTCTTTGGCGTCCCGTCCGGCAAGCTCCTCAGGTTCTTTGTGTCACAGTGTGGGATAGAGGCCAATCCGGACAAGATCAAAGCTATAGAACAGATTGAAGCGCCCAAGGGAATCAAGGATGTGCGCCGACTTGCTGGTTGTGTCGCTGCCATGGGCAGGTTCATATCCAAGTCCGCCGAGCGCACCCTCCCCTTTTTCAAAATTCTGAAAAAGGCGG
Source organism: Triticum dicoccoides (assembly GCF_002162155.2). Lineage (NCBI taxonomy): Eukaryota > Viridiplantae > Streptophyta > Magnoliopsida > Poales > Poaceae > Triticum > Triticum dicoccoides. The sequence continues at coordinate 154,553,484 of NC_041391.1, forward strand.
GCCCGGTGGAGTGGACGCTAGAAGCCGAAGCAGCATTACAAGATTTGAAGAAGTACCTCTCCTACGCACCAACACTAGTTGCGCCGAGGCCCAGGAGCCGTTGCTGCTATACCTAGCGGCGACAAACCAGGTGGTCAGCGCCGCGCTAGTGGCGCAGAGGGAGGTTGACGGCGAGGTAATGGCAGCAACAGAGCCCGATGCCACCAATGCGGAGATGACACAGTTGGTCGGAGTCCCGCCAAAGAAGAAAGTGATACAACGCCCGGTTTACTTCGTTAGCTCCCTCTTGCAAGGGGCTAGGTCGAGGTACTCCGGTGTGCAAAAGCTGCTCTTCGGCCTTCTCATGGCCTCGAGGAAGCTGCGTCACTAATTCCAGGTACACGAGATCACTGTCGTCACTCGCCTCCCTCTACAACGGATATTGCATAACCCAAATGCGACGGGGAGGATTGTGGAATGGGCACTAGAGCTGTCCAGCTTTGGCCTCAAGTTTGAGAGTACTTCGACAATTCAGAGCCGAGTCCTGGCAGAGTTCATTGCAGAATGGACCGCAACACCTGACGAAGAAATCCAAGAGACTGCTCTCCCCGGCAAGGAGGCAAGTTGCACTTGGATTATGTACTTTAATGGGGCTTTCTCCCTGCAAGGTGCCGGGGCTGGCGTACTGCTCGTCACCCCCACCGGACAGCACCTCAAGTACATTATCCAGATGCACTTCCCCAGGGAGGTGTCGACAAATAACACGGTAGAGTATGAAGGGCTACTCGCCGGTCTTAGGATCGCGGTGGACCTCGGGATCAAAAAGCTCATCGTCAGGGGCGACTCGCAGCTTGTCATCAAGCAAGTCAATAAGGATTACCAGAGCCCGTTGATGAAGGCCTACATTGACGAAGTGAGAAAGCTGGAAGAGCGTTTCGACGGTATACAGGCTGAACACGTTCCCCGAACAGAGAACGATGTCGCCGATTACCTGTCAAAGCACGCTGCCCTCAAGCTACCTGTGGAACCAGGTACCTTTGTGCTTCAGTTAACTCAGCCGTCCATTGATCCATCAACAGGGCAGAAAAAGAGGAGGAAATCAGGGCCCGACAAGTACTTTCCTGCCTAGCTCCCTGGAGCCGCCGGCAGGGACGTTGCCGGGAACACTGAGCCCGCCACAGGACGGCTAGCTCCGGCAGAGCGCCAAGCTCTTGCCGTCGAGACAGCCGCTCCTATAGCGGAGGAAATGCCTTTAGTCCTCGCCGTTGAGCCTCAGGCTCCAGCGTGGGCACAGCATACCGTCCGATTCCTCCAGACAGGGGAACTTCCTGAGGAGCAGGAAGAAGTGGAAAAAGTAGCCCATCGCTCTGCCATGTACCAGTTCGTCGATGACGTCCTGTACAGGAAGAGATTGAACGGTGTGAAATTGAAGTGCATCCCTCGTGAGGAAGGACTGGAGCTGTTGGCAGAGATACACGAAGGCATATGTGGATCCCACATCGGGTCAAGGGCCCTTGCCGACAAGGCATTCCGGCAAGGTTTCTTCTGGCCAACCGCCCTCCAGGATGCAACTACACTCGTCACTAGGTGTGAAGCGTGTTAGTTCCATTCAAGAAAGCTTCATCAGCCAGCTCAAGCCCTTCAAACCATTCCTCTCTCCTGGCCCTTCTCGGTCTGGGGGCTCGACATACTGGGCCCTTTCCCCCGCGCTGTCGGGGGCTTTGAGTACTTGTACATTGCAATCGACAAGTTCACAAAGTGGCCGGAAGTGGAGGCAGTGAGGAAGGTCACAGCTCAGTCGGCCGTCAAGTTCTTCAAGGAGCTAGTGTGCCATTTCGGTGTACCCAACAGGGTCATCACTGACAACGGCACCCAGTTCACAAGCCACACCTTCATGCAATACACTCAAGACCTCGGCAGCAAGGTCTGTTTCGCTTCCGTTTCCCACCCGCGAAGCAACGGACAAGCTGAGAGGGCAAATGCTGAAGTGTTGCGAGGCTTAAGGACAAAGACCTTTGACAGGCTGCACAAGAGCGGAAGGTGTTGGGTTGATGAGTTGCCGACGGTTCTTTGGTCAATCAGGACGACACCAAATCGAGCCACTGGCTAGACACCCTTCGCCCTGGTATACGGGGTGGAAGCAGTTATCCCCACTGAACTCATACATGGGTCACCTCGAGTGCTCGCTTATGATGAGCTTGAGCAAGAGCAACTACGGCAAGACAACACGCTGCTCCTTGAGGAAGATCGTCTTCGGGCGGCTGTGAGAGCAGCACGCTACCAGCAAGCCTTGCGCCGCTACCATAGCCGCAAGGTTCATGCCCGGAGCCTTGAGGAAGGCGACCTTGTTCTTCGGCGCGTTCAATCGGCCAAGAATTCCAACAAGTTGACGCCAAAGTGGGAAGGCCCTTATCGGGTAACACGAGTCACCAGGCCTGGGGCGGTCCGCCTGGAGACCGAAGATGCCGTTCCGGTGAGTAATTCCTGGAACATTGAGCATCTTCGCAAGTTTTACCCGTAAGGCGCGGCTTGCCGGGCCCCCTAGCAAGCCACCTTTTGTACAAGCATTGCCGATGATGCATGTAACCCTTTGTACAAAGCCAGGCGTAGATCCTGAGCATAAATAAATGAAGCGCTGGTGCCCTAAGTTATAGCATGCATGCTAGGTCGAGTCTCGTACTTGGTTAGGGTTGATAGTGCTTAGCGGCGACTAACCCCTAGCTTAGAGGTCGAGTGTGCGTCCCTTTGCCGTTCTTTTGTCTTCTTTGGTTCGCAGGACCCACACATATCCTTGCCGGACCACTTAAGGATGAGAAAGAAAAGGAGGACGGACCAGCATCTAGACCCCGGCAAGCCAGCATTGCTGGGGGCTGCAAGAGCAAAGGTTCACCCGCGGCAAACCAAAGTTGCCGGGTGTTGCAGCTTCAGATAAGTTTTTCATCCCTTGTCATGCATCCCCTTATGGACTGAGGTATGTGAAACCTCGTTTCTTCCTAAAACTACCGTGCTCCCCTAAAACTCTAGGCCCCGGGGCTCGTTCCTGGGGCCAGGTTTGGTCATAGTCGTGGCAGCGAAAGGATGGAACGAGGGGCTTAAACCCACTTCATCCCTGCCTCTGCCGAATGCGTGAGAAAGGTCGAGCGAAGTGGGAAAACAGCAAGGCCTGTTGCCGGGCAAGAAAATGTTTATCTTAAAGATATCAAGGATTCGTTCCTTGTCGTGGGTTCTACCCGCAAACAATGCCCCGGCAAACATCCCTTTTTCATTAAAAACATTCCATTCAGGTACAGTCCATAGGGAATGAAAAACATGAATAATGGGATTACAAGTTCTAAATTTAGCTAAGGCCCGAAGGCTTACAAGTTGAAAAAAGATAAGGTGCCCGTAACCCCTTTCTTGTCCCTCTCCACAGGAGGTAGGTCAACGAGGCGGAAAAGGCAAAAAAAGCGCCTAAGCAAGCTACGGGTGGCAGAAGACACCAAGAGAACATCTCGGTGACCGTCCAAAGGCTATATGGTGATGGCGACGCCGGAAGTAGAGCTCGAACACAAGTCGGCGGGACGTCAGCACGCTGTCGAACGTGTCGATGCACGTGTACTCCGACTTGACGGCCTTGCCGCCCGCCCTCTTCCTCTTCCGCAGCCTCCCAACGCTAGCCGCCCAAGGAGACGACCCCAAGAAGTTCAAGGAGCCGGCGACACGGGTGATGGGGATGCCGGTGCCGCATGGAGCGACGCCCGACACCTAGTCGGACCCGTCATCCTGCCGCCTGCTGCCCTCGTCGTCGCTGCCGCTGTCCTCCTCGCCACTCCCGCTCGAGGAGGAGTCTTCGCTATTAGAAGAGCTCTCCACGCAGCACCTTGCCCGAGTCCCGAAGCACCCGAAGACCTTGACGGAGAGGAGGCCGCCCTCCATCAGCTTGAAATGGAGGGTGAGCCCCGCCGTCAAGTGGTGGATATGGGCGAACGTCTTCCACCCTCGACCAAGATACATCACCTGAGGGGCTGGGAAGTCGAGGCGGACTCGCGTACCGCTGATCCCACAGCCCCTCATATGCAGCCGCAGTGACTCGGGCGGGTCCTGCTCCATCTCGCTCGCAAATGGAGTCGGGAGACGAAGGCAACGGCGAGGCGGCCGGCGCAGCCTGACGAAGAACTCGCAAGGGTCATCCCCAACATGGCCCTCCATGGGAGGAGGAGCCGCTGGCGGAGGCGAGGCCAACGCATCGTCCCGTCCTCCTCTTCCACGAGCGCCTCAGCCTCGCCCACGGCCTCACCCACGGTCTCGCCCCCTTCCCCTTCCCCTCACGGCTGGCTCCGCCACCGCAGGAGCAGGGGAAGGAAGGATGCGTTGTCGAGTGGCGACCCTTGCTACCACTGTTGATGGACCAGAATTCCCTCTCTCCATGGCAAATGGGGGGAGGGGAGCGCAAGCTGAAGCAAGGAGGAGATGAAGGAATGCGGGACGCCAACCCTCCCCTCCCGCTCTTTATAAAGGAACGGGGTGGGGCTCGACCGCCCCGCTCAACCAATCAAGACCTGGAAGGCGCAGGGGACTGGGACCGGCCCGCTACTCCAGCCCGCCATGGCCCGGTTTCCCGCCTCCACCGTTCGCCACCCCAAGCGCATGGGGGCCGTGTGGCGGACGTGCTGAACCGAAGCGACGGGTGAGGCGACCTCTCCCCACCACGTGATCGTGGGGAGTGGACGCCTTGAAGACCCCGCCTCGGCCCCATTCAGTAAAGAGGCCGCACCGCCACGCCTCCGTCCGTTTCTGGTGAGGGCGCGCACTGCCTCTTTATTACGACGTGACGCATGCACGTAGAGCTCAGCCCCACGCATGCCGCCCACGTCACTCCCACGCCTCCCCACGTCGCGCCATGCGCAGGGAGCGTGGGAGGCGCAACACGCGAAGGGAACTTACCACGGTAAAAACCACCCCGCCTGCCCGCCCACCATTTTTGGGCCTAGCCCAACGACGCGATTGCGCTTATGTGTGGCCCAGGCCCGGGGGCTCCTGTCGGTGTACAAAAGGAGGGGTACACCTTTTGTACCCCTATAACTGTGCACGGGCGGTCTGAGCCACGGGCACCACCACACTGAGTACGGCAAGGGAGGTGAAACCAAGGTAAGGCCGAAGCCGAAGAGGAGCGGAACGACACCAACACCACAAAGAGCAAAGGGGCAAAGCGGACTCCCCCGACAAGGTCCTTGCCGGGGAGCGGCTCTAGCAGGCCCGGCCAGACCCTTGCCGGGGCAGCTCACCCCACGCCCATGGAGCGAGTCACCCTTGAGTCCACTACCCCCATGGGGCAAGGATTCGGGAGACATCCTCGTGGTGGCATGCATCTTTGTGAAGACATTCAAGATCAGATACACACTTGAGAAGATGATGATCCTTGGCGGGATCCCAGCCAAGGAGGGCCACAAGGCCCCCGGAAAGAGCCTTGCCGGGGATGACAGCAAGGCCCCCCGCAAGAGCCTTGCCGAGGATAACAACAAGGCCCCCGGCAAGAGCCTTGCCGGGGATGGCAACAAGCGCCACGGCAAGACCCTTGCTGCGGCCCCGGCAAGGCCCTTGCCGAGGACACCCGTGGGGCCACCATCAGGCCCGCGCCAGTCGCACCCCCACCGCCGTTCGTATGCAGCTGCCAACCCAACCAGTTGGGCAGGCACCTGCGTGGCGGCATGCAAATCTTCGTGGAGGCCCACCACTGCACCACCTCAGCTGAGTGCTTGCCTGCATGGCACCACGAGCACCGCTGGCCATGGCGCGCGTCAACACCAGAGGGAGCGGCGACGGACAAGAGGGGCTCTCCCCCGACCCCGATAAAGTAAGGGCACCTAAGCAGGGTGCATTAAATGCGCCTTGTCATGTAATGCGAGGGATAAGCCCGCATTACTGTACCCTTTCCACCTCTTGTGTGCCACTGTGGCAGCCCCTTTCCTATAAAAGGAGGCCCGAGGCGACAAGGAGAAGGATTCGGCTTTTTGGAGCTCCTCACGCCCCATAGCTAGCTCAAGAACAGAGATATAGAATCCACCAAAGCAGGAGTAGGGTTTTACGTACCTCGCGGCCCGAACCTGGATAAATGAACCGTGTGCTACCTGTTTGATCCGCTCTTCTCACGACCCCCGCGCCCCGCAACCGCAGTAGGGATTCTTGTGATCCCATAGGTGTTGTTTCCCACCGACAGTTGTCCTGCAGAGGAAATGCCCGGTTCTATGCGTGACCTTCTTCCCGAGCTCTTACAACTGCACGATCGAGTTCGACAGGTGATGAAAGGCGTCGCCCAGGCCTTGTGGCCATCTATCTCCCTACCCGAAGGCCTTGGGGAGCTTGCAGAGAGGCTTCAGGGAGCGCGGCGGCACTTCCGATTATGGAAGATATCGGCCTGCCGTCAAGGCGCCAGGGAGGCCTGGGCCATGGTGAAGACGCGGTACACGAAGGCTGACCCAAACCACATGGCCGAGGTCGGACCTATGGGGCCCGATGGGAAGGAGATCCCTGTGAGCTTAGTGTATGACCAAGTAGAGTTGGCCGCAAAGTATTCCCAGTAGGACTGTAAACTAGACAGCCTATTAGATGGCATTGAAGAGGAATATAATCAGTCAAATTGACTATGTAATTTAAGATGACATGTAAAATGCCTTCTAGCCAGATTGTAGATCGTTTGTCATAGCGGACCTTTTCGCTTCAACCTCGGGACCCAATAGTCCGGAGTGTGTCCGAATACCCTCGCGGTTATATAAGAACCGGGGCATGCATGGACACCAGGCGTAGGGGTCATTAGTGCTTTATCAGACAAGTGCCCAACTAGTTATGTTATATTACATGGTTAGTAAGAAACATCTTCCAGGGAGAATAGTTCCGTTAGGGGTTCCTTTCCCTGGGAGGCATGCCCTAAAGTGCATGTCCGGACTGCAAAAAAAGCAGAAAAACATCTGGGGGTAGATAAATAAATAGGTAAGAAATCGTCTTTTAGTTCACCGACTGAATATTCCCTTAAGAACGCTAGCTTTCGGCTTCACCCAGTCTGAGGTACACATCCGGCTGACCCGGCAGTAACAATCGCAAAGGTGCTCCCTTTACCACCTAGCCGAACAATCGGGAACGTAGGGGTAAGCACAGGAGCCAGGCAACCCAGCTTGGCCAAAACTTAAGTCATATCAATGCATATAATGGTGAATAAAAGGTACATGTGGAAGTGCGACACATGTGTTGGGCATGAAGCCCGTATAAATAAGCTTCTGTTAAAGAAGCCCCCAGGTATAATGAGCGCGGATAGCGCATCAAGTGTGTGTGAACAAAGCGCGAACGAGCCTTCAAAGGCTGTAAGAGAAAAGGAGGGAGAAGGGGAGAAATATAAGACAGCTACTTTATAAAATATAGACGGAGGAAGGAGACGAACTCAGAATCCGGCGCTAGGCGTAGAATCTTCGGAGACGGGTTGTGTTCCATGGGTTCGGCTCGAGTCGGTTATCCGATGCATTTCACAGACGGTACGCTCTACCGGTCAGGACTTGGTCGATGGTGAAGGGACCTTCCCATTTGGCCTTGAGTTTGTCCTTTTTCTTGTCCGGCAGGCGTAGAACTAACTCGCCAACATTGTAAGTTTTGGCCTATACTTCTCTGCTTTGATATCTTCGAGCCTGCTGTTGATAGAATGCGGAATGGGCTTTTGCCACGTCACGCTCCTCTCCAAGGCGTCCAAACTGTCCTGCCGATCGAGCTCGGCTTCTCTTTCTTTGTACATGTGCACGAGAGGTGAGTCATGAATTATATCGCAGGGCAAAACTGCCTCTGCGCCATATACCATAAAGAATGGTGTGAATCCGGTGGTGCGATTCGGCATGGTCCGCAGCCCCCAGAGTACGGAGTCGAGCTCCTCTACCCAGTGTGTGTTAGATTCCTTGAGGGACTGCACTAGTCTGGGTTTGATGCTGCTCATGATTAGACCATTTGCTCGCTCCACTTGACTGTTAGTTTGAGGGTGATAGATTGAAGCATAGTCGAGCTTGATGCCCATGTTTTTGCACCAGAGTTTGACCTCGTCGGCCGTGAAGTTCGTGCCGCTATCAGTGATGATGTTGTGGGGGACGTTGTAACAGTGTACGACCCCTGATATGAAGTCTATCACCGGTCCGAATTCGGCCATCTTAACAGGCTTGGCCTCTATCCATTTGGTGAATTTATCCAGCATGACCAATAGGTAGTTTTGCTTGTGGGTTCCTCCTTTAAGGGGTCCAACCATGTCAAGCCCATAGACCATGAACGGCCAGGTGATGGGTATAGTTTTGAGGGCGGTGGGTGGCATGTGGCTTTGATTAGCAAAGAGCTGGCAACCGACGCATCGTTGGACTAAGTCCTGAGCATCTGCCCGGGCCGTCGGCCAATAAAATCCTGTACGGAAGGCCTTGCCTACAAGGCCCCGGGCTGCGGCGTGGTGCCCACCGAGTCCGCCATGAATTTCGGCCACAAGATTCCACCCTTCCTCTTCGGAGATACACCTTTGAAGGACTCCGGTTGTGCTTTTCTTATAAAGCTCTCCCTCATGGACCTTATAGGCTTTAGATCGCCGCACTATGCAGCGGGCCTCATTTTGGTCCTCGGGAAGTTCCTGCCTGGTTAGGTAGGCTAGGAATGGTTCCATCCACAGGGCAATGAGTGCCATTATTACGTGGGCTGAGGGTGTTACTTCGTTGGCAGGACCACCAATTGTGTCAGAATGTTTGGTGTCGGGCAGTGCGGTTGGGTCCGGGTTGTTATTTCTGTACTCCCCCTCCCATATTACGGATGGCTTGAACAGTCTCTCTAGGAAGATGTTGGGGGGGACGGCATCGCGCTTTGCGCCAATGCGTGCCAATACGTCTGCTGCCTGGTTGTTATCCCGGGCTATATGGTGAAATTCGAGCCCTTCAAACCGAGGTGACATTTTTAGGACGGCGTTGCGATAAGCTGCCATTTTCGGATCCTTGGCATCGAAGTCTCCATTTATTTGGGATATCACGAGGTTCGAATCCCCGCGCACCTCTAGGCGTTGAATGCCCATGGAGACTGCCATCCGGAGACCATGTAGAAGGCCTCGTATTCGACTGCGTTGTTGGAGTCCGTATACATTATCTGGAGTACGTATTGAACTGTATCTCCGGTTGGGGATGTCAGAACGACGCCAGCCCCCAGGCCAGCCAACATTTTGGAGCCGTCGACGTGCATGATCCAGTTGGAATATGCGTCGTACTCTTTAGGGAGTTCGGCTTTAGTCCATTCGGCGATGAAGTCGGCCAAAACTTGCGACTTAATAGCTCGCCGTGGCTTATGTTGGGGAACGTTGCAGAAAATTTAAAATTTTCCTACAGTTTCACCAAGATCCATCTATGAGTTCATCTAAGCAACAAGTCATGGGAGATGCATCTACATACCACTTTGTAGGTCGCGAGCGGAAGCGTTCGAAAGAACAGGGTTGAAGTAGTCATTCTCGTCGTGATCCTATCACCGGAGATCCTAGCGCTGAACGGACGGCACCTCCGCGTTCAACACACGTACGGAGAGGATGACGTCTCCTCCTTCTTGATCCAGCAAGGGGGAAGGAGAGGTTGATGATGATGGCTCCAGCAGCACCACAACGGCGTGGTGGTGGTGGAACAGCAGCACTCCGGCAGGGCTTCGCCAAGCACGTGACGGAGGAGGAAGATGTGTAGCAGGGGGAGGGAGGCGCCAGAACTTCAGGGTGCGGCTGCCCCCCTCCCCCCTCCCTTTATATAGGCCCCTAGGGGGGTGCCGGCCCTGGGAGATCCAATCTCCCAAGGGGGCGGCGGCCAAGGGGGTGGAGTACCCCCCAAGGCAAGTGGGCCCCCCACCCTAGGGTTTCAACCCTAGGCGCAGGGGGTGGGCCAAGGGGGGCGCACCAGCCCACTATGGGCTGGTTCCCCTCCCCACTTCGGCCCTTGGGGCCCTCCGGGATGGGTGGCCCCACCCGGTGGACCCCCAGGACCCTTCCGGTGGTCCCGGTACAATACCTGGTGACCCCGAAACTTTCCCGATGGCTGAAACATCACTTCCTATATATAATTCTTTACCTCCGGACCATTCCGGAACTCCTCGTGATGTCCGGGATCTCATCCGGGACTCCGAACAACATTCAGTATGCTGCATACTCATATTCATACAACCCTAGCGTCACCGAACCTTAAGTGTGTAGACCCTATGGGTTCGGGATACACGTAGACATGACCGAGACGGCTCTCGGGCAATAACCAACAGTGGGATCTGGATACCCATGTTGGCTCCCACATGCTCCTCGATGATCTCATCGGATGAACCACGATGTCGAGGATTCGAATAACACCGTATACAATTCCCTTTGTCAATCGGTACGTTACTTGCCCAAGACTCGATCGTCGGTATCCCAATACCTCGTTCAGTCTCGTTACCGGCAAGTCACTTTACTCGTACTGTAATGCATGATCCCGTGACCAAACACTTGGTCACTTTGAGCTCATTATGATGATGCATTACCGAGTGGGCCCAGAGATACCTCTCCGTCATACGGAGTGACAAATCCCAGTCTCGATCCGTGTCAACCCAACAGACACTTTTGGAGATACCTGTAGTGCACCTTTATAGTCACCCCGTTACGTTGTGACGTTTGGTACACCCAAAGCACTCTTACGGTATCCGGGAGTTACACGATCTCATGGTCTAAGGAAGAGATACTTGACATTGAAAAAGCTCTAGCAAAACGAACTACACGATCTTGTGCTATGCTTAGGATTGGGTCTTGTCCATCACATCATTCTCCTAATGATGTGATCCCGTTGTCAATGACATCTAATGTCCATAGTCAGGAAACCATGACTATCTGTTGACCAATGAGCTAGTCAACTAGAGGCTCACTAGGGACATGTTATGGTCTATGTATTCACACGTGTATTACGATTTCCGGATAATACAGTTATAGCATGAATAAAAGACAATTATCATGAACAAGGAAATATAATAATAACCCTTTTATTATTGCCTCTAGGGCATATTTCCAACAGTCTCCCACTTGCACTAGAGTCAATAATCTAGTTACATTGTGATGAATCGAACACCCATAGAGTTCTGGTGTTGATCATGTTTTGCTCGCGAGAGAGGTTTAGTCAACGGATCTGCGGCATTCAGATCCGTATGTACTTTGCAAATATCTATGTCTCCATCTTGAACATTTTCACGGATGGAGTTGAAACGACGCTTGATGTGCCTGGTCTTCTTGTGAAACCTGGGCTCCTTGGCAAGGGCAATAGCTCCAGTGTTGTCACAGAAGAGTTTGATCGGCCCCGACGCATTGGGTATGACTCCTAGGTCGGTGATGAACTACTTTACCCAAATAGCTTCATGTGCTGCCTCCGAGGCTGCCATGTACTCCACTTCACATGTAGATCTCGCCACGATGCTCTGCTTGCAGCTGCACCAGCTTACTGCTCCACCATTCAACATATACACGTATCCGGTTTGTGACTTAGAGTCATCCAGATCTGTGTCAAAGCTAGCGTCGACGTAACCCTTTACGACGAGCTCTTCGTCACGTCCATAAACGAGAAACATGTCCTTTGTCCTTTTTTAGGTACTTTAGGATATTCTTGACCGCTGTCCAGTGTTCCTTGCCGGGGTTACTTTGGTACCTTCCTACCAAACTTACGGCAAGGTTTACATCAGGTCTGGTACACAGCATGGCATACATAATAGATCCTATGGCTGAAGCATAGGGGATGACACTCATCTCTTCTTTATCTTTTGCCGTGGTCGGGCATTGAGCCGAGCTCAATCTCACACCTTGCAATACAGGCAAGAACCCCTTCTTGGACTGATCCATTTTGAACTTCTTCAAAATCTTATCAAGGTATGTGCTTTGTGAAAGACCTATGAGGCGTCTCGATCTATCTCTATAGATCTTGATGCCTAATATATAAGCAGCTTCTCCAAGGTCCTTCATTGAAAAACACTTATTCAAGGAGGCCTTAATGCTGTCCAGAAGTTCTATATCATTTCCCATCAAAAGTATGTCATCTACATATAATATGAGAAATGCTACAGAGCTCACACTCACTTTCTTGTAAACGCAGGCTTCTCCATAAGTCTGCATAAACCCAAACGCTTTGATCATCTCATCAAAGCGAATGTTCCAACTCCGAGATGCTTGCACCAGCCCATAAATGGATCATTGGAGCTTGCATACTTTGTTAGCGTTCTTAGGATCGAAAAAACCTTCCGGTTGCATCATATACAGTTCTTCCTTAAGATGTCCGTTAAGGAATGCCGTTTTGACGTCCATCTGCCATATCTCATAATCATAGTATGCGGTAATTGCTAACATGATTCGGACAGACTTCAGCTTCGCTACGGGAGAGAATGTCTCGTCGTTGTCAATCCCTTGAACTTGTCGATAACCCTTAGCGACAAGTCGAGCTTTATAGATGGTAATATTACCATCCGCGTCCGTCTTCTTCTTAAAGATCCATTTGTTTTCTATCGCTCGCCGTTCATCGGGCAAGTCTGTCAAAGTCCATACTTTGTTTTCATACATGGATTCAATCTCGGATTTCATGGCTTCAAGCCATTTGTTGGAATCTGGGCCCGCCATCGCTTCTTCATAGTTCGAAGGTTCACCGTTGTCTAACAACATGATTTCCAGGACAAGGTTGCCGTACCACTCTGGTGCGGAACGTGTCCTTGTGGACCTACGAAGTTGAGTAGCAACTTGATTCGAAGTACCTTGATCATCATCATTATTTTCCTCTTCAGTTGGTGTAGGCATCACAGGAACATTTTCCTGAGCTGCACTACTATCCCGTTCAAGAGGTAGTACTTCATCGAGTTCTACTTTCCTCTCACTTACTTCTTTCGAGAGAAACTCTTTTTCTAAAAAGGATCCGTTCTTGGCAACAAAGATCTTGCCCTCGGATCTTAAGTAGAAGGTATACCCAATGGTTTCTTTAGGGTATCCTATGAAGACGCATTTTTCCGACTTGGGTTCGAGCTTTTCAGGTTGAAGTTTCTTGACATAAGCATCGCATCCCCAAACTTTTAGAAACGACAGCTTAGGTTTCTTCCCAAACCATAATTCATACGGTGTCATCTCAACGGATTTAGACGGTGCCCTATTGAAAGTGAATGTAGCTATCTCTAGAGCATATCCCCAAAATGATAGCGGTAAATCGGTAAGAGACATCATAGACCGCACCATATCCAATAGAGTGCGATTACGACATTCGAACACACCGTTACGCTGAGGTGTTCTAGGCGGCGTGAGTTGTGAAACGATTCCACATTTCCTTAAGTGTGTACCAAATTTGTGACTTAAGTATTCTCCTCCACGATCTGATCGTAGGAATTTTATCTTTCGGTCACGTTGCTTCTCTACCTCATTCTGAAATTCCTTGAACTTTTCAAAGGTCTCAGACTTGTGTTTCATTAAGTAGACATACCCATATCTACTCAAGTCATCAGTGAGAGTGAGAACATAATGATATCCTCCACGAGCCTCAACGCTCATTGGACCGTACACATCGGTATGTATGATTTCCAATAAGTTGGTTGCTCGCTCCATTGTTCCGGAGAACGGAGTCTTGGTCATTTTGCCCATGAGGCATGGTTCGCACGTGTCAAATGATTCATAATCGAGAGACTCCAAAAGTCCATCAGCATGGAGCTTCTTCATGCGCTTGACACCAATGTGACCAAGGCGGCAGTGCCACAAGTATGTGGGACTATCGTTATCAACTTTACATCTTTTGGTATTCACGCTATGAATATGTGTAACATTACGCTCGAGATTCATTAAGAATAAACCATTGACCATCGGGGCATGACCATAAAACATATCTCTTATATAAATAGAACAACCATTATTCTCGGATTTAAATGAGTAGCCATCTCGTATTAAACGAGATCCAGATACAATGTTCATGCTCAAACTTGGCACTAAATAACAATTATTGAGGCTCATAACTAATCCCGTGGGTAAATGTAGAGGTAGCGTGCCGACGGCGATCACATTGACCTTGGAACCATTCCCGACGCGCATCGTCACCTCATCCTTCGCCAGTCTCCGCTTATTCCGCAGCTCCTGCTGTGAGTTACAAATATGAGCAACGGCACCGGTATCAAATACCCAGGAGTTACTACGAGTACTGGTAAGGTACACATCAATTACATGTATATCAAATATACCATTAGTGTTGCCGTCCTTCTTATCCGCTAAGTATTTGGGCCAGTTCCGCTTCAAGTGACCCTTCCCCTTGCAATAAAAGCACTCAATCTCAGGCTTGGGTCCATTCTTTGACTTCTTCCCGGTAACTGGCTTACCGGGCGCGGCAACATCTTTGCCGTCCTTCTTGAATTTCTTCTTACCCTTGCCCTTCTTGAACTTAGTGGTCTTATTGACCATCAACACTTGATGTTCTTTCTTGATTTCAACCTCTGCTGACTTCAGCATGGAAAATACTTCAGGAATGGTCTTCACCATCCCCTGCATATTGTAGTTCATCACAAAGCTCTTGTAGCTTGGTGGGAGCGACTGAAGGATTCTGTCAATGACCGCCTCATCCGGGAGGTTAATGTCCAGCTGGGACAGGCAGTTGTGCAACCCAGACATTTTGAGTATGTGCTCACTAACAGAACTATTTTCCTCCATCTTACAACTATAGAACTTTTCGGAGACATCATATCTCTCGACCCGGGCATGAGCTTGGAAAACTAGTTTCAGCTCCTCGAACATCTCATATGCTCCGTGTTTCTCAAAACGCTTTTGGAGCCCCGGTTCTAAGCTGTAAAGCATGCCACACTAAACGAGGGAGTAATCATCAGCACGAGACTGCCAAGCATTCATAATGTCTTGGTTCTGTGGGACGGGTGCATCACCTAGTGGTCCTTCTAGGACATATTGTTTCCTGGCAGCTATGAGGATGATCCTCAGGTTCCGGACCCAGTCCATATAGTTGCTGCCATCATCTTTCAGCTTGGTTTTCTCTAGGAACGCATTGAAGTTCATGTTGACATGAGCGTTGGCCATTTGATCTACAAGACATATTTGCAAAGGTTTTAGACTAAGTTCATGATAATTAAGTTCATCTAATCAAATTATTTTAATGAACTCCCACTCAGATTAGACATCCCTCTAGTCATCTAAGTGTTACACGATCCGAGTCGACTAGGCCGTGTCCGATCATCACGTGAGACGGACTAGTCATCGTCGGTGAACATCTTCATGTTGATGTATCTTCCATACGACTCGTGTTCGACCTTTCGGTCTCCGTGTTCCGAGGCCATGTCTGTACATGCTAGGCTCGTCAAGTTAACCCTAAGTGTTTTGCATGTGTAAAACTGTCTTACACCCGTTGTATGTGAATGTAAGAATCTATCACACCCGATCATCACGTGGTGCTTCGAAACGACGAACTTTAGCAACGGTGCACAGTTAGGGGAGAACACTTCTTGAAATTGTTGTAAGGGATCATCTTATTTACTACCGTCATTCTAAGTAAACAAGATGCATAAACATAATAAACATCACATGCAATTATATAGTTGTGACATGATATGGCCAATATCATATAGCTCCATTGATCTCCATCTTCGGGGCTCCATGATCATCTTGTCACCGGCATGACACCATGATCTCCATCATCATGATATCCATCATCGTGTCTTCATGAAGTTGTCACGCCAACGACTACTTCTACTTCTATGGCTAACGCGTTTAGCAATAAAGTAAAGTAATTTACATGGCGTTCTTCAATCACACGCAGGTCATACAAAAAATAAAGACAACTCATATGGCTCCTGCCGGTTGTCATACTCATCGACATGCAAGTCGTGATTCCTATTACAAGAACATGATCTCATACATCACAATATATCATTCATCATTCATCACAACTTCTGGCCATATGACATCACATGACAATTGCTGCAAAAACAAGTTAGACGTCCTCTAATTGTTGTTGCATCTTTTACGTGGCTGCAATTGGGTTCTAGCAAGAACGTTTTCTTACCTACGAATGACCACAACGTGATTTTGTCAACTTCTATTTACCCTTCATAAGGACCCTTTTC
This sequence comes from Triticum dicoccoides, assembly GCF_002162155.2. Lineage (NCBI taxonomy): Eukaryota > Viridiplantae > Streptophyta > Magnoliopsida > Poales > Poaceae > Triticum > Triticum dicoccoides. Next base: position 154,569,561 of record NC_041391.1, read on the forward strand.
ATCGAATCCGCTCCAACTAAAGTGGGAGAGACAGACACCCGCCAGCCACCTTATGCAACTAGTGCATGTCAGTTGGTGGAACCGGTCTCACGTAAGCGTACGTGTAAGGTTGGTCCGGGCCGCTTCATCCCACAATACCACTGAAGCAAGATAAGACTAGTAGCGGCAAGCAAGTTGACAAGATCTACGCCCACAACAAAATTGTGTTCTACTCGTGCAATAGAGAACTACGCATAGACCTAGCTCATGATGCCACTGTTGGGGAACGTTGCAGAAAATTAAAAAATTTCCTACGGTTTCACCAAGATCCATCTATGAGTTCATCTAAGCAACGAGTCATGGGAGATGCATCTACATACCACTTTGTAGATCGCGAGCAGAAGCGTTCGAAAGAACAGGGTTGAAGTAGTCGTTCTCGTCGTGATCCTATCACCGGAGATCCTAGCGCCGAACGGACGGCACCTCCGCGTTCAACACATGTACGGAGCGGATGACGTCTCCTCCTTCTTGATCCAGCAAGGGGGAAGGAGAGGTTGATGATGATGGATCCAGCAGCAGCACAATGGCGCGGTGGTGGTGGAACAGCAGCACTCCGGCAGGGCTTCGCCAAGCACGTGACGGAGGAGGAAGAGGTGTAGCAGGGGGAGGGAGGCGCTAGAACTTCAGGGTGCAGCTGCCCCCTCCCCCCTCCCTTTATATAGGCCCCTAGGGGGGCACCGTCCCTGGGAGATCCAATCTCCCAAGGGGGCGGCGGCTAAGGGGGGTGGAGTACCCCCCAAGGCAAGTGGGGCGCC
>NC_041391.1:154570760-154636758 GCF_002162155.2 Triticum dicoccoides
CCTAGGGTTTCAACCCTAGGCGCCGGGGGTGGGCCAAGGGGGGCGCACCAGCCCACTATGGGCTGGTTCCCCTCCCCACTTTGGCCCTTGGGGCCCTCCGGGATGGGTGGCCCCACCCGGTGGACCCCCGGGACCCTTTCGGTGGTCCCGGTACAATACCGGGTGACCCTGAAACTTTCCCGATGGCCGAAACATCATTTCCTATATATAATTCTTTACCTCCGGACCATTCCGGAACTCCTCGTGACGTCTGGGATCTCATCCGGGACTCCGTACAACATTCGGTATGCTGCATACTCATATTCATACAACCCTAGCGTCACCGAACCTTAAGTGTGTAGACCCTACGGGTTCGGGATACACGTAGACATGACCGAGACGGCTCTCGGGCAATAACCAACAGTGAGATCTGGATACCCATGTTGGCTCCCACATGCTCCTCGATGATCTCATCAGATGAACCACGATGTCGAGGATTCGAACAAACCCGTATACAATTCCCTTTGTCAATCGGTACGTTACTTGCCCGAGACTCGATCGTCGGTATCCCAATACCTCGTTCAGTCTCGTTACCGGCAAGTCACTTTACTCGTACTGTAATGCATGATCCCGTGACCAAACACTTGGTCACTTTGAGCTCATTATGATGATGCATTACCGAGTGGGCCCAGAGATACCTCTCCGTCATACGGAGTGACAAATCCCAGTCTCGATCCGTGTCAACCCAACAGACACTTTTGGAGATACCTGTAGTGCACCTTTATAGTCACCCCGTTACGTTGTGACGTTTGGTACACCCAAAGCACTCTTACGGTATCCGGGAGTTACATGATCTCATGGTCTAAGGAAGAGATACTTGACATTGAAAAAGCTCTAGCAAAACGAACTACACGATCTTGTGCTATGCTTAGGATTGGGTCTTGTCCATCACATCATTCTCCTAATGATGTGATCCCGTTGTCAATGACATCTAATGTCCATAGTCAAGAAACCATGACTATATGTTGACCAACGAGCTAGTCAACTAGAGGCTCACTAGGGACATGTTATGGTCTATGTATTCACACGTGTATTACGATTTCCGGATAATACAGTTATAGCATGAATAAAAGACAATTATCATGAACAAGGAAATATAATAATAACCCTTTTATTATTGCCTCTAGGGCATATTTCCAACAGCTTATAGGTTATGTCGAACGGGAGGAGCTCAATGGCCCATTTGGCAATCCGGCCCGTCGCGTCGTGGTTGTTTATAATGTCATTAAGAGGTACTTCAGAGGCTACTGTTATCAAACACTCTTGAAAGTAGTGTCGCAGCTTCCGGGATGCCATGAACACCGTGTACGCTATCTTCTAATAATGCGGGTACCGTGACTTGCATGGAGTTAGGACAGTGGACACGTAATAAACTAGTTTTTGAAGGGGGAACTTGTGTCCGTCCGTTTCTTGTTCGACAACGAGCACCGCGCTCACAACTTGATGAGTTGCCGCGATATATAATAGCATTCGTTCGCCCATGTTGGGCGCGGCCAGGACCGGGTTTGTTGCCAATATGGCTTTTATTTCTTCGAGTCCGGCCGTGGCGGCATCCGTCCACTCGAAGTGTTCGGTGCGTCGGAGGAGGCGATAAAGGGGTAATGCCTTTTCTCCCAAATGGGAGATAAAGCGGCTTAGAGCCACCACGCATCCAGTCAATTTTTGTATTTGTTTGAGGTCCTTTGGGATATCCAATTGTGACAGAGCTCGGATCTTGGCTGGGTTTGCTTCAATTCCTCTACCGGATACAATGAAGCCCAAGAGCTTTCCGGCCGGTACGCCGAAAACGCATTTTTCCGGGTTGAGCTTGATGTCATATGTTCAGAGATTATCGAATGTGAGCCTCAAGTCGTCTGCTAGAGTTTCGACATGCTTGGTTTTAACGACCACATCGTCTACGTATGCCTCCACTGTTTTGCCGATCTGGTTTGCCAGACATGTCTGAATCATGCGTTGATATGTTGTGCCGGCGTTTTTGAGCCCGAAGGGCGTTGTGTTGAAGCAGAATGGGTCGTACGGGGTGATGAATACTGTTGCGGCTTGGTCGGGCTATGCTATCTTAATTTGGTGGTAGCCGGAGTATGCGTCGAGGAAGCACAATGAATCGTGTCCTACGGTAGCTCGATAATTTGGTCGATGCGGGGGAGGGGGAAGGGATCCTTTGGGCAAGCCTTGTTAAGGTCCTTGAAATCGATGCATAGGCGCCAGGATTTGTCCTTCTTTGGTACCATCACCAGGTTTGCTAGCCAGTCCGAATATTTTATATCTCTGATGAATCCGGCCTCCAATAGTTTGGCTAGCTCCTCTCCCATGGCCTGTCTCTTGAGTTCGGAGAAACGCTGCAGAGCTTATTTGACTGGCTTGAATCCTTTTAGGATGTTTAGGCTATGCTCGGCCAGCCGGCATGGGATTCCTGGCATGTCTGAAGGGCGCCAAGCAAAAATGTCCCAATTTTCACATAGGAATTCTCTTAGTGTGGCGTCTACATCAGGGTTCAATTGTGCCCCGATGGAGGCCGTTTTTGTAGGGTCCGTTGGATGGACTTGGAATTTGACTATTTCATCCGCTGGTTTAAAGGAGGTGGACTTGGATCTCTTATCGAGTATCACATCGTCCCTATTCACCGTAGAGCGCAGCGCAGTGAGTTCCTCGGCCGCTAGGGCTTCGGATAGTGCCTCAAGGGCCAGTGCGGCTGTCTTATTTTCGGCGCGGAGTGCTATGTCCGGGTCACTAGCAAGAGTGATGATTCCATCGGGCCCGGGCATTTTGAGCTTCATGTACCCGTAATGGGGTATAGCTTGAAAATTGTGAATGCCTCTCGCCCTAGTAGAGCGTGGTATCTACTGCTGAACGGGGCCACTTGGAACGTGACCTCCTTGGACCTGTAATTATCCAGCGTGCCGCATCCAGTGTGATTTTTCCTGTGCAGCATGCTTCCCGACTGGGGATTATTCCTCTAAAGGTTGTGCTGCTTCGCTCGATGCAGCTCCAGTCTATTTCCATTTTTCGGAGGGTTTCCTCATAAATGAGGTTCAATCCGCTGTCGCCGTCCATGAGTACCTTGGTAAGGCGAAAGCCGTCCACTATTGGACTGAGGACCAATGCGGCTGGTGCTCGGGCTGTTCGGAATTTAGGTTCATCACTGGCATTAAAGGTAATAGCCGTATCACTCCATGGGTTTATTATTGCTACTTGGTAGACTTCGCCAAGGCTGCGGAGTGTTCGTTTTTGCATGTTATTTGATGCGAAAGTCTCGAAGACTGTTAATACCGTACTGGTATCCCTGGGCTGGTGCTTTGGAGTTAGAAGCTCTTCGCCACTTTTGGCCACCTGCCGTAGTATCCAACATGCTCTAAGGCTATGAGTTGGAGTGGAATCCTCTATGCTATGAATTTTGCAGGGTCCATTGAGCCATCCCTCCAGTACGGTTCCATGCCCTGTAGAGGGTTTTCGCTTTTTGGTATTTAACCCAGGTGCCTGGCGATGATGCACCCTTTTATTTTGGACTGGGGTTGTATTTAGGGCCGGATTGTCCCAAAATTTGATTTCGGTTTTCCAGGCGCTTTCCGTCGCACAGTACTTTCGTACTATGGACGCCAAGTCAGCGAAGCGTGTCATTTCACGATGACTTACAGCGTTGAGGATTCCCTTGTCCATGCAATTATTGCAGAAGAATGAAATTGCCTCCTCCTCGCAGCAATCCTTTATCCTATTCATGACCAGGAGGAATCTGGCCCAGTAATGGTGTACTGTTTCTGCGGGCTCTTACTGGATTTGGGATAGATCGCTTATGTTTGGGTGGGCGGGTGGAATTAAATTCGGAACCCCGTCCAATCTAAGACTCAGGGGCCAAGAAGTTTTCGAACTTGGAAGCTTGGGTTCTTGGATGTTGTCCAATGAATCTAGCCCGCTGCCTGACTTTAGGTTCAGGGCTTGAGTGAAGTCCTCCCCTCCGCGGGAATCCGACATGGAGGGGTCGGGAATCCGGACATAGCTAGTCCTTAAGATAGAAGAAGGATCGACGTATTGTTCCTCTACCACAGCAACATGGTGGGTAACCTGGGGAGAGTTGATCTCTCTCAGATCGGGTTTAGGCCCAATTTGATCGTAGTCTGTAGCGACTCCTAGGGTGGCGATGCAATCCAAGAGCTCGTTTACGGAAGAGAGCTCCATCGGACCTAACTGCTCGGCGAGTTCCGAGTTAACGTGAAGATTGCTTTCGATGACCCGAGAAGCCATCGTCGGCATGGCGGACGAACAGGCAGTCATAAGAAAACCACCTAGCCGGAGAGTTTGGCCGATGGCCAAAGCTCCTTTGGCAACAGTGTCGTCTTTCAAGACGGGATGAGGCATCCTTCCTGATGGCGACGGCACAGAGGAACTCTCAATGAAAGCACCAATGTTGGTGTCAAAACCGGCGGATCTCGGGTAGGGGGTCCCGAACTGTGCGTCTAGGCGGATGGTAACAGGAGACAAGGGACACGATGTTTTTACCCAGGTTCGGGCCCTCTTGATGGAGGTAAAACCCTACTCCTGCTTGATTAATATTGATGATATGGGTAGTACAAGAGTAGATCTACCATGAGATCAGAGAGGCTAAACCCTAGAAGCTAGCCTGTGGTATGATTGTTCTTCGTCCTACGGACTAAACCCTCCGGTTTATATAGGCACCGAAGAGGGTTAGGGTTACACAGAGTCGGTTACAATGGTAGGAGATCTACATATCCATATTGCCAAGCTTGCCTTCCACGCCAAGGAAAGTCCCATCCGGACACGGGACGAAGTCCTCAATCTTGTATCTTCATAGTCCAGGAGTCTGGCCCAAGGCTATAGTCCGGCCATCCGGACACCCCCCAATATAGGACTCCCTCAGTGATCTCTTGCTGGTTGTAGATATCCATGAGACGCCACAGACTATAGGATTGGTGCATGAGGACGATCCAGTTGGCCATCATGCCCGCCCAGTAGTGGCTGTGCATGAAGGACAGGTGGATGGGTAGTGGTAGCATGTCGAGGGGCACCACGGCAACCTCCGTAGGATCGTCAAGTCGGTGTCTGGGCCACCTGCGAGGATTGGGCATCAGCAAGCAGGGTGTTTTGAAAAGAGCCGACCGGTTGCAGATGAGTAGACGGTACAAAGACACGGACCATGCTTTCAGATGGACTGAGCAGGTCCATACAATTACAGATCTGCTCCAAGAGAACATCGGGGAGGGAATTCCAATCGCAGCTCTGCATGTCAGTCGGTTTTGCCATAGGGTTTTTCAAGGCGCTGAGTGATTGGGGTTTTCGGTGCTTGTGAGCTAGCGGGGAAGTGGATTCGGGTGGGCAAGCGAAGAAGATTGCGTGTGTGGCCGAGCAATGAGCGGGGGGATATGGTACGCGCGAGCAACCAAGGAAGATGGCACGGGCGCGTGGGCGAGTAGTGAGCGGGGGGAAATGGTGTGCGGCCGACGATGGGAAAGAGAGGAGGAAGAAGAATAGAGGAGGAAGAAGAGTGAAAGACGGGGAAGAAAGTGCATTGAATCTCAATTCTACTAGTACTACTACCAGGATATACTGTCCTTTGGAGCGTAAATAGTTACGCTGATGAGATGTGGGTCTACCTCAAGAGGGCCCATATGTCAGTTAATGGAGGAGAGAGGTGCGTAGGCGTATTTGCAGAAGAGTGCTCCACTGGCAAACATGATGGCAGTACTAGGTAAGGCTGATTTAGTAACAGCAACACGCTGGTTCAGCTTATTAAGTAAGTGTCCCATCTGCTGCAGCATGTATTGTCACTTCACTGTGAAGACTAGTTGAATAGTTCTCTCTGACCGATATGGGGAATAATGGATCACGAAGACTTCCTACCTACAGTATCCCTTTGCCTGTACACTCATCCTGTCCAACAAGATGAAACATTGGCCAAGGCACCCGGTGCCAATAATGTAGGAGTACTAGTACTACCTCCTTTCCGGTTTATAGGGATCAATTCAAAAATCTCATCAACCAGGGTAGATGATGAGTGGTGGAATAATTTTTGTAGTTTGCAAAAACACTCAATTAATGCACTCGTTTTCCTCAAAAAAATTATGTTTACCAATGCATTAATTTTGTGTCAAACTTTGACCATCTACTCCCTCCATCCAGGTGAATAAGTCATCTTTGGTTGTGCACCGTGACCAAGGAGGGAAAAACAAGAGAACTTAATGTTTACTCCCTCCTTTTCGGTTTATAGGGCTTATCTCAAAATTTTAGATTTCCCATTTTACATGTCTCAATTTGATTGTTTCCCATCACATGTTCAGATTTCAAGGTGCATTAAATCATTGCATGCGATGATTAAGAGAAAGTTGACCAATGTATATACTTTATTCATGCATGCATTGCAATTAATGCATTGGAAACACAATTTTGTGAAGAAAATGGGCACACTAATTGAGTGCTTTTGCAAACTACAAAAATTATTCCACCACTCATCATCTACCTTGGTTGGTGAGATTTTTGAATTGAGCCCTATAAATCAGAAAGGAGGTAGTATTTGCTACTCCCTCCGTTCCTAAATATAGTATTTTTAGATATTCAAATGGAATACAACATACGGATGTATGTAGGCATATTTTAGAGTGTATATTCACTCATTTTGCTCCGTACGTAGTCACTTGTTGAAATCTCTAGAAAGACAAATACTCCGTATTTGGGAACAGAGGGAGGCTTTTACTCTGTATTTGGGAACAGAGGGAGTATCACCATATGGAGGGAACAGAGGAAGCTTGAAATATGAACATGTCAATGGGAGGGAGTAAAAGCCTCATGCATGCATGCACACATGCATGCAATATGCAATACTCACACGTACACATGGACGCACGCAACACTCACGCTCCCATGCGGAACACAGCACACGACGCAACACACACGCTCAAACTCAAGTGCTCAACCTACTCCCTACGTCCATGAAAGACTGTACATTTAGAGATTTACACATTGACCAGGGCATAATTAACGCCTAAAAGTAGCAGACTTATGTGTGCATGCGACCATTGAGAGAAGAAGATTAAATGAAGGTTGTTGCATGCTGTAATTAAGGATAGACATGTAGCCTATAGCTAGATCACAAGTTGGTGCATTAGTCAATCAATATCGATTTAGATTAAGTGCTTCTTTGTTTCAAAGGATTCTCAAAGGAATTTTGGAGGATTCTAATCCTTAGGAATTTTTCCTATCTTGGTTGTTTGATTCGTAGGATTGTAAACCATACGAAATTTTCCATAGGATTCATTTGCACTAGATTTCATAGGAAACATCCCATCCACTCAAACCTCTTTGAAAGAATCCTACTATTTTTCTATGCACAATCAAACACTTGTACAATCCTGGAGGATTCAAGACGACATTCCACTCTAATCCCATGTTTTCCTATTCCCGCGTTTTGGAAATCCTACGAATCAAAGATGCCCTAAAGGATAAATGCATTGGAAGTGTAGATGTACACTCTTTGTTTTTTAGCCGATGTACACTCTTTGTTGGAAGACCGAGGGAGTACATGTGCATGCACTCACATACACAGCCAGGGTGGTTCGCGCGCAAGGGTTGGACTCCTGTCGCGCCTGCATAAAGTTTTGTTTAACTGATTTCTTTGATCTACCAACTGACAGGTGGGACCCAGAAACCAGATAACAATTTAACCAGTCAACAAAGTGCCACGACGACTATGTGGCTGGTCAGTAGGGTGCAATACGGTGCTCTACGATGAGCTAGTGATTGTATAATCACCGCAAAACTATATATAGTGACCGTAAAGAGCATATTGTTACATACGTTGACCGCTAGTGTATTTTCCTTGTTTCAAATTAAGCCATATTAACCGGAAAGGATGCAATATGGACTAGTACTAGTACTGCTTTGATGTATCCCGTCAACTCGCCGAACAAGGAGAAGCTTGCTTACTACGTCTCTCCCTCGCCCACGCGTGCGGTGGCTCACAGGACGAGGGGAGGTTTTTGACTACAGCGCCCTCTCCCTCTCTCTCTCGCTCGCCCTCGCCCTCGTGGTGAACGTGCAGCAGTACAATTGGTGTCAGATTGCCAGAAGCATAATGTACTGTAGTATCATCATTGTTGGACCTTCCGAAGAGGCAAAGAGCCAAGTGCAAGGTCCACACGAGTACAAACTGTTGAACCTCCCGAAGAGGCAAAGAGCCAAGCGCAAGGTTTTATAGGATTGTCGTCCTAGTAGCAGTATACTACAACTATAGAGAATGATGCTACTATATGATGCCGCCACGACACCTATATCCAAAGTTGTGCCACCTTTTTTTCTCAAAGAGCGTGTTAGAGCCCGTGCAACAACCACAGAAGTTGCACGTACACATAACACATTTACTAGTAATAAATTCTAAAGGACGTACACATAACACATTTACTAGTAATAAATTCTAAAGGACAAATGCCAGTATGCCACACAAGTTCATCTCCAATTCATGTGATAAATTTGTGCACGACTAGTCTACATATATTCACAGCGCTACCATTCACAATTTACCATACTCCACTTACACGTTATAGATGGGCTAACATGTCCTCCTCCAGGTTCCAGTCCCAGGTGTTCTTCATGGATGGCACGATCCATAGTGGTGGGCAACGGGAATTATTGTCACAGCTTTTTAGTCTGGTTCCACACGATGGAGACTCATACAAGATGAAGCGGCATAAAGGTGCGCACTGAAGACACAACCATGCTTCATGAACGGCAGGCCTTTCGTGTCGTGCACGGAAGGTGGCATCCGCTTCACAATGGGGTAGCTGTCCCCAATGAAAAGAGAGTACTCTCCAATAGTGTTCCTCGGCACCCACGTAGCATCACGGGGGTCGAACTTGGCGCCGTTCATCTGGTACACGTGGCATCTCAGATCTGGACACATGGTGACGTACATAGTCAAGGTCCATGCATAATAATGTTGTGCTCAAATATGGCGGTCAGTAATAATATGCAGCAAATAGTACTACTCCGGTATAGAGGAAGTAAAATAACCGGCTTATTATATATAGCCACTCTTGGCTACATGGATGAGATAGTAAGACATGGAAAAACAAAAATGGTGGCATCTAGTGGGTTCAAGTCTTCAAGAGCCTAGCTACCTATACGTTGTATGCGTCCTCCAAGGTAAAAAGTACTCCTACTAGTACTAGTAAGTAGTACAACAATGGAAGAGAAGGCGAGTGGGTTAAAAATATACTCATACTAAATGGAATACCTGGGTAGATGGTGACGGTCCGATCGTGGTAGATTGTGTGACCATGTTGCACATTAGTGGTACCATGGGTAACGACTGCTAAGATAGTTGATCCCAATATGCCAAAGTCACCTACAAGGTTCCAGGTTAGACCGAATCACGGATGCAAATGCACATCCAGGATCGGAAATCTTATTTTGATTGGGGGATGACTGGTCCCTGCAAAATAATGGAGTACCGTTAGGGATGCAAATGATGGTTTGTGTGTTCCATTTGTAATCTCCTGTACTGTAGGATGGCAACCAGATGAAACAAGTCCCCTGGTTTGTCACCGCGAAGATGCGGCCTAGATGGCGCACTGCATCTTCAAATGTGTTGGGGTACAAATCTGCCGCGGCCAACATGCGCCAGTTGCTGCCTTTACTGCCTCTTGCATTGATGGCAATCCTTATGTCGAACACCGCGATGAGATAGTAATCATCGTAGCCGTGTCGCTTTCTCGGCGGTCCGCAATTGCTATCTTCTTGAATCTCATGTAGGCATCATCATACGTATTCAAGCCCAGCTAGTCCGGAAGGCCGATCCCAATGGTGGAGAAGGGGTCTATGGGAACGGCCGCACTGCTATGGATGTTGTGCAAAATGATGGTGGTATCAGACCGGAGGTATGCAAGCCAATCTTCATTGGCACCGACCCAGGCCTATATATAAGACGGTGGGCAGCGGAGAAATTATGGGATGGAAATGGAATAACTAAGTACTACATGATCAAACTCCATGACTGCCCTGCTCATCGGACAAAATCCGACTACCCCTCAACGTCGGCAACTCTATCAGAGTCAACATGCAACCATGGCCAGGGAGCGGTAGATTGTTCGAAGGATTGTACATAGAAGAACCTTCTCCTCGAGGACGCATGGAAGACCAACAAGCATGGCCTTTTCCCAAGACTGTTTAAGCATCGTCTTGAAAAAGTTGGTGCAGGAAGCACCGAGTCTTGTGCCGGTGAGGACGTCGGAGCGGCATGCGATTTCTCCGAGAGGATCGTCGTCCAAGGTCTCCCAGCATCAACGAGGAGGAAAACCGCCTGGAAAATCCATGGGGGCAGCGACAAACTGCCTTCTCTTCGGGGGGAGGGGAACTGGCAAGGAGGAGATAAGAGCGTAGTAACCGCAGGGCCTCGTCCCTTCCAACTGTATCTCCTCGATCGTTCCTTAACGAAGGGGTGAGGCTATTATTTACTACGTACTCATACTGTAGCAGTACTAGTACTACTTTCTCAACTAGTAGTGCGATGTACTATACTTCTAGTATAGTGCACCAGTTTTGAACTCTTGAATCTCAGGGCCAAGGAGCTACAGTTGGAAGTGGAGGGTAGTACTGTTCTCTAGAACCATCACTATACTATCAATGCAGGGAAAGTACACCTGCGTCGTGGGTACTCTCGGTGCTCTTTTCAAGCGCGTAGCTGGCCTACTCAGCCGCTCCTCTCACGCACACACTAGCAGCCTGTTTATCAGTCATGGTTACGGCAGGGGTAGAACATTTGAGTTATTTGATACAACGAGACTAGGCTTTTAGCTTCCATTTGTGGAGGTGTAATGGATCTCGTCGAACTTTGTTAGTAGTTCCTTCTTTATGAATGAGATGAGGCAAAGCTTTTGCCTCCATTTTAGAACAAAAAAAAATCACGTCAAGAGGAATTTCTTTTATAGAGCCGATAATGGAGTGAAGTCCATGCGTGCAACGCCACAAGCTACAGAGTAGTAGGGTAGTAGCACTTTACGTATAGAGCCATATTGCACAGTTCCCAATGTCGCGCCAGGCTTTTCCGGCTCCTCGGGCTTAAAATGGAGGCGCTAGTTTAAATATGCCACTAGCTGATGAGGAAGCTACAAGCGAGGTGTGGCTAGGGAGAGCACACGAGCCACGAGATGATGGGAAGCAAAACCCATTCATGTGGCTGGGCTATCGAATGCACCCAGATTGTGGTGCGACATGTTCGTTTGACTTCAAAACTCAAACTACCCGTGTACAATATTGGCTCGCAGCGAAGTTACAATTTAAAAAAAAGGCCGCCATGCGTTCGGCCGGGATCGAACCCACAAAACAAGGTATACACTCCCGCGACCACTAGTAGTACTCGTTGGAGTACAACGCAACCTAGAATCGCCTTTTGTCACTAGTAGTACATTGTTCCTTACAAGAGACCACTAATAATGCCAATAAATCACTAATAATGCCAAGAAACTACTACCACATGCATACGTGGCAGACTTAAGATAAGACTACCTTATCAACCATTGTACTCCCTCCATCTAGGTGTATAAGTCACTTTACGAAAACCAAATAACCCCAAAACACTTACGCACAGTGCATTAACTCCCACCTCGTTTCTTGTTTCTTGACATATCAACCAATAAGAGATGTGGGCATGCTTGTTTTCAATGACTCGAGACTACCAAACATGACATGTAGTGGTTAGTTCATTGCATGCAATGCTATTAATTAGCAAATAAACATTAAGTTCTCTTGTTTTTCCCTCCTTCTTGGTCATGGTGCACAACCAAAGATGACTTATTCACCTGGACGAAGGGAGTACATGCCCTTACCAACCAGCCCTACCAAGAAACGACTACTCTACAAAGTGTCGTTATAGGCATGTTTCAACCCATGTCGCCCCTTAAGTTAAGGCCTTCTATTTGACCGGCAAGTTAGGCGTTATGACTTGTGGGACCTACATGTCAGTCTGCACAAAAATCCCTGAGTGACCTCCTACGTACCTTCGGCGTGTCCACCTAGTCATCCTCAGCCATGGGACGCAGCTACCGCTGCTGGCAGAAGGCGAGGTCAAAACCACCGGCGGTGCGGAGCCCATCTTGCGGTAACCCAGATGCCAACTCCGTTCGACGCTCGCGGACGCTAGCTAGCCAAGATAGCTCCATCCAGCTGCTTATCTGCAAGGTTTGCTAGATAGATTGGCATGGCGGCACGATGGCTTGCTCGCGCACGCTGCGCTAAGGCCAGCCATCTGGCTCGAGCGAAGGCCAGCGCGGCGGCTTGCTCGCGTGTGAGTCACACTCGGGCCAACCTGCCAACCCGTGCGGAGGCCAGCGTGGCGTCCGGCCCGTCCGGCGGAGCGGCGGCCAACTCGCTCATCACTAGCGCCACCGACAAACACGCATCAGTACTGTTTGAAGTAATGTTCAGGAAAAATAATGATTTGAGGGGAATAACAGGATAGAAGGTCAGATGTGGGTCCCTCATGTCAACAGTCAAACAAAATGTGTTGGTTTAAGCTGCCTCATCAGCACGGACGTGTGGGCCAATCCTGACATAAAAGGGTTTAAACGAGCCTAATCGGCACTAGGTAGTAGTTTTTGGCGCGATTAAGAAATTTTGGGTATGTTTTTGCTTTTTTTGTACAATAGTTTCTTCCTAGGGCTGGTCGAAAGTGGTAGTTTTTTGTTAAATACTCTACATATTATAAGTATGAGTGAAAGTTAAGCTTTGCAAGCCAATAAGCAAGGCTAGTTAGATAGCGCCTATGTGTACATGATTGAAAGTAAATATCAACCATGAGTGACTAATATCTTGATGGAAAACTAGAAACTATGGAAATACTAGCATTTTTTTGCATGGTCAGAAATACTAGCAATGTTCACGTGCATTGCAATGGATCATAATTAGAATAATACTTATTCACAAACTTGATACAAAACACTCTAATTTTGATATACATATATCACTAGAGATATATTATGTTTCAATCAGAAAATATTCCTTGGGCTGTTTTGGTGAGGTGAGGGAGGGGCATGGTTGGTTTTAAGATACTAAATATGAGTTTTTCTGCAAATTGGTCGAGAAGTGGGATGTTGGTGAGAAAAGGCAACAACTTACCTCACAGTCGTTAGATGTAGATCTAATGGCAGAAATGACGGATGGCAGACACACCATCATCACCACTTAGTCTTCTGTAGGAGTACTAGCAAGATGTCCGTGCATTGCATGGAACATTGATGTCTACTACGCAACTTTATTCTTGTAGACACGTGTTGGGCCTCCAAGCGCAGAGTTTTGTAGGACAGTAGCAATTTTCCCTCAAGTGGATGACCTAAGGTTTATCAATCCGTGAGAGGTGTAGGATGAAGATGGTCTCTCTCAAATGACCCTGCAACCAAATACAAGAAATCTCTTATGTCCCCAACACACCCAATACAATGGCAAATTGTATAGGTGCACTAGTTCGACAAAGAGATGGTTATAAAAGTGTAATATTGATGGTAGAAATATATTTTTATAATCTGAATAAATAAAAAACAGCAAGGTAGCAAATAGTAAACGGGCACAAAAATGGTATTGCAATGCTTAAAAACAAGGCCTACGGTCCGTACTTTCACTAGTGCAATCTCTCAACAGCGCTAACATAGTTGGATCATATGATTATCCCTCAAAGTGTAATGAAGAATCACTCTCGAGTTCCTATTAGCGGAGAAAAAAAGATAGGAATTGTTTGTAGGGTACTAAACCACCTCAAAGCTATTCTTTCCATTCGATCTATTCAAGAGTTCATATTAAAATACCGCAAAGCTATTTTTCTGTTTGATCTATCCTAGAGTCCGTACTAAGATAACACCAAAGAAAGTTCTTATTCATAATACTCAATCCACACAAAGAACTATAAAGAGACCCCAAAGTTTCCGTCGGAGAAAAGATAATAAAAACATGCATCAACCCCTATACATAGATTACCCTAATATCACCGCGGGAATCCGCGAGTTGAATGCCATAACATATATCAAGTGAATCAATATGATACCTCATTGTCACCTCAAGTATTCACACCGCAATACATATATCATGTGTTCTCATATCTAACTATTCAATCCGACAAGACTAAACTTCAAAGGGTAAAGATTCAATTCATCACAACAAGAGTATAGAGGGGAGAAACATCATATGATCTGACTATATTAACAAAGCCCATGATATGGATCACAAGAGAGAGAGAGAGAGATTAAACACATAACTACTGGTACAAACCCTCAGCCTCGAGGGTGGACTACTCCCTCCTCATCGTGGTGGCCGCCGGGGTGATGAAGATGGCCACAGGAGATGATTCGCCGAAACGGGTCTAGATTGGTTTTCGGTGGCTACGGAGCCCTGCGGCGGCAGAACTTCTGATCCAGGTTAACCCTAAAGGGTTTCGGAATATTTAGGAATTTATAGTGCAAAGAGGGGGTGCGGGAGGCCAGCGAGGTGGGCAGAACCCACCTGGGCGCGCTAGGGGGCCCTGGCAGGCCCTGGTGGGTTGTGCCCCCCTCGGGGCACCCCCCAGGTGCAGCTCTGGCCCATTGGGTTCCTTCTGGTCCAAAAAAATCTCTGTAAAGTTTTGCGCTGTTTGGACTCCGTTTGATATTCATTTCATGCGATGTAAAAAACAAGCAAAAAACAACAACTGGCACTGGGAACTGGGTCAATAGGCTAGTCCCGAAAAATGATTTAAAGTTGCTATAAAATGATTGTAAAACACCCAAGAATGATAATATAATAGCATGAATACTTCATAAATTATAGATAGTTGGAGACGTATCAGCATCCCCAAGCTTAATTCCTACTCGTCCTCGAGTAGGTAAATGATAAAAGAAATAATTTATGAAGTCTGAATGCTAGCAAAGTGCATAAGTTTGATCAATGATAATTTCAGTCACTTTTCCTAACATCATAACAACAATTCTTTCTTGTGAAACTTCTCATGTTATAGTAGCAACCAATTCACATGTTAAGGTTCAAACAATGAATTCTCTTGAAACTCAACAACCTATGTTCTTAGTCACCAAGCAATTGCAATTCAACTTATTCAATAGAGTTTAAGTAAGAGCTCCACATACTCAACCATCATATGGTCTTCTATGATTGCTAACACTCACCTTGTACACATGAGCAAAAGGTTTCAACTGGACACATAGAAAGATAGGGGCTTATAATTTCGCCTCCCAACGTATTCACCTCAAGGGTGATGTCAACAATAATAACTCATGCTACCCATATTCAACTAGACATATGTGCCTAGATCTTTCCTCGCCACATGATGCTTGCCAAATGAGAAAAATAAAAAGTAATAGAGAGAAGAACTTTGACTCTTTGCATAAAAGTAAATACATAAAAGTAAAAGATAGGCCCTTCGCAGAGGGAAGCAGAGGTTGCCATGCGCTTATTTGTTTGTATGCTCAACCCCTTAGTGCAAAAGAACGTCACGTTATATTGCCCCTTATGATAGCAACCTTTATTATATAGTCCGTCACTTTTATTACTTTGCCATCACAAGTTTGTACAGCGCTCAGTTTTCTCTTACACTAAATGATCTAACACTTTTAGAAGCATTTTTTATTGCCTTTATTGCACCGATGACAACTTACTTGAAGGATCTGACTCAATCCTTAGGTATGTATTGTGTAATGTTGAAAATAAGATTTGGGTTGAAGGGATTTTGGATGCACAAGTAGTATCTCTACTTGGTGCGGAATTTTTGGATAGCAAAGATGGGGGCAAGCACCACATGTTGAAGGATCTATGACAATATAACTTCTATGTGAATATAAACAAACATAAACCATTACGTTGTCTTCCTTGTCCAATTTCAACAATGTTGGTATATAATATTTTGATGGGGGCTCACAATCACAAAATATTTCCATGATAGTGTATTTATATGTGAAAGTTCTCTTCCTTATACTAATTATTCGTGAATTGCTTGTATGACCAATATTGTGATTGTCAAGCCTCAAAATATTTCACTTTCTAAACCCAATGTGAAGCTACCAATAGGCATGATATGATTTCAACTTCATGACATTCAATTTATTCAACAATTTACTCATAGGATATAAGTGAAGCACAAGAGTAAATGACATATAAAAGTGCTTTGTTGACGGGATGTGAATGCCGCTTACTTAGCCTCTCTGGCAACTATTTGAGGACTCTATTTTATTTAAAAACTTTCAGATCTAAGTATCTTATTAAAACAACAACAAAAATGAAAATAAAATGACATTCTAATAATAGCACAACTCATGTGAAGAAGCAAAAACTTAGGCTCAACCGATACTAACCGATAATTGTTAATGAAGAAAGGTGGGATGCCTACTGGGGCATCCCCGAGCTTAGATGCTCGAGACTTCTTGAAATATTATATTGGGATGCCTTGGGTATCCCCAAGCTTGAGATTTTGTGCCTCCTTAATTCTTCTCGCATCACGGTTCTCCTAAATCTCAAAAGCTTCATCCACACAAAACTCAACAAGAACTCGTGAGATAATTTAGTATAAACTAATGCAAAATCCTTATCATTCTCTACTGTAGCAAATCACTAAAATTATTATTCAACATTTCATACTAAATTTCTCTGCATATTTAATACTCCTATCCTCCAATAGAATCTCTAAACAAGCAAACATATGCAAACAATGCAAACATAACAGCAATCTGCCAAAACAGTACAGTCTGTAAAGAATGCAAGAGTATCAATACTTCTTAAGCTCCAAAAATTATGAAAATTTACCACACTGTATAAAATTTATCATAACTCATTTTGTAAAATGTTTCAACATTTTATCACATTCATACTTTTCTAGGGAATTTTTGCAACAGCGGTAAACTTTCTGTTGTCAAACAGCAACATGTATACTTGCAAAATAGGCATGGCAAAGGCTATCATTGCCACTTCTATTGATATAAAAGATGCAAAACATTATTCTAATTAACAGCAAGCAAATCCTAAAAAAGTAAATTGACGCTCCAAGCAAAACACATATCATATGACGAATGAAAACGTAGCTCCAAGTGAGGTTACCGATAATGTTGGAGACGAAAGAGGGGATGCCTTCCGGGGCATCCCCAAGCTTAGTTGCTTGGATATTACTTGAATATTACCTTGGTGTGCCTTGGGAATCCCCAAGCTTAGGTTCTTGTCACTCCTTATTCTCCTCATATTGACATCTCACCCAAAACTTGAAAACTTCAATCACACAAAACTTAACGAAACTTTGTGAGATAGGTCAGTATGATAAAGAGCAAACCATTTCACTTTTGGTACTGCCAAAGACAAGATTCATAATTGTTCTCACACAATGCCTACTGTAGCATAACATTTCCACAATTTATATTGAGTAATATAAGCGATAGAAACTTCAAAACAAGCAAACTATGCATTGAAAACAGAATCTGTCAAAAACAGAACAGTCTGAAGTAATCTGTACTCAAACCATATTTCCACTACTCTAAAAATTCTGAAAAATTAGGCCAACCTGAGAAATTTGTCTATTTATCTTCTTCAAAAATAATCACCATTTTATCATGCTTTTGTTAAAAATAAGAATTGCTTTCCTTAGCGCAAAAGTTTCTGTTTTTCAGCAAGATGAAAGCAACAATCACCCAACATGATCCTAAAGGTTTTACTTGGCACTTTATTGAAACAAAAGCAATAAAACATGATTACTACGGTATCATAATCATGTGAACACACAAAAACAGTAGGTAAAAGTGTTGGGTTGTCTCCCAACAAGTGCTTTTCTTTTATGCCTTTTAAGCTAGGAATGATGATTTCGATGATGCTCGCATAAAAGATAAGAATTGAAACATGAAGAGAGCATCATGAAGCATATGACTAGCACATTTAGGTCTAACCCACTTCCTATGCATAGGGATTTTGTGAGCAAACAACTTATGGCAACAAGAATCAACTACCATAGGAAGGCAAAACAAGTGCAACTTCAAAGCAGTCAACACATAGAGAAGAAACTTGATATTATTGAGATAAGTAAGGGCATAAGTTCCTTTCTCGTAATAATTTTCAGAGGCATCATGAATGAATTCAACAATATAACCATCACATACAACACTCTTTTCATGATGCACAAGCATAGAAGATTTATCATTCTTTATGGCATAGATGTCATCATAATAATCATCATAGATAGCAACTTCATTGTCATAATCAATTGAAACCTCTTCCAAAATTGTCGGGGGTTGGGTGCGACATATGCCAAAGGATGGCTTATCATGGTGGGAGCGAGTAGAACTTCTCCGGTGCCCGGAAGCGGGATGAGGCGTAGACACGAACGCCGACGTAATTTACCCAGGTTCGGGGCTCTCCTAGGAGATAACACCCCTACTCCTGCTCTGCGGGGTCTCCGCATGATCACTAAGGCTCAAGTGAATACACAAGTGCTCCTCGAGCTGTATGCTAGAGGTAGGAGAAGGCAAGGCTAGCTCTTCCCTTTCCTCTATGATCTGGTCTAACTATCTCAGGTCCGGAACCCTTTGCATGGGTGCCCTGGGGGGTTTATATAGGCCTACCCCCCAGGGGTACATTAGTAATCCGGCCGGGGTAGGGCCCGGCCGTCAGTCTCTCTTGTGCCGGCTTCTCCACCGATTGCCGGGGCCCGCCGACTGGTGGGTCCCGCCGTCCGGCGAGGTACGGGCCGACAGGCCGTACCCGCCGCTCCCGGGCTTGTCGGCGGCTGATCACTGTAGCCGCATCTCTAATGACGCAGGCTTGGTTGGGAGGTCATGGCTACAGCCCCGCCGCCTGGCGGGCGATTACTGTAGCCACTCCCTATCTTGTTTCGTTGATGGCGCGTGGGCCCCGAGGAAGGGGTCGACCGACTCCTAGAGGCCGACCTCCCTCGGGTCCGACTGGTAGGGCTCTTTGTCGTCTTCTGGACTCTCGCTGACTAGCGGGGCCCATCTTCCTTGGGCCATACAAACAGGCCATCATGGGAACAGGACTCCACCCATACGGGGTGATGTCAGGGAAACAGTGGCAACAGTGCCGCGCCGGGCGAAGATCTCCGCCAGTACGGGGCACTGTGGCCATGCTTTCCTGATTTGGAGGAGGGGATGGGCTATATCGTAGCCACTCCCCGTCCTGTCCCCCTGATGAGGGCACAGGCTCTGCAGGTGTCGCGGGCCGACTCCCTGAGGCCGGCTTCTCCGGATGCCGCCTGGCGGGAGTCGGCTTGACTTGGCCTTGCATCCAGGACTCGGCCGCCCATGGGAAGCCGGCTACTCCTTCAGTCGGCTTCCAGAAGGCGGCTCTTTGTCTCATCGTCTTGAGGGGCGCAGTCAGCCCCGATGTCTTGAAAGGGTTTGTGTCCCAGGTTAGCCTACCCGTGGCCCATTACTCCGACAGTAGTCCCCGAAGCTGGTGAGGCGCCGCGGGCGATCAGTCGAGGAGCCTCAGTAGTTTCCTTCTCTCGGTGCCCGAGGTAGAGCTTTGTCCGTCTTCTGCCAAGCTGACAAGTTGGAGTCGGCTTCGCCCCAACCCGTCTTGACCACACTTTCGAACGCCTTGGCGGGAGCCATGTGGCGTGCTAGCTAAGCTTTCGTGCCACCGCCCGCTTCGGGCCTCTCACGTGGTGGCGCGCGGCCGGGCCAGTCTGCCCGCTTACGTGCGCGATGGGACATGTCTTCGGACCGGGCCCGCCACTACTCTCCTCGGCTCTCGAGCGGATCTGCTGCGGCCGAGGCGGGCGGTTGAGATTCCCGCAGAGTTACTGCGTGCAGTAACTCGTGTGGGATGGATCATGGGGTGCGTGGGGTAACAGCGCAGTTAATCCCATGCTCGCCCCCTCGGCTTCGCGGCCCGAGGGTCTATAAGTAGGCGGGGGAGGGGGAGCGGCAAGGCACGCGCGTCCCCCCTACTCATTGCCTCCTCTTTCTTGCCTCCTCTTCCTTCTTCCTCTCGCCACTGTGCCCCCAAGCTACGTCGAGCGTCGCGGCGACCCATTCCCGATGAGCTCCTCTTCCATCGTCACGCCCCCCGCGGTGCGCTCCGGGGAGTGGGACGGCTCCGAGGTTCATGACGACCACATCGACTTCCTCCGCAAGACGCGTCGGCTGCCCCGCGAGGAATTCGTGAAGGTCCGCCTCGCGCCGGAGAAAGAAATCTTGCCAGCGCTGGAGGAGGGTGAGCGGGTTGTCTTCCGCTTGCATTGCCTACGCGGCCTCGGTCTGCCGGCGAGCGGCTTCTTCCGCTCCTTCCTCGAGTTCTACGGACTCCAGGCGCACCACCTCACCCCGAACATGGTGGTGCTGCTGTCCGCCTTCGTAACTCTGTGTGAAGTCTTCCTTGGCATCCTCCCCACCATCGAGCTATGGGGGGAGTTCTTCTACACCAAGCTTGGCACCCATGTCGCAGGCGTGCCGGCTCAGTGCGGCGCATTCATCGCGGTGCGAAGGACGAGGGCCGACAACCTGTTTCCCCACATCGCGTTGATAAAGTCGGTGAAGATGTGGCAGCGGTCGTATTTCTACGTGAAGAGCATCTTCGCGGAGGGCGACTGGGTCAACCTGTCGGCTTATGCAGCCGGCGCGCCGGCTGGGAGGCAGCCCACCTGGTCGTACCGGGCCAGGTCACTAACGCCTGCTGGAGCCGCCGCCGTCACCCGACTCCGAGTGATGATGCAGTCGGAGGGCCTGACCGGGCCCGACTTGCTGGCCGCCTTCGTGGCGCGCCGAGTGCTCCCGCTTCAAGGTCGTCCTCACATGATCTGTCAGATGAGCGGCCACCGGGATCCAAGCCGGATGTGCACCAAGGAGATGCCTCACGAAGAGGTGGCCTACATGGTGAACTACCTTGCAAACTGCAAGCTCTCGGAAGAGTGGTAGTTCGGCAAGGAGCCATATTCGCGCGCCAATCCTCCGCCCATGGTGAGTTGTTACCTTTTCCGGTTCCTCTGATTCCTTGTTGTCGAGTCCGTCTTGTCAGATCTGACCGACCGGTCTTTGGCCAGAGCCCTCTCCTCCGGCCAGCAGCCGGCACTGCGGGGCTGGCCCGTGAATTCCTCCCTGACAGGGCGGAAAGCGATGTCGACGACCCCGACTTGGGGGCGGCGGCCTTGGAAGACGACACCGAGGGAGGAGGCGGCAGAGCAGGAGGCGCGAGGCTCGGGGCCAGCCTCGAGGACTGGCCTGACGATGATGCGGGGGAAGTCGCCCCGCACCACCAACCGGGGGCCGGCCAGCCAGGCGCGAGCTCCTCTGCCGTGCCGGATGCCCCAGGCAGCGCGAAGAAGCGTAGGGTTGCGCCGAGCCTGTTCGACAGTCGGCCGAAGAAGCCCAAGGGCTCGGCTGCGGCGACCAAGTGGGAAGAGGCAGCCGCGAAGGTCAACTACTTCCGCAGGGAGGTGAAGACGCCGCAACTGGTCTCCGCGTAAGTGCTTTCCTCCCTTGCATCTTTATCTTCTCTTCATCGATCTGTTCTGAGTTTTCTTCTTTGTTTTCCTTGGGTCCAGGGCTCCCCTCTCTCTTGAGAAGGTAGCCGCCGCCTCCATCATGGGGTTGGCGAGACTTTCGCCACAGCTCGGCGCATTGACCTGGCCGCCGACCTTCGGGAGGCGAGGGAGCGGAACACATGGGAGGCGCGCGAAGAGCAGGAGGCTGCCCGCCTGAAGAAGGCAGTCGGAGGCCACCGCCAAGGAGAAATTGGCGGAGGCCGCAGCCGCCAACGTGGCGAAGAAACGGGCCAAAGAAGCCACGCATCACCACTCGGTGATCTTCGTCGTTCCTCTGAACTCTGCTCCGCCACCCCCGGAGTTCTCTGCGCAGACCGGGGAGGCCGGCGGTGAGCACCCGATCAAGGAACGAGACAGCGACGACACCTCCATGCCGAACGTGCTTGTGCCGCCACCGCCGTCGTCTGGGGGCGCTCCGGGCGGGCAGCCGTACCCGCCGGTGCCTCCGACTGGAGAAGTGGCGGCGGGCCTGGATCTTGGGGTCGGCGCACCAACGCGTCGCCATCTTGCGAAGGCGGCTTCTACGCCACGCCCGCTGGAGACCGGTGCGGCGAGCTCCTCGATCCCGGACACCAAGGAGACGAGTGCCGCGTCCACTAGGTGGGTGCGAGGAAGCAGGACGGGCCCGCTGGATCGGGCACTCTTGGACGTCCATGCCAAGATCCAAGCCGAAAGCGAGGCCCTAAAGAACTGCAACAAGGCACACCTGGCAGTGCGAGAAGACGTTCGGGTACATTCTCTTCTTCATTTTTGTTTCTTGTGCTTTTCGATGGGGGCGCGCCAGCGCACCCAGTGGATGTAGTCCCCGAGTTTCGGGCCGGCTACTGAGCAGGCGGCTCGGAACTCTAATCGGCGAGTTCCAAGTACTAACACTTGTCTGAATTTTATGTCGCAGGATTACCACAATATCCGCGAGATCACCTTCAACTCGAACATCCAGGAGCTGGCTCAACGGACCGCCGACTTGTCGGACAGCCAGAGTACGTCGTCTTTTTTCCGCGGGGGCGCGTTGGCGCACCCGCGGGCTGTAGTCCCCGAGATTCGGGCTGACTGCTAAGCAGTAGGGCCGGATCTCTGCGGCGACTGTATTTCTTTGCTGGCGACTAATGCCTTACTTTCTTCTTTCTTCTGCAGAGGCCAACGCCACTTTATAGGAGTAGCTGGGTGAAGCCAACACCACACTTCATGCCAAGTAGAAAGAGTGCAGCGAGCTGGCTGAAGAGCGCGACCGGCTGGCCGCACAACTAGCAGAGCAGAAGGAGCTCTTCAAGAAGGCTCAGAAAGAGGCAGAGGATAAGGAGGCTGGTCTCCTTGCTGAATTCGCGAGCGAGCGCTGCTCCTGGTCTAACAGGGAGGCGGTGCTCACCTCCGGCTTCCATGAGACCGAGGACATAGTCGATGGTGAGTTGATGACCCAAAAGTATAGGGGATCTATCGTAGTCCTTTCAATAAGTAAGAGTGTCGAACCCAACGAGGAGCAGAAGGAAATGATAAGCGGTTTTCAGCAAGGTATTCTCTGCAAGTACTGAAATAAGTTGTAACAGATAGTTTTGTGATAAGATAAATTGTAACGAGCAACAAGTAACAAGAGTAAATAAAGTGCAGCAAGGTGGCCCAATCCTTTTTGTAGCAAAGGACAAGCCTGGACAAACTCTTATAATAGGAAAAGCGCTCCCGAGGACACATGGGAATATCGTCAAGCTAGTTTTCATCACGTTCATATGATTCGCGTTCGGTACTTTAATAATTTGATATGTGGGTGGACCGGTGCTTGGGTGCTGTTCTTACTTGAACAAACATCCCACTGATGATTAACCTCTATTGCAAGCATCCGCAACTACAACAAAAGTATTAAGGTAAACCTAACCATAGCATGAAACATATGGATCCAAATCAGCCCCTTACGAAGCAACGCATAAACTAGGGTTTAAGCTTCGGTCACTCTAGCAACCCATCATCTACTTATTACTTCCCAATGCCTTCCTCTAGGCCCAAATAATGGTGAAGTGTTATGTAATCAACGTTCACATAACACCACTAGAGGCTAGACAACATACATCTCATCAGAATATCAAACGGATACCAAATTCACATGACTACTAATAGCAAGACTTCTCCCTTGTCCTCAGGAACAAACGTAACTACTCACAAAGCATATTCATGTTCATAATCAGAGGGGTAATAATATGCATAAAGGATCTGAACATATGATCTTCCACCAAGTAAACCAACTAGCATCAACTACAAGGAGTAATCAACACTACTAGCAACCTACTAGCACCAATCCCGGACTTGGAGACAAGAATTGGATACAAGAGATGAACTAGGGTTTGGAGATGAGATGGTGCTGGTGAAGATGTTGATGGAGATTGCCCTCTCCCGATGAGAGGAGCGTTGGTGATGATGATGGCGATGATTTCCCCCTCCCGAAGGGAAGTGTCCCCGGCAGTACAGCTCCGCCGGAGCCCTAGATTGGTTCCGCCAAGGTTTCGCCTCGTGGCGGCGGAGTCTCGTCCCGAAAGGTTGCTTAATGTTTTTTTCTCATCGAAAGACTACATATAGGAGAAGATGGGCATCGGAGAGCCACCAGGGGGCCCACGAGGTAGGGGGGGCACGCCCCAGGGGGGGCACCCCCCACCCTCGTGAGCAGGGTGTGGGCCCCCTGGCCTTCATCTTTGGTGACGATTTTTCTTTATTTATTTTAAGATATTCCGTGGAGTTTCAGGACTTTTGGAGTTGCACAGAATAGGTCTCCAATATTTGCTCCTTTTCCAGCCGAGAATTCCAGCTGCCGGCATTCTCCCTCTTCATGTAAACCTTGTAAAGTAAGAGAGAATAGCCATAAGTATTGTGACATAATGTGAAATAACGGCCCATAATGCAATAAATATCGATATAAAAGCATGATGCAAAATGGACGTATCATGAGTCTTCCTCATTCTTCTTTGCGCCGCCGGCTATTGGTCAAGATGGCTTCTTGCCTTTAATTTTGCTCTTTGCTTCCGTCTGGCAGACTTCTTCCCTGGCCACTCGGACGCCGCCAACCGGGCCATCAAAGCCGACCGCGAAGGGCAGAGGGCGGACGGTGTGAAGATCGCCGTCGACGCCCCCCGATCCCTTAACGAGCAGATCCTGAGCATTGAGGCTCGTCTTCGGCCGGCTCACCGGATGCTGCGCCGGCTTCAGCGTGTCGGTGCCCAGGCAATCGCCGCCCTGTGGCCGGACATGCCAGCACCGCGCACTCCCAGTCAGACTGCCGACTGGCTTGAGGTAGCGGCCAGCCGTCTTGAGGTCTGGAAGGGCTCTTCGGCCCGGGCTGCGGCGCGCCGGGCCTTGGAGTTCATCAAGGCGTGGTACCATGGGAAGAATCTAGCCCAGCTGGCCACATTCTGGCCGGAGGCTCAGGCAGAGTTGGCGGCTGTGGAGGACGATCTTGTCAAGCGAGCAGCATCGATCGCCGAGTACACCGACACGAGCATCTTCGTCCCAGAGCGGGATGAAAACGGTGACGAGGCGCCGCCAGAATGGTTCGGGCTGAACCCGGCCGACTGCGAGGACTCCGCGGAGGTGATCGACTCCAGCGGCGAGGAGGCAGGCGATTCGGAGGAGGGAGGTGAAGAGGAGGCGCCAGAGGTCGGAGCGGACGGCCAGCCTCAGCTCGACCGTGCCTCCAGCAACGAGCCGCGTCCGACCGAGCCAGCTACCGCCGGAGGCGATCAAGCAAAGACCGACCAGCCGGCCGCTCCGGCGACTGGCACTGCCGACTCCTTCGATCCTCCGAACCCTTCTGCCGCTTCCTAGGCTGTCGCTTTATCTTTTGTTTCGCCTGTCTATTAGTCTCAAATGAACTTGTTCATTTCGCACAATTCCACCCGCGGGGTGTATCTAAACTTTGTTGAAGATTGGCCAAGGGCCCTTATTGTGTAAATATTTTCCTGAGTTCCGACTCTTCTTGCTTTATCGCTCTTTGGCTTTTTCCTTTGTTGCTTTCCCTTGGTTGCCGCCTTGTCAGCCAAGCAGCTGCTCCGCGGTCTGTTGCTGGGTCAAGTTCCTGGCTACCTTGGGGAGGCAAGTACTTAGCTGCTTTAGAGTTTTAGCAAGTCGAATAAGAAACGGCCAGCCGACTGTTGAACAGTCCGTTGAAAAAAGGCTGGAAGCCAGCTTAAATTATGCAATGCTTTGAGTCCTTAGCCATTTTTGTGTGGGCACCCTTTCTTCCTTGCTCCTGCCCACCAATCAATCGCTCTGCAAGCTGCGGCTTCTGGCAGGAGACGGCTTAAGTGCCACACATTACTTGTCCGGCTGCAGGAATCATTTCATAGTTCCAGACGGCAAGTCCCCGGGCCGACTGGTCGAACCCGGTGCCAAGCGGCATAACAAAAAGGTGACATACTTGTAGGCATAATCTTTATCATACAGATAAAAGAGGGGAGTCCCTGAGCTCTTCTCGGGGGACCCGGAGTCTTCTTACTTTAATACAAAAGGTAGCGTGGTACATACTGCATTAACTATAAAATCTTCGAAGGAGATTTGCATTCCATGGTCGTTCCGTCTCCTTGCCGGAGTCGTCCCTCTTGCGTGCTCGAGGCTTCTGAGCATTGATCAGGTAGTAGGAGTTATTGCCCAATACGTTGCTGATGATGAAGAGGCCTTCCCAAGGTGCTGAGAGCTTGTGCTGGCCGGCTGTTCGCTGGATCAGCCGGAGCACAAGGTCTCCTTCTTGGCAAGATCTCGGCTTGACCTTCCGGTTGTAGTACCGGCGCAGGCTCTGCTGGTAGATGCTGGACCGGCTGAGTGCCAACAGCTGGCCCTCTTCCAACAGATCGACACCGTCTTGTCGTGCTTCTTCTGCCTTGTCTTTGGTGTACATGGTGAATCGAGGGGAGTCGAATTCTATATCTGTTGGGATGACAGCTTCGGCACCGTAGACGAGGAAGAAAGGCGTGAAGTCGGTTGACTTGTTTGGAGTTGTGCGCAGGCTCCAGAGGACAGCTGGCAGCTCATCGAGCCAGCAGCCGGCCGAACGCTCCAGAGGCTCGACCAGCTGGGGCTTGATGCCGGACAAGATGAGGCTGTTTGCTCGCTCGACTTGGCCGTTTGACTGCGGGTGGGCAACGGACGCTAAGTCCAGTCGGATGCCCTGTGTCGCGCAGAAACGGGCCAAGGCACCCTTGGAGAAGTTTGTGCCGTTGTCGGTGATGATGCTATGCGGTATGCCATACCGAGTGGTGATTTCGGCGATGAAAGTCACGGCAGTCGGCCCATTCAGTTTCTTGATTGGCCTTGCCTCTATCCACTTGGTAAACTTGTCCACAGCGACAAGCAGATGAGTCATGCTACCACAGGCCGTCTTGAATGGTCCCACCATATCCAGGCCCCAGACGGCAATGGGCCAGGAGATGGGGATAGTACTGAGTGCAGAAGCTGGCTGATGTGGCTTGGAGCGGAACATCTAACACCCTTTGCATTTCAGGACCAAATCCTTGGCGTCTTCTAGAGTAGTCGGCCAGAAAAATCCGTGGCGAAAAGCTTTGGTGACAAGTGCTCTTGAAGCTGCGTGGTGGCCACACTCGCCTTGGTGGATATCTTTGAGAATTGCTTGGCCTTGCTCTGGTTCAACACAGCGTTGGTGAACACCAGTGACACTGCGCCTGACTAGCTCTCTGTTGACTATGGTATAAGCCGCGGGCCGGCATTGCACTTGCCGGGCCGGTGTTGCACTTGCCGGGCCGAGATCTCATCAGGCGGCAGCTCCTTGTTCACTAGGAAGTTGAGGATGGGCTGGGCCCATGAAGGTGCTGCGACTTCTGCGACTGTCAGGACTGCAACTTGGACGAGGGTGGTTGGGCCGGGAGGCGGTGGGTTGGAGTCGGCAGCCGCTTGCTGGGTCGGTGAAGTCCCCGGGCCGTTTGGTGCAGTCCCCAGGCCAAGCTCTGAAGTCCCCGGGCTGGCCGCTGCAGCCCCCAGGCCAGGTTCTGAAGTCCCCGGGCCAGGTGAGACTGCCGCTGCTCCCGGGCTGCCTGCCAGAATTCCCGTGCCGGGCGTTGGAGCTTTCAAGTCAGATCCGACTGCTTCAGAAGGAGCCAGCATGAAGATGGAATCTGATTCTGGCGATGGCTTGATAGACGGCTTGAGGAGGCGTTAGAGGGCGATGCCGGTCGGTATTGCTTGACGGGTGGAGCCGATTCTTGCCAAGGTTTCTGTTGGTGTTCTGGGAACGGGGGTCCCCAGACTTGCCTGCCTGCGGCCTGTGGCGTGGCTCGAGTGGGGGCCCAGCGCGGCCCAGCTTCATCAGCTCAAGCTCAAGACCCTCGCGAGGGGCCAAGCCTTGCGGGGCGGACGACAGGAACCTTCCTCAGGAGCAGCCTTGTCAGGCTCTCACGAGGAGGCGGAGAGATCAAGGCAGGGTACCTCACGAGGGTGCCCCATGATGCAGGCCATGACGATCGAGATCAGACGGGCGCCAGGCGGGCGCCAGCCTGGGCAGTGTCCTCGTTTCCCCTTTGGCGCAAAGGAGGCAAGCACAGGCCAAGGCATCAGGTAAAGGTTACCGCTTCGGTGCAACAAGACCAAGACCAACAGAGCGGCAGGACGGAGGTCATCGTGGAGCCCAGGACAGCGTCACCGTTAGAGCATTTGGCAACCGAAGACCAACTTTAGTCAGGATAAGTGTACTAGATGTTCCCCTTCAAAATGGCCAATTGTTGGCATCCTCCCCGCTCATTTTTTGGGAAGAGGCCCAGGGCCTCCCTCTATAAATAGGACTAGCCACCACATAGAGAGGGGAGGAGATATTCACCAGAGAGAGAGAGAGAGAGGCGATCGAACTCACCCAAGCAGTTCATCGCACCAGCTCAAGAACAGCCCCTCGCGAGGCTGTGCTTCCTTTGTATTGTTCATCATCAGTCCCTGAGGCAATCCACCACACCACACACTGGAGTACGGTATTACACCACAATGATGGCCCGAACCAGTATAAACCCTGTGTCTCTTGTGCTATTCATCATTTCTAGTTTAGATCCCTTGCTAACCATTCACGCGTGAGCTGGTAGGGGAAAGATCTCCGTGTGCACCCTAGTGTTCGAACCTCAAGGGTCTGCCAGAACCCGAAATCCGACATTTGGCGCGCCAGGTAGGGGTGCGCCAGAATCTTTCTTCCGCTGGTCGCGTGTGATCTTCCATCGTGTCCATGGCTGACGCTCGCCGAGCCCGCGCCGAGCGTCGGGCTGCTCACGCCGCTCGAGTCGCCCGGACGGCTCCCATCGACGGACGCCCCCGTCGTTCCCCGTCGCCTGCCGCCCACGCCGCCACCGGCCCGGCGGGGAACGAGCAGCAGGCCTGTTGGGGGGAGCTGCGCGACCTCTACCTCACCCATCGCGCCGGGCCGGCGCCCCCGGTCGTCGCAGCTCTCCTGGGCGGCTCATTGGTGCCACCTTCGAGCCACCACGTCAAGCCGTTCACCTGCCAGATCGCCACCGCCTCCAAGCGCCAGGGAGCCCCGCCGGGCTGGGTGGCGCCCGAGGCCGACCTGCTCTTCAACTCGGACGATCACCCCTCCAACCCCGTCGGTTTGGGTGCGCTTCCGATGTTGTGCACCCCCACCATCTGCGAAGTGGCTGTCACCAGGACCCTCATCGACGGCGGAGCCGGCCTCAACGTGCTCTCTGTGGAGGCCTTCAGCCTCTTCCATGTGCCCCCAAAGCAGCTCCAGCCCAGCAAGCCTTTTTCGGGAGTCGGAGCCGGTTCCACCGCCTCCCTGGGACAAATTCGCCTCCCGGTGACCTTCGGCACCCGCGACAACTTCCGCATAGAGCTGATCGACTTCGACATCGCCCCCATCAGCCTCCCCTACAACGCCATCCTCGGCTACCCGGCCTTGGCCCGGTTCATGGCAGCAACTCACCCGGCGTACAACCTCATGAAGATGCCCGGGAGCAGCAACGTCCTTACCGTGTCAGGAAACACCGGAGATGCACTGCAGGCACTCAAGCTTGTTTTCAAGGCGGCTGCGGCGGCACGGCCCGCCAGCGTTGACGCCCCCGAGCCCAAGGGGGCTGCGCCGTCCAAGAAGAAGCATCTATTCACTCAAAACAAGGCGGAAACCAAGCAGGTACCAGTCGACGAGGACGGGTCTAGTGACGCCACCTTCACAATAGGTGCAAACCTCGAACCCAAGCAGGAGGAGGCCTTGGTGAAGTTCCTGCGTGCAAACAAGAAGGTGTTCGCGTGGGGACCTGATCAGTTGGCGGGGGTCCCGAGGGACGTGATTGAGCATCACCTCAACGTGTGCCCCAACGTGCGCCCCATGAAGCAGAAGGCGAGGCGACAGTCCACAGAGAAACAAGCTTTTATCGTCCAAGAGACCCGCAAGCTAGAGGCAGCAGGGGTGTCGGTGTCAAAACCGGCGGATCTCGGGTAGGGGGTCCCAAACTATGCGTCTAGGCGGATGGTAACAGGAGACAAGGGACACGATGTTTTACCCAGGTTCGGGCCCTCTTGATGGAGGTAAAACCCTACGTCCTGCTTGATTGATATTGATGATGTGGGTATTACAAGAGTAGATCTACCACGAGATCAAGGAGGCTAAACCCTAGAAGCTAGCCTATGGTATGATTGTTGTAATGGTTGTTGTGTCCTACAGACTAAAGCCATCCGGTTTATATAGACACCGGAGAGGGCTAGGGTTACATAGAGTCGGTTACAATGGTAGGAGATCTACATATCCGTATCGCCAAGCTTGCCTTCCATGCCAGGGAGAGTCCCATCCGGACACGGGACGAAGTCTTCAATCTTGTATCTTCATAGTCTTGGAGTCCGGCCGACAATGATAGTCCGGCTGTCCGGACACCCCCTAGTCCAGGACTCCCTCGGTAGCCCCCGAACCAGGCTTCAATGACGATAAGTTCAGTACGCATGTAGTCTTCGGCGTTGCAAGGCGGGTTCTCCTTTAAGTTCCATGTACCTGCCAAACAGTGTCCGGCTTCCTTATCAATGTCGCGCTTCTTGGCTTCCACGCCCAATAATGGCCTTCTTCCACGCGTCGCACGAATGCGAAAAGCCAGGGTATCTTTTATGTTTTACCCCCTAGCTGCGCAAATAACCTGCCTATAAGAGAGGCAGGAATCCAGATCCAAATCACACCATCTTCCTCCCGCGAGTACTCATCGGAGCGCTTCTGACCAAAAATCCATTCCATCATGGACTGTCGACGCGGCTCCTCTTCTCGCGCTCCCAGTCCTCCATCAGGAGATTGGAGGAGATGTTCTGTTCCGCACAGCGAGCTGGTGACGCTCCAAGCGGAGGGATATCTTCCTCCGGCCTTTATGGTTCCGGCTCGAGCCGGGCGGGCCACCTACAAAGGTGGGAAGCAAGCGGAGGCCACCCCTAGTCCCTCTAAAGGGGAGCGGGTATGCTTCGTCCCTTATCTAATAAGGGGGCTTGGATTTCCTGTACATTCGTTCCTCCGCGGGCTTCTGGAGTTCTACGGACTCCATCTCCATCACCTAACGCCCGCCTCTATTCTGCATATCGCGGGTTTCGTAGCTCTTTGCGAGCTATTCCTGGGCATCGAGCCCCATTTCGCGTTGTGGAAGAGGCTATTCTGCCTCGTACCCCGCTCTCACGAGGGGTCAATATATCAAGTGGGCGGTGCCGAAATATGGCGCATCGCCGGGACCGGATATCTATCCGAAACCCCTAAGAAGGCGTCCGAAGACTGGCCTTCGGAATGGTTTTATACAGAAGACGCTCCACTGCCGGACCCAGTTCGGATCGGCCTCCCTGAGTTTAGCAATGCTCCTCTGAAGAAACGCCTAAGTTGGCGCCCGCGGAGCCCTCAGCTGGAGGAAGACAAGAGCGTCCATTATTTGATGGGCCGGATAAGGTTGCTGGCCCATTCCGGATTGACCATGATCGGAGTCATGGCCACGTGCATTATGCGGGGGGTGCAGCCGCTGCAATACAGGGGCCACCCCATGTGGGATTTCAACGGGGAGGACGATGCCACCCGTCATGGCCGTAAGGGGCCGGGATCGGCCGAGGATCTGGTGAAGATTCTGTCCGGCCTGCACAAGGGGGAGAAGGAGGACTTCCTCCGTACGAGCCCATTGAATGGGTTCTCCATGAATAACCCTCGGAGCTGGGTAAGTGGATGTTTATTCATCAGACCCGTGCTTTCAAAGCCGAGTGCCTTACTCTGTGATTTTGATGCAGGAACTGCGCCGGGATGTGGAGGACATTCACAGTCCAGCTCCACAACCCGAGGATCCGGGAAGATCCCTTGATCTGACCTCCGAAGAGGATCCGGATATAAAGGTGGAGCTAATTAACGGGGTGTTCCAGCAACTCAGCATGGACAACGCTCTAGTCGCCATTACGGCTGACTACCCCGGCCTATATCCGGCTTCCCAGGTGATTGTGACCAAAGTCCTGACACCATTATTTCTTCCTTGCTCATTTCTGACCCCCGTATATGACGGTGTTTTGCAGGAGGCGCCTTCAAGGCGGGAAGTCGAGCCCGCGGCGGCTGACCAACAAGGGTCAGTCCGGCCCAGTAGGCGGAAGAGGAGCACGGCGCGGATTGAAACGTCACCACAAAGGTATAGCTCACGGTTCGTAATTTAGAGCAACGTTCCTAGGAAGTGTTTGAGTGCTCATGACTTTTGTAGGAGAGAAAGCGCCCGCCGGACTGCGGGCGTAGAGGTTGCCAACCCAGCCTCTACCAGCTAAGCTCTAGCACCTGGTCTGGAGGGGGAGGCGAGCGCAAGGCGCGAGCCGGATACTCCTCCAACTGAGGATGCCGACCGACTGTCCGCCACCAAGTCTGAGGTGGAGAGCGCCATGAACCACAGGTGCCGCCGGACAGTTTTTCGTGACGCGTGCTTCTCCCCTGAGGCGTTGAATGCCTTTAACGCGGGGGACGCGCACCTCTGTGCTGCTCAAGATGGTTTGACCCGAGCCACGGAGCAGTATGTAAAAGACATACGGGTAAGAGATTTTAATAGTTGTATATGCCAGTAGCCCCCGAGACTTAAAGTAGTTATATTAACTGATTTAAGGATCATTTGAACTGCAGGATCTTACAAAGAAGAATACCCAGCTGTCTCAGGAGCTGCAAGAGTGTAAGGCCCAACTTGAGGCCGCACTGGCTGCCGCAGGAGGAAACATAGGGACCCATCCTGGTAACACATTATTTAAAAAGATAAGTGGTGTGCGGCATGCGCGCAAGTCTAATTATGACATTGCAGGTGCTGCCGGACAAGATCCGGACAGGCAAGAACTACTGCGCCAGCTGAAGGCCGGCGAGAGGGTGCTGAATAAGGTGCAGCAGGAAAGGAACAGGCTCCAGGATGCCCACGCCCAGCTTGGAGAAGAGCTGAAAGGTGTTCGGGCTGAGCTGTCCGGCTCCGTTAAGGAGAATCAGCGGCTTCGTCGCGACATCTATAGTAAGTGCTTGAGCGAACTCCTTTGAAAAGAAGAGTTCGGCGAGGAAGTCAATTGACAAAATATGTCTGTAGGTATACTCACAGGTCGCCCTGCGGAGGAGATGCCCGTATCAACGGGTGATCAACTTCCCGAGCTGTTGCAACTGCTCGAATGAGTTCGGCAAGCAATGAGCGGTGTCGTCCAGGCTTTATGGCCAGCCCTCTCCCTACCCGAGGGCCTTGGGGAGCTTTTGGAGAAGCTTCAGGGAGTGCGGCAGCGCTTCCGTTTATGGAAGATTTCAGCCTGCCGCCAAGGTGCCAGGGAGGCCTGGGCCATGGTGAAGACGCGGTACAAGAAGGCGGATCCCAACCACATGGCCGAGGTCGGACCTGTGGGGCCCGATGGGAAGGAGATCCCTGTGAGTTTAGTATACGGCCAAGTAGAGTTGGCCGCTAAATTTTCCCAATGGGACTGTAAATTAGACAGCCTGTTAGACGGGATTGAGGAGGAATACAGTCAGTCGATTTGACAATGTATTTTAAAATGACATGTAAAATGCCTTCTAGCCGGATTGTAGATCGTTTGTCTTTGCCGACCTTTTTGCTTCAACCTCAGGACCCTAGAGTCCGGAGTGTGTCTGAATACCTTCTCGGTTAAGAAACAATTGGGGCATGCATGGAGACCAGGCGTAGGGGTCATTAGTGCTTTATCAGACAAGTGCCCAACTAGTTATGTTATATTACATGGTTAGTAAGAAACATCTTCCATGGAGAATAGTTCCGTTAAGGGTTCCTTTCCTCTGGGAGGCATGCCCTAAAGTGCATGTCCGGACTGCGAAAAGAGCAGGATAACATCTGGTGGCATATAAATAAATTGGTAAAAAATCATCTTTCAAATCACCGACCGAATATTCCCTTAAGAACGCTAGCTTTCGGCTTCACCCAGTCTGAGGTACACATCCGGCTGACCCGGCAGTAACAATCGTAGAGGTGCTCCCTTTACCTCCTAGCCGAACAATCGGGAACGTAGGGGTAAGCACAGGAGCCAGGCAACCTAGCTTGGCCAAAACTTAAGTCATATCAATGCATATATTGGTGAATAAAAGGTACACGTGGAAGTTTGACACGCGTGCTGGGCATGAAGCCCTTATAATTACGCTTCTGGTAAGGAAGCCCCCAGGTATAATGAGTGCGGATAGCACATCAATTGCGTGTGAACGATGCGCAAGTAAGCCTTTTAAGGCTTTGATGAATAGGGGTGAGAGAAAAAAGATAAACAAAAGACAGCTGAAGTGTAAAAAATTTGGACGGGGGAAGGGACGAACTCTTAGTCCGGCGCTAGGCATAGAATCTTCGGAGGCGGGCTGCATTCCATGGGTTCGGCTTGAGTCGGTTGTCCGACGCATTTCGTAGACGGTACGCTCCGCCGGTCAAGACTTGATCGATGATGAAGGGGCCTTCCCATTTGGGCTTGAGCTTGTCCTTTTTCTTGTCCGGCAGGCGTAGAACTAGTTCACCAACGTTGTAAGTCTTGGCCCGTACTTCTCTGCTTTGATATTTTTGAGCCTGCTGCTGATAGAATGCGGAATGAGCCTTTGCGATGTCGCGTTCTTCCTCCAATGCGTCCAAGCTGTCCTGCCGATCCAGCTCGGCTTCTCTTTCTTCGTACATGCACACTCGAGGTGAGTCATGAATGATGTCGCAGGGCAGAACTGCTTCTGCGCCGTATACCATAAAAAATTGTGTGAATCCAGTAGTACGGTTGGGTGTTGTCCACAGCCCCCAGAGTACGGAGTCGAGCTCCTCTACCCAGTGCGTGTCAGATTTCGTAAGGGACCGCACTAGTCTGGGTTTGATGCCGCTCATTATTAGACCATTTTCTCGTTCCACTTGACCGTTGGTTTGAGGATGATAGACTGAAGCGTAATCGAGCTTAATGCCCATATTTTTGCACCATGATTTAACCTCGTCGGCCATGAAGTTCGTGCCGTTATCGGTGATGATGCTGTGGGGAACACCATAACGGTGTACTACCCCGGATATGAAGTCTATCACTGGTCCGGACTCTGCCGTTTTAACTGGCTTGGCCTCTATCCATTTGGTGAATTTATCCACCATGACCAATAGGTACCTTTGCTTGTGGGTTCCCCCTTTAAGTGGTCCAACCATGTCAAGCCCCCAGACCGCGAACGGCCAGGTAATGGGTATAGTTTTGAGGGCGGTGGGTGGCATATGGCTCTGATTAGCAAAGAGCTAACAACTGACGCATCTTTGGACTAAGTCCTGAGCATCTGCCCGGGCCGTCAGCCAATAAAATCCTATACGGAATGCCTTTCCTACAAGGGCCCAGGCTGCGGCGTGGTGTCCGCCTAATCCGGCGTGAGTTTCAGCCAGAAGGTCTCGCCCTTCCTCTTCGGAGATACACCTTTGAAGGACTCCGGTTGTGCTTTTCTTATAGAGTTCTCCCTCATGGACCTTGTAGGCTTTAGATCGCCGAACTATGCAGCGGGCCTCATTTTGGTCTTCGGGAAGTTCCTGCCTAAGCAAGTAGGCTAGGAATGGCTCTGTCCACGGGGCGATTACTGCCATTATGTCATGGGCCGAAGGTGTTATTTCATCGGCTGAATCGCCGATTATGTCAGATTGCTCTGTGTCGGTTGGTGCGGCTGCTTCCGGTTTGTTATTTCCGGACTCCTCTTCCCATAGTATGGATGGCTTGAACAGCCGTTCCAGGAAGATGTTTGGAGGGACAGCGTCACGTTTTGCGCCGATGCGTGCCAATACGTCGACCGCTTGGTTATTATCCCTGGCTACATGGTGGAATTCAAGTCCTTCGAACCGAGCTGACATTTTAAGGACAGCGTTACGATAGGCTGCCATTTTCGGATCCATGGCGTCAAAGTCTCCATTTACTTGGGATATTGCGAGGTTTGAGTCCCCATGCACCTCTAGGCGTTGAATGCCCATGGAGATTGCCATCCGGAGGCCATGTAAGAGGGCCTCGTATTCGGCTGCGTTGTTGGAGTCCGTGTACATTATCTGAAGTACGTATTGGACTATGTCCCCGGTTGGGGACGTCAATACGACGCCAGCCCCCAATCCGACCAACATTTTGGAGCCGTCGAAGTGCATAATCCAATTGGAGTATGCGCCATACTCTTTAGGGAGTTCGGCTTTAGTCCACTCAGCGACAAAGTCAGCCAAAACTTGCGACTTTATAGCTCACCGGGGTTTGTAAGTTATATCGAATGGTAAGAGCTCAATGGCCCATTTTGCAATCCTGCCCATCGCGTCGCGGTTGTTTATAATGTCATTTAGGGGTACTTCGGAGGCCACTGTTATCGAACACTCTTGAAAGTAGTGTCGGAGCTTCCGGGATGCCATGAACACCGCATACGCTATCTTTTGATAGTGCGGGTAACGGGACTTGCAGGGAGTTAAAACAGTGGATACGTAGTACATTGGTTTTTGAAGAGGGGATTTATGCCCTTCTATCTCTCGTTCTACGACGAGTACCGCGCTTACAACTTGATGTGTTGCCGTGATGTATAACAACATTGGTTCGCCCAGGTTAGGCGCAGCCAGGACCGGATTTGTTGCCAATATGGCTTTTATTTCTTTGAGTCCGGCAGTGGCAGCATCCGTCCACTCGAAGTGTTCGGTGCGTCTGAGGAGGCGATAGAGGGGCAATGCTTTTTCTCCCAAACGGGAGATAAAGCGGCTGAGAGCCGCCACGCATCTAGTCAATTTTTGGATATGTTTGAGGTCTTTCGGAATATCCAGCTGTGACACAGCTCGGATCTTGGCCGGGTTTGCTTCAATTCCTCTACCGGATACAATGAAGCCCAGGAGCTTTCCGGCTGGTACGCCGAAAACGCATTTTTCCGGATTCAGCTTGATGTCATATGCTCGGAGGTTGTTGAATGTGACCCTCAAATCGTCTACTAGAGTTTCGACGTGTTTGGTTTTGACGACTATGTCGTCTACGTATGCCTCTACTGTTTTGCCAATCTGGGTAGCCAGACATGTCTGAATCATGCGCTGATATGTTGCGCCAGCGTTTTTAAGTCCGAAGGGCATCGTGTTGAAGCATAATGGTCCATATGGAGTAATGAATGCCGTTGCGGCTTGGTCCGCTTCCACCATCTTGATTTGATGGTAGCCGGAATATGCGTCCTGGAAGCACAATGAATCGTGCCCTGCGGTAGCATCGATTATTTGGTCGATGTGGGGGAGGGGGAAGGGATCCTTTGGGCAGGCCTTGTTGAGGTCTTTAAAATCGACACATAGGCGCCAGGATTTGTCCTTCTTTGGTACCATTACCAGGTTTGCTAGCCAATCCGGATGTTTGATGTCTCTGATGAATCCGGCTTCCAATAGTTTGGCTAGTTCTTCTCCCATTGCCTGTCTTTTGGGTTCGGAAAATCATCGAAGAGCCTGTTTGACTGGCTTGAACCCTTTTAGGATATTTAGGCTATGCTCTGCCAATCTGCGTGGGATTCCTGGCATATCTGAAGGGTGCCAGGCGAAAATGTCCCAATTTTCCCGAAGGAATTCTCGCAGTGCGGCGTCTACATCAGGGTTCAACTGTGCCCCGATGGAGGCCGTCTTTGTCGGGTCCGTTGGATGGACCTGGAATTTTACTATTTCGTCCGCTGGTTTAAAGGAGGTGGACTTGGATCTCTTATCGAGTATCACATCATCCCTATGCACCGTAGAGCGCAGCGTGGTGAGTTCTTCTGCCGCTAGGGCTTCGGATAGTGCCTCCAGGGCTAATGCGGCTGTCTTGTTTTCAGCGTGGAGTGCTATGTCCGGATCACTAACGAGAGTGATTATTCCGCCGGGCCCAGGCATTTTGAGCTTCATGTACCCGTAATGGGGTACGGCTTGAAAAATTGTGAATGCCTCTCGTCCTAATATAGCGTGATATTCGCTGCTGAACGGGGCCACTTGGAACGTGACTTCTTCGGACCTGTAATTGTCCGGCGAGCCGAACACCACATCAAGTGTGATTTTTCCGGTGCAGCGCGCTTCCCGGCTAGGGATTATTCCTCTGAAGGTTGTGCTGCTTCGCTCAATGTGGCTCCAGTCTATTTCCATTTTTTGAAGAGTTTCCTCGTAGATGAGGTTTAATCCGCTGCCGCCATCCATGAGTACCTTGGTAAGTCGAAAGCCGTCCACTATTGGACTGAGGACCAATGCGGCTGGTGCTCGGGCTGTTCGGAATTTAGGTTCGTCGCTGGCGTTAAAGGTGATGGCCGCGTTGCTCCAAGGATTTGTTGTTGCTACTTGGTAGACTTCGGTGAGGCTGCGGATTGTTCGTTTCCGCATATTGTTTGATGCGAAAGTTTCGAAGACTGTTGATACCGTACCGGTATTGTTGGTGTGGTTTTCCGGGGCTAGAAGCTCCTCGCCACTTTTGGCCACCTGCTGTAATATCCAACATGCTCGAAGGCTATGTGTTGGGGTGGCGCCCTCTGTACTGTGAATTGTGCAGGGTCCGCTAGGCCATCCCTCCAGTACGGTTCCGTGCCTTTTATGGGGTTTCTGCTTTTTGGTTTTTGTACCTAGTGCCTGAGTGTAATGCACCCTTTTGTTGCGGACTAGGGTTGTATTCGGGGCCGGATTGTCCCAAAACTTATTTTCGGTTTTCCGAAAACTCTCCATCACACAGTACTTTCGTACTATGGATGCTAGGTCGGCGAAGCGTGTGATTTCACGACGGCTGACGGCATTCAAGATTCCCTTGTCCGTGCAATTATTGCAAAAAATTGAGATTGCGTTTTCCTCTCGGCAGTCCTTTATGCTGTCCATAACCAGGAGGAATCTGGCCCAGTAATGATGTACTGTTTCAGCAGGCTCTTGCCGGATTAGAGATAGATCGCATATGTCTGGGTGGGTAGGTTTAATTGAGTCCGGAACCCTACCCATCTCAAGGCTCAAGGGCCGAGAAGTTTCCGAATTCGGAAGCTTGGAAAGTGGAAGGTTGTCCAATGAGTCCGGTCCGATGCCTGACTTTAGGTTCAGCGCTTGATCGAAGTCCGTCCCTCTGCGGGAATCCGGCATGGAGGGTTCGGAAGCCCGGACACGACTAGTTTTCAATATAGGAGAAGAGTCGCCGCGATGTTCCTCTACCACCGCGACATGGTGGGTAACCTGGGGAGAGTTAATCTCTCTCAGATCAGTTTTAAGCCTGATCTGATTGTAGTCTGTAGCGACTCCCAGGGCGGCAATGCGATCCAAGAGTTCGTTTACGGGCGAGAGCTCTGTTGGATCTAG
The DNA here is from genome assembly GCF_002162155.2 of Triticum dicoccoides. Lineage (NCBI taxonomy): Eukaryota > Viridiplantae > Streptophyta > Magnoliopsida > Poales > Poaceae > Triticum > Triticum dicoccoides. The sequence goes on from NC_041391.1 coordinate 154,610,013, forward strand.
CTGCTCGGCGAATTCCGAGTTGACGTGAAGATTGCTTTTGATGACCCGAGAGGTCATCGTCAAAGTGGTGGCCGAACAGGCGGTCATGAGAAAACCACCTAGCCGGATAGTTTGGCCGGCGGCCAAGGCTCCTTTGGCGAAGATACCGTCCTTGAAGACGGGAAGAGGCATCTTTCCTATCGGTGACGGCATAGAGGAACTCTCAATGAAAGCACCAATGTCGGTGTCAAAACCGGCGGATCTCGGGTAGGGGGTCCCGAACTGTGCGTCTAGGCGGATGGTAACAGGAGACAAGGGACATGATGTTTTACCCAGGTCCGGGCCCTCTTGATGGAGGTAAAACCCTACGTCCTGCTTGATTGATATTGATGATGTGGGTATTACAAGAGTAGATCTACCACGAGATGAAGGAGGCTAAACCCTAGAAGCTAGCCTATGGTATGATTGTTGTAATGGTTGTTGTGTCCTACGGACTAAATCCATCCGGTTTATATAGACACCGGAGAGGGCTAGGATTACATAGAGTCGGTTACAATGGTAGGAGATCTACATATCCGTATCGCCAAGCTTGCCTTCCACGCCAGGGAGAGTCCCATCCGGACACGGGACGAAGTCTTCAATCTTGTATCTTCATAGTCTTGGAGTCCGGCCGACGATGATAGTCCGGCTGTCCGGACACCCCCTAATCCAGGACTCCCTCAAGGGGTTATTCGCGAGGTCCGCTACCCGGATTGGCTGGCCAACCCAGTTGTCGTGCCAAAAAAAGGGGGAAAGGAACGTATGTGTGTCGACTTCACCAACCTCAACAAGGCCTGCCCACGAGATCCATTTCCGCTTCCTCGCATTGACCAGATCGTCGACTCCACCGCTGAGTGTGACGTGTTGTGCTTCCTGGATGCCTTCTCAGGCTATCACCAGATCAAGATGGCGGTAGAAGACATGGAAAAAACGGCTTTCCTGACCCCGTGCGGAGTGTACTGCTATACCTGCATGCCATTTGGGTTGCGCAATGCAGACGCGACCTTTCGGCGGTTGATGCACATTGCCCTGGGCCAACAGCTCGGAAGGAATGCTGAGGCGTATGTCGATGACATTGTAGTGAAGTCTCGGGAGGCGAAAACCCTGATACAGGACTTGGAAGAAACCTTCGCTAGCCTCGATAAAGTGGACCTGTGGCTCAACCCAGAGAAGTGCGTATTTGGAGTCCCCTCGGGCAAGCTCCTGGGTTTCCTCGTATCTCATAGGGGCATCGAGGCCAACCCTGAAAAGGTCAAAGCAGTCGAAGACATGAGCCTACCAAAGACCCTCAGAGAAATGCAGAAACTCACCCGGCGCGTGACTGCGCTAGGACGTTTCATCTCCATGCTGGGGGAGCGAGCACTGCCCTTCTTCAAGCTGATGAAGAAGAAGGGCCCCTTTGAATGGACTGAAGAGGCTGACAAGGCATTCCAAGAACTCAAGAGGTACCTTACCAGCCCTCCGGTGATGGTAGCTCCGCATCCTCGGGAGCCTCTGGTGCTCTACCTCGCGGCCACCCCCTACTCCACCAGCGCAGCCCTGGTAGCGGTCAGGGAGGAGCGTCAGGCCAAGGCCGCAACTGCCCTCCGGGCAGGAGCAAAGAGAAGCCAGGAGAGCCTCGCAAAGACCACGGTCGCGGCCAAAGGGGATCAGCCGCAGCAGGAAAGCCCGCCCGGAGCAGAAGAGGCCCCACCAACCGACAAGGCGCTAGGGGCTCCGCCGTCTCAGGAGGCACCCCGACCTGCGGGGGACGCAAACAGCACCAGCACTCACAACCTCGTCGAGCACCCCATGTACTTCGTCAGCACGGTGCTACGGGACGCGAGGGCGCGGTACCCCATGCCACAAAAACTCCTCCTCACGCTATTGGTAGCCTCACGCAAGCTGAAGCACTACTTCCAAGCTCATCCCATCAAGGTCGTCTCAGCATACCCTCTGGAGAGGGTGCTCAGGAGCCCCAACTCAGCTAGAAGAGTCGCCGAGTGGAACATCGAACAGCAAGCATTTCAGCTAGAATTCAGCACAACTAGAGTCATCAAGGGGGGCGCATTGGCAGATTTCATGGTAGAATGGACGGAGGCACCCGGCCTCGAAGCAAGCGAAGACCGATTGCTTTCTCCGGGGAGCGAGGCACCGGACGGCTGGGTCATGTACTTCGATGGGGCATTCTCCCGACATGGCGTGGGGGCCAGCGCAGTGCTCGTATCCCCTACTCAGGACAAGCTCTATTACGTCGTGCAGCTCTGTTTCCAGCACGGGGAAAAGGTCTCCAACAACATAGCAGAATATGAAGGCCTGATAGCCGGCCTAGGAGCCGCAGTCACTTTGGGGGTAAAGCGCATCATCATCAAGGGCGATTCACAACTCCTCGTCAACTTCTCCAACAAGATATACGAGCTGAAGGACGAGCACATGGAAGCCTACCTCACGAAGGTTCGCAGAATGGAGAAACAGTTCTGGGGGCTGGAGCTGCAGCATGTGCCTCGCGGCACCAATCAAGAGGCGGATGACATCGCCAAGAGGGCGTCCAGGCAGCTTCCTCAGGAGCCTGGCGTCTTCGAAGAGCGACTCCTCAGGCCCTCGGCGGCACTACCACTATCAAGCGCGGCGCAACCTCGGGAGGAGCTTCCCCAGCCGCCTGCCTCGGGAGCCCCAGTCTACGGCCCGGCATCAGGGGCACGCCTGCTCCTAGCGTTGGAGCCTCAGGAAGGGCTGTGGATCACGGAGCTCAAGAGCTACTTGACGCGGGGGACCCTGCCGGAGAAGGAGGAGGAGGCGGAGCGTGTGGTGCGGCAAGCCACGACCTACTGCATCAAGGATGGAGAGCTTTACCGGAGGCGACCGAATGATGTGTCCCTACGCTGCATTTCCAGAGAGCAAGGGAAGGAATTGCTGGAAGACATACACGGTGGAGACTGTGGGCATCACTCATCGTCACGGACCCTCATTGGCAAGGCGTTCCGCGGTGGGTTCTACTGGCCCACAGCACTCAGCGACGCTGTTGAGCTGGTAAAGGCTTGTGAGGCCTGCCAATTTCACGCCAAGCAGATCCATCAGCCGGCGGGAGGTCTGCAAACTATACCCTTCTCATGGCCATTCGTAGTTTGGGGGCTGGACATTCTAGGCCCGTTCCCTCGGGCACCAGGGGGCTATCGCTACCTCTACGTCGCCGTGGACAAGTTCACCAAGTGGGCTGAGGTGGAAGCTGTCCGCACCATCCCAGCGGGCTCTGCGGTCAAGTTCATCAGGGGCCTCGTGAGCCAGTTTGGGGTGCCTAACCGCATCATCACCGACAATGGTTCGCAGTTCACCAACAATCTCTTCAAAATGTACTGTGCTAACCTTGGAACGCAGATATGCTACGCTTCGGTGGCGCACCCCCGCAGTAACGGCCAGGCCGAGCGAGCCAACGCGGAGGTCCTGAAGGGCCTCAAAACCAGGACCTTCAAGAAGAAGCTGGAGGCCTGCGGCAGGGGCTGGCACGACAAGCTCCAGTCCGTGTTGTGGTCCATCCGCACGACCGCGGCCAAGCCGACTGGCGAGACCCCGTTCTTCCTCGTCTACGGAGCAGAAGTCGTCCTCCCTCACGAGGTCAGGCGTCGCTCCGCATAGGTCTTGGCGTTCGACGAGGCGCAGCAGGACGCCATGCGAGGGACGGATCTCGTGCTGGGGGAGGAACATCGTCGAGAGGCCGCGCTGCGAGCGACAAGGTATCAACAAGTGATGTGGCGGTACCACTGCCGCAACATCCGCCTCAGGACTCTTGAGGTAGGGGACCTCGTGCTTAGACGGGAACTCTCCAGGGAAGGGTTGCACAAGCTCTCTCCCATGTGGGAGGGCCCATTCAAGGTTGTTCATGTTTCCAGGCCCGGCTCCGCACGCTTGGAGACTCAGGAGGGGGTGCCCATCCCGAACGCGTGGAACATCCAGCATCTCCGGAAGTTCTACCCTTGAAGAAAGGCCTGGAGCCTGTGAAGAAGGCAAACGCCTGTGAAGCTCATTTTCCCGAGAAAGGCCCGGAGCATGTGAAGAAGGCAAACGCCTGTGAAGCTCATTTTTCCGAGAAAGGCCCGGAGCCTGTGAAGAAGGCAAACGCCTGTGAAGCTCATTTCCCCGAGAAAGGCCCGGAGCCTGTGAAGAAGGCCCAGTGCCTGTGAAGCTCGCCGCGCCGTGACACTCTCACGCAATAATGAGTGGGGCTGTACATGCCCCAGAGTCTTCGGAGAGCCGCCCTCGGGCCTCAGGGCTCCCTCCCACGCCCAGTGGCAGCACTTAGCTCCACGCTGGTGAGAAGATGTCGAAGACTAGATTAGGTGCCGGACGCGGCTTTTTATTTGCTTTCTGCAGTTGGCTTGTTCGTTCCTATTTGAAGTTTTATTGAAGTCGTTCCTGTCCTTGGCTTGTGATTCTTTGTCTTTGCTTGCCTCGATTTCTCTCGCGCAAGTCTCGCGAGGGAACAACGCGGGCACCCTCGCAAGTATTTTCTGCCCTTGTCGTTTGAAGCTTTCCTATCCAGGTCCACTATGGGAGCACCCCTCCCAGTCCGTGCCCCATGGGCATCACAACGCGAACACAGGACCTGGGTCGGTCACCTCCACAACCGAGGCCGAAAGCTACCCCTCCTGACTAATCCTTGCAGGACATGAAGCGTTTGACGAGGCCTCGGCCTCGAGAAGCGAAGACCGCGACAGGTCCCCCCGAGCTAAGTAATTCCTGCACGCGGGCATGCGGCACAAAAGCACGGCACAGAAATAGCGGAAACAGCATGTTAATTAACAGCAACAGTTCAGCATGCCCCCACGGGGCCCTACACTACTTTCTCTTTGCACAGGGAAGGGAGAAAAACAAAATAGGCACGGCTTGCTCGGCACCAACTCGCGGCGAAGGCTCGTACCGCCTCCGGAGCTCCTCCTCGCGCTTCACCAAGGCGCGACGGCGGGCTGACCCGCTACCTCCCTCCAGGCGGGCGCGACGGCACGGGGGCTGGTCGCGGCCACCGTTGGAGGAACTTCTGTCCGAAGGAGAACCACCGAAGCTCGACGAGCCCCGAGCGCTGCCGACCATGCGCCTGCTGTCATCTTCATCCCGATCATCACCGGGGCTGGGTACATGGCCGCGGTCATCGTCTTAGGGGCAGCACCCGGCACGGCCACCGTCTTCTCTGAACACCCTCATGTGGAGGGTGGCGCCGCCGTCGAACTTGAAGTGCAGAGTGCACTGCCGGCTCAGGCCACGCGCGTGGGCAAATGTTTGCCAGCCGCGGGTCAGGTCCACATTCCCGGCGACGGAGACCTCCAGCAAAGCCTAGGAGGCCCTGCTACAACAACCGTCCGCCTGAAGCCAGTGGTCGCCCGGAGCGCCGGTCGGAAGTTCACCCAGAAAGAAGCGGGGAAGCTAGAGCCAGGTGCTGGTCGGCTCTACCGACCACACGACAAACTCCGGCAGTACCTCCGCTGAGTGGAAGCGCGACCTAGGGGGTCGCGCAGTCGCGGCACGCCTCCCATCGACAACCTGGCGCCCATCGCCGTGCAGGGGATCGCCACCACGACCACGGGAAGCCGCTACGGGAGCCACAGGATGCTTGCGAGGACGGCCTCGACCACGCTTGGCCGGGTGAGAGTCAGGCCCAACCTGGCGGGCCTTCCCCTTCTCCGCGGCCGAGAACCTCTTCGACGGAGCCATGGAGAGAAAGGAGTAGCAAGAGGGGATGGACTGGAAGGGCTTGCGCCGTTTCCGACTTATAGCCGGAGGAGGCCAACCATCGGCCTCCACGATCACATGTAATCATGACCCATTTCTGCGGGCAGGGACTTGTCAAGTCATGCAGTCGCCGAGGGATCGTGGGGAAGCGGAGACGCCCACAACCAATCAATCGCCACGCGGTGCCCAAGGCCGCAGGCTGTTAGGGCCCGCAGCGCTTCGCACTTGTCCCTTCGCTTCTCTGCTAAGCCAAGTCCGAGCGCGCCTTGGGCCCGGGGGCTACTGTCGGCATTCTAGGAATGGAAGTCCCCAGACTTGCCGGCCTGCGGCGTGGCTCGAGTGGGGGCCTAGCGCGGCCCAGCTTCATTAGCTCAAGCTCAAGACCCTCGCGAGGGGCCAAGCCTCGTGGGGCGGACGACGAGAACCTTCCTCAGGAGCAGCCTCGTCAGGCAGGCTCACGAGGAGGCAGAGAGATCAAGGCAGGGTACCTCATGAGGGTGCCCCGTGACGCAGGCCATGACGATCGAGATCAGGCGGGCGTCAGGCGGGCGCCAGCCTACGCAGTGTCCTCGTTTCCCCTTTGGTGCAAAGGAGGCAAGCACAGGCCAAGGCATCAGGCAAAGGTTACCGCTTCGGTGCAACAAGACCGAGACCAACAGAGCGGCAGGACGGAGGTCATCGTGGAGCCTAGGACAGCGTCACCGTCAGAGCCTTTGGCAACCGAAGACAAATTTTAGTCAGGATAAGTGTACTAGATGTTCCCCTTCAAAATGGCCAATTGTTCGCGTCCTCCCCGCTCATTTTTTGGGAAGAGGCCCAGGGCCTCCCTCTATAAATAGGACTAGCCACCACAAAGAGAGGGGGGGAGATATTCACTAGAGAGAGAGAGAGGCGATCGAACTCACCCAAGCAGTTCATCGCACCAGCTCAAGAACAGCCCCTCACGTGGTTGTGCTTCCTTTGTACTGTTCATCATCAGCCCCTGAGGCAATCCACCACAGCACACCCTGGAGTAGGGTATTACACCACAACTGTGGCCCGAACCAGTATAAACCACGTGTCTCTTGTGCTATTCATCGTTTCTAGTTTAGATCCCTCGCTAACCATTCAAGCGTGAGCTGGTAGGGGAAAGATCTTCGTGCGCACCCCAATGTTCGAACCTCAAGGGTCTGCCAGAATCCGAAATCCGACAGTGTCGGCTTGCTCGTTGTCGTTACTTGGCACATGGAGAAACTCGCACCCCTCAAAATATCCACTGAGTTGCTATACGAGGAAGCGGTAGCTTGCCATGTTTGCATCTTTGGCGTCCCAGTCGCCTGAGAACTGCTGGACCACCAAGTCAGAATCGCCATAACACAGGTTCCGGCGGATGTCGAGCTCTTTGGCAAGCCGGAGCCCATGAATTAGTGCCTTGTATTCGGCGACGTTGTTGGAGGCGGTGAAATGGATTTGCAGCACATATTTGAGCTTGTCGCCTTTGGGAGATGTGAGGACGATGCCGGCTCCCAAACCGGTGCGCATCTTGGAACCATCAAAGTGCATCCGCCAATGAGTGGAGTCGGGCGCTGGTGGCAGGTACTGGGTCTCGGCCCAGTCAACGAGGAAGTCGGCCAGCGCTTGTGACTTGATGGCGGTGCGAGGCTGGTAGTAGATGGTATAGGGGGGCAAATCTATGGCCCACTTGGCGACTCAGCCCGATGCATCTCGGCTTCCAATGATCTCGACCAATGGAGCCGTGCAGACCACAGTGATAGGGTGCTCTTGAAAATACGGCTTCAGCTTTTTGGCGGCGAAGTGTACACCGTAACACATCTTCTGGTAATGGGGGTAGTTCTGCTTGGAGGTTGACAGTACTTCACTCAGGTAATACACCATTCTCTGGACTGGTAGTGCCTTGCCTTCCTCTTTGCACTCCACCACGATGACTGTGCTGACCACTCGGCTGGTGGCGGTGATGTAAAGGAGCATGGGCTCTTTAGGAGTCAGGGCTGCCAAGACAGGTGGAGTAGTCAACATCTTTTTGAGCTGGAGGAAAGCTTCATCCGCCTTGTCGTTCCACTCGAAAAAGGTGGTTTTCTTCATGAGCTGGTACAGAGGAAGAGCCTTCTCTCCCAGCCGACTGATAAAATGGTTGATGGACGCCAAATAGCCAGTGAACTTCTACACATCCAGCAGTCGACGAGGTACTTCCATCCTCTCGATGGCCTTGATCTTCACAGGGTTGCACTCTATGCCACGTTCAGAGACTAGGAATCCAAGAAGCTGGCCGGTTGGTACTCCGAAGACGCACTTCTCTGGGTTGAGCTTGATTTGAAATCGGCGCAGATTCTCAAAGGTCTCTTTGAGGTCCTCTAGCAGCGTTCCGCGCTTCTCCGTCTTCACCACTACATCGTCCACGTAAACGTGGGCGTTCCTGCCGAGTTGCTTGAGGAGGCACTTCTGCATGCAGCGTTGAAAGGTGGCGCCGGCATTCCTCAAGACAAACGTCATGGTCAGGTAGCAGAAGGCTCCGAATGGTGTGATGAAGGCGATCTTCAGTCTGTCAGCTGGATTCAGCTTGATTTGGTGGTATCCTGAATATGCATCCAAAAAGCTCAACAGCTCGCATCCGGCTGTGGAGTCTATCACTTGGTCATTCTTGGCAAAGCAAACGGGTCCTTCGGGCATGCTTTGTTGAGGCTAGTGTAATCGATACACATACGCCACTGCTTGTTTTTCTTCAGTACGAGGACTGGGTTGGCCAGCCACTCTGGAAAGATAACTTCCATGATGAAGTCGGCTGCCAACAGCCGGGCTATCTCTTCTCCAACGACTCTTCTCTTCTCTTCTGACAGGTGTCGCAAGGGCTGCCTGACAGGCTTGGCATCGGGCCGGATGTGTAACTTGTGCTCGGCGAAATCCATCGGAACACCTGGCATGTCTTTGGGGGACCATGCAAAGATGTCCCGATTCTCATGGAGGAAATCGATGAGCTCGCCTTCCTATTTGCTGTCAAGGCCCGTACCTATGACAGCGTACCTCTCCGGGTGCTCTGGGTCCAAGGGTATCTTCTTTGTCTCTTTGGCCGGCTTGAACGAGCCCTCAGCTTCCGACTCCTTCGGGTCAGGCGACATCTCCGGCCGCTTTCCAGCCATCGCCACAACCCGGTCAAGGAGCCGCTTCTCAGCTGCGATCACGAGGGACTCGTCCAACCGACTGCTCTCTGCTGTGCAGGCAGACGACTTCTTGTAGTCACCGGCTCTGGTCAGAATCCCCTTGGAACTCGGCATCTTCATCTTGAGGTAGGCATAGTGGGGGACTGCCATGAGCTTGGCCACAGCAGGTCGGCCAAGCAGCGCATCGTAGGGACTTTCAAGGTCCACCACCTCAAACCAGACCTGCTCTCGGCGAAAGTGATCTTTGCCCCCGAAGAGGACGTCTATCTGGATCTTGCCGATTGGTGAGCAGGAAAGACCAGGAACTATTCCGTGGAAGACAGTCCGGCTGGGCTGAAGCTGTCTTTGCTTGATTCCTAACTTCTCCATAGTATCCTTGTACAGGATGTTGATGCTGCTGCCGCCGTCTATCAGAACCCGGGAGAAACGAGCAGCTCGCCTGTCCGTGGCAAAGGTGGCATCCAAGACCAGAGCATAGGAGCCGGGTTTGGGCATCACCTCTGGGTGATCGGCTCTGCTCCAGCTGATGGGTTTCTTCGACCAATGCATGAACTCTGGAACCTGAGTTGCTACTGCGTTCACTTCTTGCTGCTGCCGCTGCCTGCTGCGCCGGTCATCGACCACGCTGGTGAATATGACGTACGCTCCATGCTTGTCGGAGTAATTGGACACAGATACCCCGAAGACGGCGAGACAATAAATCAAGACATCGGGGCTAGCAAAGCCCCTCAGTCCGACTGCTCGGCTACTCCTGCCGGCTCCTCGTCCGACTGCCCTACCCGGCCGGCTGCCGGCTGCCGACTGCGCCAACCAGTCGGCTGCCGACTACGCCAACCAGCCGGCTGCCGACTACAGCCCGAAGCGACATCGACAAGACCCTGACAAGACGGCCATACCACGGACAAGACAACCGTACCACGACGCCATCATGTACAGTGTCACTTGTCCCTGGGCACTATTTATGAAGTGACCCAGGAGACAAGCATGACACCCACACCATGCCCTCATGTCCACTACCTTAGCTTAGGTAGTACGCTACCGCCATGCCTATATAAGGCACCCATCCATCCATCCACCAGATATAGCCACGCCACATGCACTTGGCCGGCCACAAGGCCACTCACGCATGCATGCTAAGGCACATGCAGCCACTAGCTCATATGCATATATGCCAAGTCAGATGCCTATGGCACTGACTCCAGATACAGCTCCAGGAGCGCTTTGTACTGCCCGATGTACACCCCAGATATATACTCAGACATGCAGGAGTAGGGGTATTATCTCTCCGGAGAGCCCCGAACCTGGGTAAACTAGCGCGTGCTACTCGCATACCCGTCCCCGGATATTCCGGCAGCAGTCTTGCCCTCACACGAAGCCACCTTGTGGCATATGTCGTCTTACAACACCCCTCGTGAGAATACCACGACATTTGGCGCCCACCGTGGGGCGGTACTATGCTACCACGCTGCTGCTGGTTTCGCAGTCCGGGCAGGACCACTTTCATCATCACCGCGGCGTCGCCGTCGTCTCTCCGGTAGCGCTCGGGGGGCCGACGTCAACATGCCCTCAGAGCAGCCGCGAGGGGCGGTGTGTCCTCGCCATCGGCCTCTTCATCTTCATCATCGCGGCTTCGCGGCGCCTCTCCGATAGCGGTCGGGGGCTCGTCGACATGCCCCCGGAATGGCCATGAGGGGCGGCGTGACCTCGCCATCGGCCTTGCCTTCTTCACCACCACCGCAACATCGACCGTCCGTCCGCGCGTGCACCGCGCCGCCTCGTTTCGGTCGGCCGTGGCCATCCACGAGCCGCTTGTGCCTGCTCCTCTCCGCGCTGCGCCTTGCTCTGGCCGGAATGCGTTTTCGCTCCTCCACATTTCGTCCATACAAGCTAGCTGGAGCAAGTCAAAATGATGGTCAAACCATTAGCCAGATATTGCCTATACACTATCCACGCATTAGTCAATGCAAGTCAAACACTTCCCAAAACGCAGCCAGATACTACACAAAAATTCAGACAGATGCAAGTCGGGCACTTGCCCGTACACTTCAAAAAATCCATGGCTCTGTCTACTGCCTCGCTGAAGTGCTCCTGCCGCGTCCTCGAGCTGCCACGCCCGCCACCGCCATGAGCATAAGCAGCGGCCAAGCGTCTGCTCCTCATCCAGCGCGGCCACCCCTCCGCCCGCACGCCTGCACCACCGCGGGCTGCCCCGCTGCTGTACTGCAGCTCCCCGGCCGCCCAGCCCCTCTAGCATGCGCCCTTGGCTCCCTGCTAGCGCTGCTCTGCTGTGGTCGCTGCATCTCTGTCGTACACTTGAGCTCCTCCCAGCTCGCGGATGCCTGCATCCCCGCGGTGCTGTGGCTCTGCTGCTGCTCTCGTCGACGGGCAGCCTCGCTGGCTATGCCTCGCCTCCGCTAGCTTGCGCCCTCGACCCGGACCTCCTGCGACGGCTCCCTGCATCGGCCGGCTCCGTGCCTCCGCGGCCGGCTCCCCTGCATGCCGGGTCGCTGCACCCCCGCCTGCGTACGTCCGCGCCTGCTGGCCGGCTTGCGCCCGTATCCCGTCCCGCGAGCACATCATCTGCCGGGTACGGCTCCGCCAGCCTCCCGTGCGCCGTCTGGCCGCGCCTTGTTGCTGGCTTCACACGCCCACATCGCCCCGCCTCGGCCGGCTCAGGCTTCCTCGTGCCCGCTGGCCAGCGCGGCCTCGGCCGGCTCCGGCTCCCGCGCAGCCGCTGCTGGCGTGGCCTCGACCTCGTCCTCGGACGACCGCTCCGCTCCTCTTCCGCCAAGCCTCCGTCCGCTCCGACTCCCCAGGCTGGCTCCCGCGCCCGCCAGCTGCTCCGCTTCCGCACCCGGCCGCCGGGTCGACGCGTCCGTCTTGCCCGGCAAGTCGGCCCCGTGCGCGCGCCGTCTCCGCGCTTCGCCCCGCGCCGGCTCCGCCCCGCCGATCGGCCTCCGCATCCAGCGCCGGCCCCGGGCCGGGTCCCCTGCACCGCCTCGCCTTGCGTTTGCCGGCTCCATGTCGCTGCGTTTCCCGCTGCGTGGGCCGGCTCCGCCTCGCTTCCGCCGACTGTTCCCGCATCCGGCTGCGCCCCACGAGCCCCTGCCGGGTCCTGCTGCGGCCGCCTGCTGGGAAAGAAAGAAAGCAGTGGTCGTCTGCCCGATGGCTGGCTGGAAGAAAAGAAAGAAGTAGGACAGTCGCCCGCGTTGAAAAGAAGAAAAAGAAGGCGGCCGGCTCCTGCCACCGGGAGGGGCCGGGACCTCACGCCGGCCACCCAGCTGCTGCCGGCTTCCGCACGGCCCGGTCGACTCCGCCTACATCCCATATCAGGCCAACTCCTCTCCTCCGCCTGGCCGAAACGCCTCCGCCTCCAACAGCCCACACGCCCGCGCCCCGAGCTCGGCCTCCAGTCACCGGCGCCACTTGGCCCCACTTCCGGCCTCTCCGCGCCGACTCCACCCTGCCGGATGCCCTGCCCCGGGTCCTTTGTGCCGGCTCCGGCTCCCTAGTGCCTGGCTGGGTTCGAACTCGCGCCTCCGTCCGCTCCGCACACAGCGCCGACTCCGCCTCCGCTCCGGCCGGCTCCTGCGCTCGCCGGCTTCCCGCAACCCGGCTGGCCGGCTCCCGTGCGTCGGCTTCCCCGGCATCCCGGACTCCTCCGTCCGTGTCGCCCTTGGCCAACTGCTGCTCCGTGCCTGCATCGCGCTCAGCCGGACGGCCGCCTCCGCCCCGCACCCGGCTCGGCCTCCCCTGCTGCCGGCTGCTGCGCTCCAGGTCCAGCAGCCTGCTGCGGCCGAGTGCCCGAAGAGAAAAGCAGAGGCCGACTACAAAGAAAAGAAAGGGAAGAGGTCCGACTGACCAAGTCAACAGCCGGCTTGCTAAAAAAAGAGTCAAGCCGGCCCAAAGAAAAAAAGAGGGGCCGGATGGTGACGTGAAGAAGCAAAAGAAAGAAAGAAAGGAGGTCGGCTAGAAAAGAAGTGGCCAAGTGCCCACAGCCGGCAAAAAGAAGAAAACAGAGTTGCTCGTTTCCAAAAGTCCAACTACATAGCCGGATGGAAAAGAAATATGCGTCCGGCTGCCCGCAGCTGGACAAAGAAAAGGAGAAAAAAGACAAATTAGTTGCCGAGAGATCCGGCCCGACTGCTCGGCAGTCGGCCCAGATCTCGGGGGCTACACCCGGCGGGTGCGCTGACGCGCCCCGCGAGGAAGACAAAGTAGTTGCCGAGAGATCTGGCCCGACTGCTCAGCAGTCGGCCCAGATCTCGGGGGCTACACCCAGCGGGTGCGCTGACGCGCCCCCGCGAAGAAGAAGACAAAGTAGTCGCCGAGAGATCCATCCTGACTGCTCAGCAGTCGGCCCGAATCTCGGGGCTACACCCAGCGGGTGCGCTGGCGCGCCCCCGCGAAGATTGCAGACAAGAGAAGAATTTTGTCCGGCTGCCAGCAGCCGGCAGAAGAGAAAAAGAAGAAGAAGGGCGTTGCAAGACGCCTCGCCGCCTGGTCGGTCGAGCCTGACCCGCCGGGACCCCTCTTCGAGCACCCGGGGGCTCGAAGGCTACACCCAGCGGGTGCGCTAGCACGCTCCGCGAGCGCCGAGTCGCGTCGGCTGTCTTCGACGACCGCGACTACACGAAAATCAATGTGAGCTCCTCGCCCGCATATTTTTTGCACCGCGAAAGCACGGATAACCCCGAGCGATGCTCGGGGGCTGTCTCCGCATTTATTATAGTAGCATCACTGTTTGCCCCGGCGCCAGCCAGAGTTAGCCCGGGGGCTGGCCGCTTGGCCTGAGACGTTAGTTCCCGCAGACGGCTTAGTACCATGCGCGGTACCAAAGGCCCACTCTTAGTCACAGACAGCAAAATGGCTGTCCGACTAGCAAGAGTGAACGCTGGAGGCCACCCACGCGAAAAACGTTCGGGAAGAAAAACGCTTCGGGCGACCCGACCGTTTCCCTTACAAGTATCTACTCGGTTGAATCTGCTCCCAGACTCTATGTACTGTACACTCCGCTTCGCGGCCCACTCTCAGCCACAGACCGCAGAGCGGCTGTCCGGCGAGCAAGAGCACAAGCCAAAAAGCGGAGGGAACACGAAAAAGATTTAGGGGGCTCAGACGAAACTGAGTCGGCACCCTCCGCATAAAACTCGCAATGCTAAAAGCAAACACATGATATATCTGCGTGGACTCACTTTGTCTTTTTCATGATCATTTCCATGAACACTCGGCAAAAAACCTCCACCCAACTTTGCCAAGTTGCCCAGAGGCTTGGGGGCTACTGTCGGAGTAATTGGACACGGATACCCCGAAGACGGCGAGACAATAAATCAAGACATCGGGGCTAGCAAAGCCCCTCGGTCCGACTGCCCGGCTACTCCTGCCGGCTCCCCGTCCGACTGCCCTACCCGGCCGGTTGCCGGCTGCCAACTGCGCCAACCAGTCGGCTGTCGACTGCGCCAACCAGCCGGCTGCCGACTGCAGCCCGAAGCGACATCGACAAGACCCTGACAAGACGGCCATACCACGGACAAGACAACCGTACCACGACGCCATCATGTACAGTGTCATTTGTCCCTGGGCACTATTTATGAAGTGACCCAGGAGACAAGCATGACACCCACACCATGCCCTCATGTCCACTACCTTAGCTTAGGTAGTAAGCTACCCCCATGCCTATATAAGGCACCCATCCATCCATCCACCAGATATAGCCACGCCACATGCACTTGGTCGGCCACAAGGCCACTCATGCATGCATGCTAAGGCACATGCAGCCACTAGCTCATATGCATATATGCCAAGTCAGATGCCTATGGCACTGACTCCAGATACAGCTCCAGGAGCGCTTTGTACTACCTGATGTACACCCCAGATATATACTCAGACATGCAGGAGTAGGGGTATTATCTCTCCGGAGAGCCCCGAACCTGGGTAAACCAGCGCGTGCTACTCGCATACCCGTCCCCGAATATTCCGGCAGCAGTCTTGCCCTCACACAAAGCCACCTTGTGGCATATGTCGTCTTACAACACCCCCCGTGAGAATACCACGACAATGCTCTTCTGGAAACTCGTCCTGTATGGCTCCGACTGGTCTAGCCGCCGGCTGCTGGGGCGGAGGAGGAGGCTGCTGCCCAGCAGGCAGGGGAGGCAGGTGGCCGTCTCCCTTGGCGATCCTGGTGAGCCAATGACACTTCCGAGTGGTGTGGTTTGACGGCTTCGTGCCGCTATGGAATTTGCATGGTGCATCCAGAGTCTGCTCGTACTCGAAAGCCGGCAGCCAATTGAACTTGCCGCCCTTCTGCCGCTTGGAAGGAGCCTGCCTTCTGGCCGCTGGTCTTCGACTGTCGCCACCTGCCGGCTGGTGGAAGCTGGCTGCGGGGCCTTGCGCTTGTGGTCGTTCTGCTGTTGACGCCGACCTGTGTCTCCAGCCGGAGTTCTGGGAGCTTGAGGGGCCATCTTGCCAGATGAATTTACTTGGATCTCCGCCTTCATGGAGGAGTCGGCCGTGGCATATTTGTCTGGTACGATCAGCAACTCGTCGAGGGTTTCCGGCTCGTCGCAGAGAAGCTTGTGCTTGAGGAGGGTGCCCTCTCGGCATCCGGCAGCGAAGTACTCGATGGCTTGCACCTCGTGCACGCCCTCGCAAGAGTTGTGGAGCTCGGCCCAACGTGTGAGGTAGTCGCGAGTCGACTCGTTGGGGCCTTGTACGCACAAGGATAGCTGGCGGGGCTTGGGCAGCCGCTTGTACATGCTGGTGAAGTTGCGAATGAAGGCGTCGGTGAAGTCGACCCAACTGTTGATGCTTCGGGGCTTCAGGCTGTTCAGCCATGTCCGGGCAGTTCCTTGGAGCATGAGCGGAAGGTATTTCATGGCAACTCGCTTGTTGCCGTTTGCTATGCTGATGGCTATGGAGTAGTCGACCAGCCAGTCCTCTGGCTTCACGGAGCCGGTGTATTTGGGTGTGTCTCTTGGGAGCGTGAACCCTTTGGGGAAGGGCTTGTCTCATATGCGGGGACCGAAACAAGGCGGACCCAACTCATCCTCTTCTTCTAGCACCAGGGATCGGTTGAGGTGGTCGATCCGGTGGCGGGCATCATTTTCTCCGATTCCTTCTCAGCAGCCAAGGTGGTCGCCGAGTGATGGGTGATCAACAGGCGGTGGGGAAATGTGCCTTTCCCTGCGAGGGGGAGGTCGCGTTCTATGGAGAGCCGAGTCCGACTGTGGCTGGCAGCCGGCCCCTTGTCTTTTCTAGCACGGATGCCACCAGTCGGCGTTCGAGAAGTTGCACCTTGATCTCGGCAGTGAGGCAGATTCGTTTTGCCGGCGCGGCACCTCGGTGCGGCAGCCGGCTTCGTGCTACTCGGCGCCCGCGTCGAGGAGTCGCTGGACGCGCTCCGCCATCTGATGATGCTACTTGCCCTCGAACTTGTCCAGCTCTTCTGTTGTCGCCTAGGCGGCTTGGATGTTTTCCGCAGGCGTCACGTAGACGGGGCAATCTGCCCCGAACAGGTTGGCAATGGCCACGCCGCGCTGCTGGACCATGCCAAGGCAGCTAGGCCCAGTAGGAGCCGGCGTGCCGCCCACAGCACGATCCATTTCGCGCTGGTAGGCTTCCGACAGGCGTCTCATGTCGGCCAGCTTGTTGGCGCCTTCGACGAGCTGGAGGCGGAGTGCCTCCAACGTCTCGGCGTTGGCATCTTCGGGAATGGGTGCTGACAGGTCTTGCAGCGCCGCGTCGAGCGGGTCACGAGCACCTCCGCCAGAGTGCTCGCCGTGTCCGATGACTAGCACCTCCGTGACGATGCTTCCGCCGCTCTCTGCGCGAGAGAGCGGCTCGTCGTAGACCACCACGTTGGTGGGGAATGCGTCGAGCGACGCGGTGTCGGAGTCAACCGACATCGGGTCGGCGGAGCCTACCGACTCCAGGTCCACAGCTGGCTCGCTGGAGACGTGGAGTTGATCGAGGAGGCCCGCAAGGAGGCTCTCGAGGCCTTCGGGGCCCGCATCGGATGCGGGCTCGTCGGAGAGGCGGACTCCGCCAACGAGATCAGCGAGGCAGCTTGCCTCGCAGGCCAATTGCGCGCCATGTAGCGCATTGACGCAGACGCCGTCTGGAATGCCGGGCTAGCTGCGCTCGCCGGAGAGGAAAAGGGTTCCCGTCCAGAATAGGTCTCCGGACGACGGTGCACCTTTCCCCATGGTGGGTGCCAAATGTCGAGGGTTGGGTGCGACATATGCCAAAGGATGGCTTATCATGGTGGGAGCGAGTAGAACGTCGCCGGTGCCCGGAAGCGGGATGAAGCGTAGACACGAATGCCGGCGTACTTTACCCAGGTTCGGTGCTCTCCTAGGAGATAACACCCCTACTCCTGCTCTGCGGGGTCTCCGCATGATCACTAAGGCTCAAGTGAATACACAAGTGCTCCTCGAGCTGTATTCTAGAGGTAGGAGAAGGCAAGGCTAGCTCTTCCCTTTCCTCTATGATCTGGTCTAACTATCTCAGGTCTGGAACCCTTTGCATGGGTGCCCTCGGGGGTTTATATAGGCCTAACCCCCAGGGGTACATTGGTAATCCGGCCGGGGTAGGGCCCGGCCGTTAGTCTCTCTTGCGCCGGCTTCTCCACCGACTACCGGGGCCCACCAACTAGTGGGTCTCGCCGTTCGGCGAGGTACTGGCCGACAGGCCGTACCTGCCACTCCCGGGCTTGTCGGCGGCTGATCACTGTAGCCGCGTCTCTAATGATGCAGGCTTGGTCGGGAGGTCATGGCTACAGCCCCGCCGCCTGGCGGGCGATTACTGTAGCCACTCCCTATCTTGTCTGGTTGATGGCGCGTGGGCCCCGAGGAAGGGGCCGACCGACTCCTAGAGTCCGACCTCCCTCGGGTTCGACTGGTAGGGCTCTTTGCCGTCTTCTAGACTCTCGCTGACTGGCAGGGCCCACCGTCCTTGGGCCGTACAGATAGGCCGTCGTGGGAACAGGACTCCGCCCATAAGGGGTGATGTCAGGGGAATGGTGGCAACAGTGCCGCGCCGGGCAGAGATCTCCGCCGGTACAGGGCACTGTGGCCATGCTTGCCTGATTTGGAGGAGGGGATGGGCTATACTGTAGCCACTCCCCGTCCCGTCCCCTTGACGAGGGCACAGGCTCTGCAGGTGTCGCGGGCCGACTCCCTGAGGTCGGCTTCTCTGGCAGCCGCCTGGCGGGAGTCGGCTTGACTTGGCCTTGCATCCAGGACTCGACCGCCCATGGGAAGCCGGCTACTCCTTCAGTCGGCTTCCAGAAGGCGGCTCTTCGTCTCATCGTCTTGAGGGGCGCAGTCAGCCCCGATGTCTTGAAAGGGTTTGTGTCTCGGGTTAGCCTACCTGTGGCCCATTACTCCGATAAAAATAGTGGATGTATCACTAAATAATGTCATGACATCTCCAAATCCACTTTCTTCAATATTGTAATAAGATTCAACACCCTCCAAAATAGTGGGATCATTACTACCTAGAGTTGACACTCTTCCAAACCCACTTTCATCAATGTAATCATCATAAATAGGAGGCATGTTATCATCATAATAAATTTTCTTATTGAAAGTAGAAGGAATCAAATGATCATATTCATTAAGCAAAGCATCTCCAAGCTTAGAACAAGCATTATTTCCAGCAAATAAATCTTCAAACATATCATACTCATCAAACATAACATCCCCAAGTTTGTGGTTTTGCATATCATCACAATCATTTTTATCAGTAGCATGAATGGCACCAATAGTATAGCAAACATTATTATCATATTCTTCCAAGCAAGTGCTAAAAATATTATCAAGATCATAATTGATATCATTGTCTTCCCAATCATAATCATCACAACAAGCAATAGGCATAACAAAATCATCATCAATATCATCATCCTCCATCAACATATTTGATTCACTTTCATGAGGCACAATGGTGATGGGAGAAACTTTATTTTGGAGAGATACCTTTTTACCTCTATTCTTTCATCTTTTCTTCTTCTTCACCACACCATGTGTGGGTTTAATTAATTCTTCCAAGCTTCTTGTTGATGAGATTGATTGGATAGGAGGCTCCTCCTCGCCAACTGATTCATCATAATAAACACTAGGAGGGTATTGGGAAACATTTTCCCTTTCATTAGTACTCTCTTCATATTCCATTTGTTTTCTTGTCTTTAGGTATTTGGCAATATAAGGATTCTCAATGCAATTTACCGCACAAAACATATAAATTTCCTCTAGATCACAAAGAAATCTCTCGAGATTAAATTTTGGAATACCTTTAGTTATACATTTCATTTCTTCATACCCCAAAAGAAGACTAAGCTCTTTATGATGCTCAAGGGTAATCAATTTATCACAATTTTTGGACACGATTTGATCATGGAAGAATCTGCATTGGAGATTTAAATGACCACATTCATTGCAAAGTTCACAAGGATGGCGAAAAAATTAAATCTTTCAGCATAATCATCTAGCCTCTCTTGCAACTTTTTCGTTTCTAAATATTTATGCTTCTTACAAAATCTATCTTCCCTTCTTAGTGTGCAATTGCACTCCCAATTCACTCTGCAAAAAGTGACATGCTTATAAGAAACATTTTGTCATGACTTGTGCAATCATCATTAGCATTTTGGATATTCAAAGAATTCATACTAACAATATTGCAATCATGCTCATCATTCAAATATTTTGCGATAAGCATTTTATTGACTTCTTCTTCTAACATTGAGCACAATTTTCCAAAACATCATTTTCAAGAAAGATATTATGAAAATGATTAATAATATGATGCAACCTCAATTCCATTTTTTTGTAGTTTTCCTTTATAAACCAAACTAGTGATAAAACAAGTAACTAAAAGATTCAATTGCAAGATCTAAAGATATACCTTCAAGCACTCACCTCCCTGGCAACGGCGCTAGAAAAGAGCTTGATGCCTACTACGCAACTTTATTCTTGTAGACATGTTTTGGGCCTCCAAGCGTAGAGTTCTGTAGGACAGTAGCAATTTTCCCTCAAGTGGATGACCTAAGGTCTATCAATCCGTGAGAGGTGTAGGATGAAGATGGTCTCTCTCAAACGACCCTGCAACCAAATACAAGAAATCTCTTGTGTCCCCAACACACCCAATACAATGGCAAATTGTATAGGTGCACTACTTTGGCGAAGAGATGGTGATAGAAGTGTAATATTGATGGTAGAAATATAATTTTTATAATCTGAATAAATAAAAACAGCAAGGTAGCAAATAGTAAACGGGCACAAAAGCGGTATTGCAATGCTTAAAAACAAGGCCTAGGGTCCGTACTTTCACTAGTGCAATCTCTCAACAACGCTAACATAGTTGGATCATATGATTATCCCTCAAAGTGTAACGAAGAAGCACTCCCGAGTTCCTATTAGCGGAGAACAAAAGATAGGAATTGTTTGTAGGGTACTAAACCACCTCAAAGCAATTATTTTTGTTCGATCTATTCAAGAGTCCATATTAAAATAACGCAAAGCTATTTTTCGTTCGATCTATCCTAGAGTCCGTACTAAGATAACACCAAAGAAAGTTCTTATTCATAATACTCAATCCACACAAAGAACTATAAAGAGACCCCAAAGTTTCCATCGGAGAAAATAATAAAAACGTGCATCAACCCCTATGCATAGATTGCCCCAATATCACCATGGGAATCCGCGAGTTGAATGCCATAACATATATCAAGTGAATCAATATGATACATCATTGTCACCTCAAGTATCACTACAAAAAAATACACTTCCATGATGATACGTGTTTGTCACAGTAGGTCACTTTTTCTGTCATGCATGTACATCCATGACGATTTTATGACAGAATCAAGATAGTCATACCTGTGCTGTCGTAGAAGTGTTCCATGACATTACCAAAATTATCATCACAGAAGTGTCCACTTCCATGACGATAAATAGCGCGTCATCGAAGTGCTTTCGTCAAGGGTGACCGGCACGTGGCATCCACCATAACAGGTCGCCGTTAAGCTATCGGGTCTGGTTTTGGATCCGATAACCGGTTAACAGCCCAGACCAATGGGTATTTTCAACGTGTAAAATTCTCATTGGCCAGAGGAAACACGTGTTGGCTCACTGTTGGGACAGATGTCATCCACTCATTGGACGGGAGGGGCCTATGATACGTCGACACGTGGCACGGCCCAACAGAGGCCCATTCCGGTGAAAAGGCCGACCTGTTTGACTTGGTCAAAAGGAAACGGGCCGGCCCACGGTAATCCTGTTAACGGCCTGTTCGTATATAGCCCATTTACGGTCTGCTAACTACCGGCCCGTTACGGCCTATCGAAATTAAGCCCAGTATCTTCATATGGACCGTCCAATATGATTCCAGCCCGTTGTAACTTCCGGCCCATGTATGGCCCATGATGTATTTCAGCCCATATGAGGCCCTTTGTAAATCTCAGCCCATTAAAGGCTCGAGATGAAACTGGCCCATAATGAACAGTGTATCGCTTTATACCCATTAACGACCCATTATTCTGTCGGCCGTTTCCAGCCAGTGTTAACTTTCAGCCTTCTAAGGGCCTATTTATTCTTGGGCTCATTTCTAGAATTCGGTTAGACACGGTCCGTTACTGGCCTATTCCGTTTGTGGGCCAAATACAGTCTGTGGTTACATTCAGCCCGTTTGTGGCCCATTAACCCGTTGGGCTGTTTTCATAGCGTTATCAAATACGGCCTACTAACGGCCCGTTATGGTCCACGAATAGTATGACCCATGTTTGGCGAAATGATTATACGCCCCGTAGAAGGCCCACTGATCCTACAGCCCGTAGAAGACCAATGGATCCTACGGCCCGTAGAAGGCCCATGGATCATACGGCCCATAGAAAGTCCATGGATCCTACGGCCCGTAGAAGGCCCATGTATCCTACGGCCCGTAGAAGGCCCAGCGATCCTACGGCCCGCAGGAGGCCCATGGTTACAACAGTCCGGGTGTTGCCATGATTATTGTGGCCTAGTTACCAAAAAATAGGTTATTGTGGCCACTAGAAAAATGCGGAAAAGAACTGCAGTGACTACAAGCAAACAACTAAACAAGACAATAAGGGAATAAATAAGCAAGCAACTAACGCTAGCCTGTTACAACTATTACACATATTACATCCAGTTGGCATCAAAGTTCGCCACCAGTGCAAATATAGGGAACAAAGCAGCATATACATACACTGGCCGTCAAAATTGGCCACCAGTGCAAATAAACGCGGCAGCCAAACAAGTCCATAACTGAAATAACTTCAGAAGAGCTCAAGAAACGTTATCCTGGGTATCCACCATGGTGGCAATAAACTTAGCAAGCTTATTAGCTTTGTCATGTTTGGTGCTAAAATCTTCCAACGCTTGTTGTTAAACCAGAAAGTATGCATCTAAATGCTCTAGGGACTTCCGCAGTCCTTTCACTTCTTGTCGTAGCACAGCTGATCAGTGTCTTTTAGCTTGTAGTTGAGACTCAAGAAACCGAACAGATTCAGACAGTGAGTTTGAATAGCTTGTGCGAGCGGTAGTGGCCAGTAACTCGAACAGTAAACCAAGATAGGACTTGGGGTTGCCTCACTATCTTAAAGATAGTTTTCCTTAGCTGTATTATCAGCTTTGTTGGAGACCAACAAGGATGTCTCACGATCCTGAACCTTATCTGCATTACTTCCTTTATCATTGCTTAATAAGGCACTCTTCCCCAATATTCTATCAGCATTCTAAAAGAAGAAACAAGTTGACACATAACAGGTTTAGCATGTACTAGTATGTGAAACTCATTTCGGTGAACCAGTTCATTAGTAAGGTGGACAGTATTAAACTACCAAGTCTTCTACTGCCAAGTAGTACATTATAAAAGCATCAAACAAACATATATCTATGTCCTATGGTCACTGCATTGTCTTGCCAAATCAAAATAGAGACACGGTTCAAATCATATCAGTTCAAGAGAAAGCAGCACTGAAAGAATACAAAGCGTGGGAAACTAAACGGCACAACAAGATTTCAGATGGGTACCATGGGTCTACATGTACAACAACACTATTGGCCCTGTTATGATGCGAGTAATGTGCATCATATAAGAACTCAACTGTATACACAATTGGAATTGAAATCAACAGAGCTATTTATAAGAGCAAACATGTTAAAGAAACATGCGTAAACATACCTGTTGTGCCATTGGAGTTTCCATTGGATCATTCAATTTAAAAATAAATTTGTATGAGTAAATACAGTGATACAAGAGTAAAGCAGTATGCACGATAGCAATGGAATCTTAAATGAGAACAGTTGTTCTTCAGGTTTAAGCACTTGTTCTACATGAACAGAGTACAATAAGACGCAAGCATATAGTACTTAAAATAAAATGAGCTCATAGACCTTACCACATTCTTGGTTCGGGAACAGTAAAGAACAAGGTGTTCCCAGTCATCGTCCAGTAAATGTGTCTCAGGAGAACGTAAGGGAATTTGATGAGTTTCTTTGCTAGTGAAGTACGTTTTCTTTAGGTAATTCCGATACTACCACCAAGCATTCTTGAAGATAGAAGAGGTATTAGCACAGGTTACCTCATCCTGAGTTTCCAAATCGGTCCTTCTCTATAGAGAAAAATGGGAAAATTTGCTGTATTATAACCATCATGGAGGTAGAATGGATGGGACAAAGCAAAGTAATTGCCATGAATAATATTACTTGCACATAACTCCTCGACAAACACCTGCAACTGGCATTTTCCTTCATCTTCAGTATAATATTTCCATGATGGGAAGATACCAACATAGGATTTAACAACATCAAAGCGATAGATGCTAAACTATGAATGGATGGTTATGCTTCCTCCACAGGAATAGGTGTACTAACTGGTGGAGTTGGGGTTCGCCGTGGTAGTACTGGTGCTTTGGGCACTGGAGCTGCCTTACTAACTTCTCTTGTTTGGGAGCTCTATGGTGGAGATGGTGTTGTGTCAACAGGAACTAGGTTACTATCTGCTGGGGTTGGGGTTAGATTGGCGAAGCTGGTTCTCTGTCCATCACAGTAGGTGTAAAATTTCTGAGAGTCTGGGTTATGTGTGGTAGGGCTAGCTCTCGTGGATGTACAACCGGGGTGCTATCTCCACCAAGAAGTAGCACTGTTTTATTTGAAGACCGTGGTTTTACTCTGCTAGATACTGCCATCACTCGCTCCAATTCAAATGGCTGATAAACAGGAAACATAGTTGAATGTACAGACATTGTATGAGAGACAGATGCAATAGATAGTGTGGAAAAAATAGGTCATTAAATAGTTGACATGTATATTGTTTAACTAAAACGGATAGCATGACATAATTTCACATATATGATGTCTATCTAAACTAGATAGCATAGCATAACATAATTCAAAGATATGATGACTAACTAAACAAGATCGCATGACATAATTCACATACATGTTATCTAAGTAACCAGGATCGCATGATTTAATTCACATATGAGATTTATATGCTAAGCGGAGGGCATTCGCATATATGATGTCTGAACTAAGAACATGGTGTTGAATATTGTGTATATGATGTCTAAACTATACAACGCAAGACACCATATGCATGATATGAGCAGTAGAACCATGCCAAGTTAGAGCATACACCTCGGTGGGGGAATAGGACTGGTCATATGTCTCTGAATCCATCTCTGAGGAGCTATCGGGACCCAGCAAGAGATCTGCTTCAACAGGTAGCACTGTCTTCTTTGAAGACCTTATTTTCACTCCAGATTTTTCCATCACCCACTCAAATGGCTGATTCATAGGAAGAGTAGTTTAATGTACAAATATTGTCGACAAATGGAAATTTAATGAAGAAAAGGATGGGCTAGATATCATTCAAATATATGATGCCTGGTTAAATAGGATGGCATTGCACATTTCACATATATTATGGCTGGCTAAAAGACATGAGACTGCATAATTCCCATATATGATATTGAAACTAAACAGGTGGCATTATAGAACATGTCTAAACTAAGCAGATGACATATATGATGTCAAAAGTAGGCACTGCAAGGCAACATATGCATGATATGACTAACATCATCATGCCAAGTTAGAGCAAACACCTTGGGGGGTAAATACGAGTGGCCAGCTGCGTCTGAATCTGCCTCAGAACAGATATCTTCCTCTGGATTACAATCTGGAGAGGGGGGAGTGTTTGCCATTGAACCCACCATGGAGTGATGTCTGCATGACATTGTATTTCCGCGCAAAACTCTTCTCTTTTTCTCTACATGTTCAACATGAATGTGTACAATATCTGACATGCATACAAAAAAATATAGTGAGATTATGTAAGGAGAGCATGCAGAAATCTACAGTAATGGTAACAACCAGTGGATGGATCCAAAAATAATGATAGCAGACTGATGATTGCTCTAATTTAATAGAAAAACATATGATGATTCCTTTACTATTTGTTTCCCACCCAAGATGAACAACATAGGCATACCTTAGGTGAACCAGACATTAGACAGCGATACTATTAATTGCTGCCTCGATATGTGCCCCACAACTAATTTAGAACTCAAGTTTGAACATCAATTTGGACCTGACTTGGAGTCTAATAGGTGAACAGGACAATAAAGTAGCAGGTAATATTAATCAATGCATAACATAAGCAGAAACAAAAGAGTGCGACCTCTCTTGTGGACCCGTGTACTCCTCAGGTTCATTTGCTGAGTCGATGATGGTGATGCCGTTGCGGTGGGTAACAGCGGCAGGAAAGGAGATCTGAGGCGGCGAAAGACGGCCAGGAGTCGTGATGTCTGGTTTGGTGGATGCTTCTATCGATTGAGCAGCTCAGGTGAGGCGGACGACGTTGCGGCAGGAGCAAGACAAACCACACAAAGTTTTCTTCGGCACCTACCTGTAACTGAAGTAATTTTGTAAGGGCTCATTTAGCTTACATGATTCTAACAATGCAGGGATAGGAGGAAAAACACCGGAATAGGATAGGAATGCACATGGGAAACAGAGCATTTGTGAACACATGATTTCTGTCAACTTGGGTGTTTGGTTCACAGGAATTGGAGGAGCAGAGGAATGCAAAGAAACATGGCCAAAATAAAGTGAAACCATATGAAAGCGTGTATAGTTAGGATGTTATTCTGCCACTAATGCAGTTGGTCTTGTTTTCATGCATAGGATTTCGAAAAGTAGGCCCAGGTGGATGTTTTGCTCCATTCCTTTCAGAAAAATGCATGAATAATTGAATAGTAGAGTGCCATAGGAAAATTTCCTATTGCTATGTTTTTCCGTTGAACCAAAATAGCCCTAATGGATCGACATGAATGTTGAGTAATAAGTGATGCGACAAGTGTACAACCTCTTTGCCGTAGCCGTGTCAACCTCAGCATCATTGGGTTGGTCGCTAAAGAAGTTGAGGCAGAGGTGGCTGTCGGAGGTGTGGGGGAAGATCTAAGGAATCTGTAGACGGCACCCAGGGCACTGCTCTGTTGTGATGGATCGTTCCGTCGTTGGAGCGGCTCCGGTGACCCGTATGACGTCAAGGCTGAAGCAGCACAAGATAGACATTGTTAATCTCAAGTGGGATTCTAATAGCATCTCCAATAGATGATGTAAAATGCATTACCAAAAAGTGATAGATGTAAAATTTACATCACCAAAAACCACCAGACTACAACAGATGAGGTAAGAACTGTTGACTCTGAACTTAACTGTCGAAACTGAAATTTACTGTGGAATCTGAATGTTACTGTCGAAACTGAACGCAATGGTAGCAGAGAGGCACTTGACATGTAGTTTAGGGAGGGCCTCCAGTTCATCTTCAACATGCACCCCCCTGAGCTG
>NC_041391.1:154636875-154649023 GCF_002162155.2 Triticum dicoccoides
TTTTCTTTGGCGATCCCCATGCCACCGTGATACGTCTCCAACATATCTATAATTTTTGATTGTTCCATGCTATTATATTATCTGTTTTGGATGTTTATGGGCTTTATTACACACTTTTATATTATTTTTGGGACTAACCTATTAACCTAGAGCCCAGAGCCAGTTTATGTTTTTTCCCTTGTTTCAGTGTTTCGCAGAAAAGGAATATCAAACGGAGTCCAAACGGAATGAAACCTTCGGGGGAGTTATTTTTGGAACGAAAGCAATCCAGAAGACTTGGAGTGTATGTAAGGGAAGCAACAAGGAAGGCACGAGGCAGGGGGCGCGCCCACCCCCTGGGCGCGCCCTCCACCCTCGTGGGCCCTCGTGGCTCCCCTGATGTATTTCTTCCGCCTATATATTCCCATATACCCTAAAACCTTCGAGGAACAGAATAGATGGGAGTTCCGCCGCCGCAAGCCTCTGTAGCCACCAAAAACCAATCGGACCCTGTTCCGGCACCCTGCCGGAGGGGGGAACCCTCACCGGTGGCCATCTTCATCATCCCGGCGATCTCAATGACGAGGAGGGAGTAGTTCACCCTCGGGGCTGAGGTTATGTACCAATAGCTATGTGTTTGATCTCTCTCTCTCATGTTCTTGAGGTAATACGATCTTGATGTATCGCGAGCTTTGCTATTATAGTTGGATCTTATGATGTTTCTCCCCCCTCTACTCACTTGTAATGGATTGAGTTTCCCTTTTGAAGTTATCTTATCGGATTGAGTCTTTAAGGATTTGAGAACACTTGATGTATGTCTTGCCGTGCTTATCTGTGGTGACAATGGGATATCACGTGATCCACTTGATGTATGTTTTGGTGATCAACTTGCGGGTTCCGCCCATGAACCTATGCATAGGGGTTGGCACACATTTTCGTCTTGACTTTCAAGTAGAAACTTTGGGGCACTTTTTGAAGTACTTTGTGTCGGTTGAATAGATGAATATGAGATTGTGTGATGCATTTCGTATAATCATACCCACGGATACTTGAGGTGACATTGGAGTATCTAGGTGTCATTAGGGTTTTTGTTGATATGTGTCTTAAGGTGTTATTCTAGTACGAACTCTTGAATAGATCAATCTGAATGAATAACTTTGAGGTGGTTTCCTACCCTACCATAATCTCTTCGTTTGTTCTCCGCTATTAGTGACTTTGGAGTGACTCTTTGTTGCATGTTGAGGGATAGTTATATGATCCAATTATGTTATTATTGTTGAGAGAACTTGCACTAGTGAAAGTATGAACCGTAGGCCTTGTTTCCTAGCATTGCAATACCGTTTACGCTCATTTTTATCATTAGTTACCTTGCTGTTTTTATATTCTCAGATTACAAAAACCTATATCTACCATCCATATTACACTTGTATCACCATGTCTTTGCCGAACCAGTGCACCTATACAATTTACCATTGTATTGGGTGTGTTGGGGACACAAGAGACTCTTTGTTATTTGGTTGCAGGGTTGTTTGAGAGAGACCATCTTCATCCTACGCCTCCCACAGATTGATAAACCTTAGGTCATCCACTTGAGGGAAATTTGCTACTGTCCTACAAACCTCTGCACTTGGAGGCCCAACAACGTCTACAAGAAGAAGGTTGCGTAGTAGACATCACACCGCCCCACTACCATCCCCCCACCGCTGGCGACCACCGCCCCCACCCTGAGCCCAACGATAGAGAGTGGGGTACCTCTCCAGCGAACCCTCCTCCCCGCTGCGGGTGGTTCTTCCTTAACTCCGGTGAGCCCCCACCCCTGAAAATCGACTGACCCAAAAGTTGATTCAGTTTACTGAAGTGTAGCTAAATTGGAGCAGAGCAGTAGCATGAGCGAGGGGGACAGCAGCAGCAGCAGCGCGGGCGAGCGAGAGGCGGAGCAGTAGCAGCAGATCCGGCTGGTATGGACGCTGCCGCCGAAGGGGCCTCGCACTGGGGGAGAGCCGCCGTGGAGATGTCGCCCGCGGCATCGGCTTCGAGGTAGCTGCTCCATGGGGGTGTGGGATGGAGCACCATCGGCGCTGGGAGGTCGAGTTAAGGAGAAGGTGTGATGTGATGAGTGTACAACCTCTTTGGTGGCACCGAGTAGGCCTCGGCTTCGTCCGAGGAGTCGGTGAGGATGATGCGGTTCCGGTGGAGCAGGTTAAGGCGGTGCTGCGGGGATGGAGCAGCCGCGATAGACGAGGCGATCGTCGGAGCAGCTCCTTGGAGGTGGAGGATGGGGCGCCTGAACCGGCGGGACGACGAGATGGACGATGGATCCTTATCGGGGGAGGTGGATGAGGGACGTCGAGATGTCACGGTGGACGACGTCGTCGGGGAAGAGGCTCCGGCTGGACAGCAGTGAGGTGGCGGACGGAGGAGGGTGGGGTTTCGCAGCTGGAGCGGAGCGGTTATAGCGGCTAGATTTCGAATGGCGAAAAGGAGGCGATGGGAGGGGGGAACCATGACTTAGGGACGCGCTTGTCCAAAATGTAGGGTGTGTTACAAAAGTACCCCCACCGATTTGAACTAGCGGCCCTTCCGGCTCAGGGTTAGAAGGGGGATTTCGCGTGTCAGGATTTGGCAGCTGCAGGGAGTTTTCACGCGCATTGTAATTTCGGGATAGCAAGGCGCGGGTTGTGAAGGCGCCAATTTTGGGAGCACCATATCTGAATTTTCAGCATATAACAAGGCGCGGGTTAAATTTTAGGGACAAGCCTAACATGTAATATTGTACTTGGACGTACCAAATCAATTCGCACTTCCCTCAATGAAAAAAACAAAAAAAATAAAAACTATTCACATCACACAAAGAGAGAGTCTTGTCCCGTTTTACTATACAAATGCTATTCAAAGCTACTCCCTCCTTCCATCTATATAGGGCCTAATGCGTTTGTCGAGGCTAACTTTCACCAAATATTAGAGCAATAATATATGACATCCAACTTACACAAAGCACACCATTAAATTCGTGTGTGAAAGGAGCTTTCAATGATATAATTTTCACATTGTGCATGTCATGTACTATTAATCTTGTCTATAGTCAAAGGCGGTCTTAAAAACGCATTAGGCCCTATATAGATGTAATGAGGGAGTATGAATCCATGTTATGTCCAATTAAAATTTTTCGCTGGGTGTATAATGCATGTAACCTACTCATACCAACATTTTAGTGCATTCCAAATGTTTATACTACCGCTGCAATTTGAACTGAATTTGAACTCGTTTCTCTATTTCAATAAGAATCTACAATCATGGTTGTTGCCAACTTCAACCATCATTCGTGTATTACCTTAACAACACACCACATGATTACTATAGAGATAGATCTGAAATATGTGTACTATATGAATTCGAATTCATTTTTTGAATACACTTGATGTTGATTCCAAATAATAGTACATTTGATGTACTAACTATATATTCATAATCTAAACCATGTTCCATACATACACCGTGTTTATCACACAAGGTATAGTGCCTCGCCCCCTACATTATGACAAGTATTTAACCCTGAGCTGCAAAAGCCACACATTAGCACAAATTATAATGAATGTTCTATATATTATATGTAGTACTAGCAAGATGCCCATGCATTCCACGGAACATCAACATGATCAAGGGGATGCCTTATTTTCAAATATGGAGAGGGGTGTGGTATCTTTTTCTTCAAAATTGCCATAGTTTCCTTCCTATCCGTCAGATATAAATCGGACGGCCTATATTGCAGGATGGCAGGCACACCATCATCAACAACTTTGTTTTTATAAGAGTAGAGATAAAATATATTATATGTAGTATAACATGTTCATAACCACACCATGTGTATCACCGTTATATATATTCACGCATGCGTCGGTTTAAAACACTATGATAAATTCTCCAAATATCCGAATTCTCTTTTTATAATGAATTATGATCTCTATTCGTCTTTTACACCCACACAATGCTCTTATCTTTGTAGCCAGCGCTAACTTTCTCTCGTGCATGCACACGTCTGCATCCCTCTCACCCTCCCTCAGCATTCTCTAGCTCCATCGCGCAAATTCGTCTTTTTCACTTTAGGTCGTTCACCCATGGTGTGTGTAGGCCCCCCAGCTCCTTCTTTACGGCACACCTCGATCGATATGCCTCTCTAGCCAGGTGTGCCTACCACAAATACATACTTCCCCTCTTCTCTTCTCACTATCCATGCCCCCTATGTCCAATACGGTCCCATGCAGGTGCACACTCCCGCCCCTCTTTTCATCGATCTCATACTCATACACTCCTCCCCCCTCGACATGGTAGGCCTCTTGCACCACCTCCTAGCCGCACCCTCTCCCCCTGTCTGTCTCTCCGGACCTTATTTGCTTCCTACACATGCATGCATGTATATGTACCGATCTCCCTACATATAGCTAGGTCGACTATAATTCATTTTCCCCACCCACCGATAGACTTACCTCACTAGTTATGTCTCTCCCTTTCTCGGACACACGATGGCTGATCTTCCTACGTAGTTACGTATGCTTACCACAACCATATTGTGTCCCCTCATCATCATTGCATACCTCCCGACATGTCTCTCACACGCACGTGCATTGACAGACAAACATCCCTGACCCTCTCTTATTTATATTGCACTCGTACCCTTCGTTTGTCTAGCAGGCCTCTCCCACCATTTGTGAGACGCCACTCACCACCAACCCTCCGACACTCTACCTTTGTCTTTCTCCCAACCTTATTCCTCTACTACACATCTCTACTACTATAGTACAACAATTTTCAAACTTGGGCTAGCCATCCACAACATTGTAGAAGCAAAATGTTAGCTATTGATTTGGTACACAGGGTGAATCTCCATTCTTCATCAATACAAAACTCAAATAATCCAACAGTTGATGTTTCTTGGATTCGCCACGTACGGACGCGCGCCAAAACACTCCCAGCTGGATCCTTCTAGACTCATCACGGCGTGTTGCACGCCTGTACCCGGCGGCTTGGTGTTGTTGAGAAAAAAAAATCCTTTCAAGTCACTATCAATGAGCAGTTTCTACATGTCAAAACACTCAAAAGCAAATGTACGTGGTTACAAGACGATAAAAATGGTAAGCTGACAACCAATTTTTAAACTCGAGCAATTAACACCACGTGCATTAGCACGTACTTTATACTAGTATCCATGGATACCGATCAATCTCCCTCTATACATAGCTAGGTCTCTCTCCTTCTCCACACATATACTAGTCGATCTACCTCTCTATAGTTAGGTCTCTGCCCCCCCCCCCACACACACCGATAGTCGAACGTTGTAGGTAGGTATCCATGCCACAGAGAAAAACTACACCTCTACCCTCTCAAATTCCAGTAGGCCAGCCGCCCTGTATCTTTGACGTGGGAAACACAAACTCGATGGCACTCTTTATCGATCGCGCATCCACACACTTCATCCCTATTTTCTATTCCACGCCAATGATCCCTCCACTCTCTTCTCGTGGATCGCTCCCTCTATATATGATATATCCATGACTCTGTTTCACACACGTTCCATATGTTACGTTTTTTTGTTTGAGATATCATCGACACATTGCCTCGGTTTCGCACAAACAATCTCTCTCACACCCACCCATGTACTCCTTCTGTTCCAAATTAGTTGACTTGGTCTAGATACAGATGTATCTATACTTATTTTGTGTCTAGATACATTCGTGTTTATAAATATGGGTCAAGTAATTTGGAACGGAGGGAGTACATACCTGCACCTAAAGAAGAGGTGCACACAGGACGCACGTACTCACGTCTCGTTCCCGGCCACACCCGCGCGGGTACATGGTGGAGTTTGTTTCTGTACGAGAAGGCAGCCCACGTGATAATTTGACGCGTGTAGCGGTTGATTACTCGAAGGAGGGTCGGGTAGCATGCCTAGATGGAACAAAGTTTGACTTGACGCGTTAGTATTAAATAAATTTATATATTCCTCCTCAATGGCACGTACTCCAGTACAGAATATAAAACGATTGACATGGGGAAAATGGAAAAATCCACTCCACTATATACAACGGAGCCTACCTGTCGGGGTTTGTCTCTCGTCACACCATCTCACCCAAGGCGACGGTGGCCTCTCTCTCTCTCACTGTTGGTCAGTGATCCAGCCGCATCCCGTCCACCGGCGGAAAGGGAGGATGTGCATTGTTTCTCCGTTCGACGGTGTTGAGGCAACACGTCCCGATCTGCGGTACCCGCCGTTCTCTCTAACCAAGCTCCGGCGCGGTAGGGCCTTCACCACTTGCTCGCTGCCGTAGTATGGGCAGATCCCAGCCGACGGCGCCCTCCTAGAAACATCTCGACGACCCTCAGGTACAACTTCCTCCGACTTTGCTCCACTGCCCATCTTGCCACGTTGCCGCATGTGGATCTTCTTTAGTTGTTTGCTTAAAACATATCTCGGTCGGCGTACTTTCCATCTTGCAATCTCATCCTCAAACCGTTTTTGATAAACCACCATGCTATTATCTTTCCCTTATTACATGGAATATGCTTCTTTTTTGTCATGGTATGTGTCTTCAACTCGTGTTATTGCCCAGTAATTGTTTCCTTTCACCTCTTTTTTGCAAACAGGGATATCCATTTCACCTCGTTGCTATTGCGGACCTTTTGGTGAACTGCACAAATCACTTTTTTTCTTAAGAGTGTTTTGTGCAGTTCCGCCAAAATGTCACACAGGCAACATTTTTACATTTCTGGGGGACTTTAGAAAGGGAGATTGGTTTTGCTATCCTCCTCATCCAACTCCGTGCCTAATCTTCTCCAACAAGTAGTTAGTCCTAAAGATAGATCACAGAGGTGATCGACTTCTATTTGTACGTGTTTTGTTTCATCATCTAGTTCCACTATTATTGTAATCACACTGACTGGATATCTTTGCAAACAGGGATGGTCAGCTCGATTCTAGTGTAGCTGCACAAAATGATCGGATTGTGGTGTCCTCCGTACACCCCCTTTTCGGCTACAGAGCTGGGTGAAACTAGCTGGCAAGCAATGAACACTGTTCCAGGAAATGGACCCATGCCTACGAACAACATCGATCAAATATATATTTTTCTTTATTTGTACACCTTCTCACAACTTTGTCTTCAGTTGTGATGTGAATATTGGCGCTGATCTGCGAACCATTGAGATGCATTAGCAGCCATGGTAGTTTCATTTGTATTTGATGGAATGTTGTAACGAGATAATCTTGAGGCAAGAGGACACATGAATCCTAAGTTGAAACCTTTTTTTCCTGCGGGAACCAAAGTTGAAACCTTCATATCATCACAGTACAATTTCATTAAAATTATGCGTACATATAAACAAATCCTGGGGGATTGATAGCAATGCGAGAAACAATTCAACTTCGTTTCGCCGACATGTGGGACATCCTTCATCCGGCTCCACCTGCCGTGCAGCAATATTGAGTGCACAACTGCAGGGAAAGATTCACCCTGGTCATTGCACCGCATTAGTAATGACTAGTGAGCAGTCAAATCACAGAGCCCCACCTTTGCCACAGTAAGTTGCTCGGACGAAGCGACCATCATTTCTCTGTTCCTTGAATCCGCTGGTACTCCCATATTCCCGGAGTAATAAGTTGCTCGAGCGAAGCAACCATCACTTCACCTTTCCCATAGTAAGTACTAGTACCTCCTTGGGCCCACTGAAAAATCACTTTTCTCTCTCCATCAAGTGCATTTATTGTCAATCTAACCCTGTCACCGAAACACCTCTTTGGCTACAGTTAGTTCAGGGTTAGTCATGAGTTAGTCTAACCTCTAGCTAAGTTAGAGTATCCAAACAGGAGAAGTATATATAGGACATGTTATTCACGTGTTATTCACGTGCATTTTGCGGCCGAGTATGTGTGCATGCATGTGTTGTGTACGTGTGTTGTGTGCTCCATGCTGTGCGCGTTTGTGCATGAGTTGGATCGGCATGAGTTAGTGCGTTGGCATGTGTACATGCGTGGCTGCATGCATCCTATACATGTGTGGCTTCTTGCGTGGTTATCAATATAAACTAATAAAATATCTTCAACTTAGCATCTTGATGTATCGTCTCTAGTGGTTAGCGAAGAGTTCATGTTCTTTTATTTGTTTATAGGCGGACAGGCGGCAAAAAACAGGGGAAAACATGCAAGGTTCCTTGCAGGTGCTCCAGCGCGAGGTTCCTTGCTCCTTCTAGGTCGTTGGGAATCTATGTTCTTCCACTCTTTTTTTACGTGAGCTTTGTTCATCCTTTTGCCAACACGAGAGACATCTAGCATCAAGGTGCGCGTGTCATGCAAGAAAATGGAGATAATCAGATAAGCAGTGTGTAAGTGAGTCGTGCACTTCTATGGCACCTACTCCTGCAATATTTTTCTCCTCGATGGCATGTGAATAGTGCACATACTCAACGACGGAGCACGGGATGGTAGCCATGACATGGTCAGCCCTTTTTTGGAGAGAGTACATACTACTCCCTCCATTCCTAAATATTTGTCTTTCTACAGATTTCAAATGGAGTACTATATATGGATGTATATAGACATATTTTAGAGTGTAGATTCACTCATTTTGCTCCGTATGTAGTCACTCGTTGAAATCTCTAAAAATACAAATATTTAGGAACGAAGGGAGTACTAAATAACTTTGATGTGTCCCGTCAACTCACAGAACAACGAGAAGCTTGCTTACTACACCTTCTCCCTCGCCAACGCATGTGCGGTGTCTCTCAGTACGAGGAGAAACTTTTGCTTACAAGCGGTGGACATGCAGCAGTTCATTTGGTGTCAGATTGCCAGAAGTACTACTATAGTACCACCATTATTGTTGTTCGACTTCCGGAAGAGGCGAAGAGCCAAGCGCAAGGTCACCTACTAACCTTAGGCTATCCATAGTGGGAGTAACATAAGTAGGAGTACCTCCTTTTTTATTCTACAAACAACCACACGCGAATATTGGATGGTAGCAGCACAGAAACTGAATCAAAAATCGAAACCTTCCCGTGTCGGTGCCAGCTGAGCCCGCCGCTCCACATTGATGGCAAGTCAGGGCGACGTGACCTCTCACTGCTTCCGCCGTTGAAGCGGCGTGCCGACCGAGGACACCACCCGCTGCATGCTCGGTATTTCAGACCACACATATTTTGTGAGACAAAAGGTGGGGCCATTATTAATGATATAGTATTATACTAAAGGGACTAACTATTGTAAGCGGGCTACATATTAGGTTGGTTCTAGATGATGTGTCAACTTCATATAGTCGGATGTTGGCTATACTATTAACCATGCTCTAAGTGTGGTGTGAGTCGGAAAATTTATTAAGTCATTAATTAATAATTAATGGATGCCTTAATTACTCAGACGTTTCTGATTCTTTTGGATAGTGGGGCTATTATTAACTTGGACGTGGGGTTTGGGCCAAAGGCCTACTATTATACTTGGTCTTACTAGCTCGCACGACCGACCTGACAGGCTCTACCCTAGCTGCCGCAGTATCATATGGTTTCGCACCGTTCCACATCTTAGCACCGCCATGCAATTCTTCTCCATCCCTCCTTCCAGTGTGCACCGCGAGAAGGGACAATAGTCCTCCGAACCCCACCTTTCGTGATCCTGTACGGGAGAGGGGCGATCAAGTTTTTGGGGAGCACACTCCTGTGACTGCTACCAGTGACGACTTCCTCAACGACAGCCTTCTTCCCCGACCTCGGTAACCTCTTCATCAACGACATGAGTGACAACATCAACCACAGCGGTTCTGCTCCCGCTGTACAGTATGTGATTCTGTCCTCTTGGTTTAGTCCGCATCATTACATTGATATTTGCAATTGTCGTCATGATCTATTTACTATTGATCCAGATTACATCTCACAGTAAATTGCTCATATATTCAACAATCCAATCCAAAAAACTGATTATAGGCAATTTACTCTGAGTGGTTTTGCTGCGCTTTTGAAGCCGCCTACTTTTAAGGGGGTGCAATATAAAAGGTGGCGCACAAGAGTAGTATATTGGTTTCAGATCATGTACTGCTATGACACCACTATGGGTAAGCCTTAGGGTGATCTTAATCCTACACAGCAGGAAGCTTTTGAGAACATGGATACCCTCTTCAAAGCTGCCCTACTGAGTGTTCTTGACGATTCCATTGTGGATTCATATATGCTGTTTGACAGCGGAAAAGACATGTGGGCTGCGCTCGAGGCCATGTTTGGGGCCTCGGGTGCTGGCAACGAGTTGTACGTCATGGAGCAATTCTGTGACTACAAGATGACTGATGAGCTCTGTTGTTCAGCAGACTCATGAGATACAGTCACTCGCAGGAACTTGAGTACTTCAAGTGTGTGTTGCCGGAAAAATTTGTTGTTGGGACCATCATTGCCAAGCTTCCACCTTCATGGAATGATTTTGCTACTTCTCTGAAAAACAAGGGACATGAGTTTTCCATTTTGGATCTCCTTAGCACTCTTCGTTTTGAAAAGAAGGCAGAGCAAAAGACACACGTGCTCGGGTTGCTGAGGGAGCTTCTAGTGCCCATATGGTACACAAGAAGAACTTCCAGCCCAACCAGCCCCAAAACAACAAGAACAAATCTCAGGGGAAAGGCAAGTTTGATGCAAAGAACAAGCCGTCACATTCTACCAACTTCAAGAAGAATTCTGATAGAAGGAAGGGATACAAACCTCAGTTTTGGTAGCACCGCACAAAACTTATATAGCTGCATCTACCTGCTGTCAGCTAACCTCATGGTGCTCCAGGTATTCCTACATTCGTAACTAGGTACAATGACCACCGCAAGATGAAATAAGCTTATTCGTACATTGACTTGCTGAATGCAGTGCGGAACGATCCTGTCATGTGTGGAGTAGCAAACAAGCAGTGCAGCCGAAGGTGGAAATCAACCAAGGACTTATGAAATTATATATAATCTTCCTCAGGCAGGTCAGTATCCCCTTCATCTAGATGATCTTGTTTTGTCATGCCGAGCTATTGATATGTGCTACTGTTTTGCAACACCGTTTAAGTATAGCTATTGTTTTCCTATCTTTTCAGATTCAGGACAATGAAGATGATTTCAGGGGAACTACACAATATGGACTCATGTTGAGTCATCTCTATTGCCTCATGTGTTTGCTGCAAATGTGTCAGCATCAATTGCAAGATGAGGTAGCTAGCTAGATGTGGAGTTGCCAACATACTCAAAGTGCTCGCAACATTGAGAAGAAACAAGCATGCCCAGGAAATTTAATGTGTGCGCATGGAGGCCCTTTGCTCAGAGAAGCATCGACCGATTTCCTTTATTTCCACACCTTCTCACAGCTTTGTATTGGTTATAGTATGGTGAATCATTGAGATGCATAAACATGCTGAACTTTTGTTCTTCTGAATGTTAGTATGCATACCGTATCTTCTGAAGCTTAGTTTAATGTAAATGTTGACTAGCCTGTGAACCTTCACAATCTAGTAATTATATTGTAGGCATGTTATTTGACACCTCACTTTGCCGCACTATGCCACTAGTGTGAGTGTCTGCATCCAGTACCGCATCCTCTAATTTGGTGGATGCCAATTTGAAAAGGATTGCCGATGAGTAGCCATAAGCTGGAGGCGTCTCTTTTTTTCTTTCCAATGGGCAATAAGCTGGAGAGTGTCTCGGGCTGCCTCTAGCACAAGGCCCTCCAGAGTACGAAACATAGGCAGCCAACTGCGCCGATACAAAAGCCTATCCATCTTAAAGCCCATTTTTTTTGTTTTCTGCGAGGAGAAGCCCATATTTCTTGAAGAGGGATTGATCCCAGGAAAACCCTCCTTCATCCTCGAATCCACTTACGCTTCCATCTCGCCCCAATTCCCCCCGCTCCCCATCTTCCTCACTCTTCTAGAAAACCCCCGCTCACCTTCTTCCTCACTCGTATAGAAAACGCCTGCTCCTCTTATTCCACTCCTACAGAAAACCCCAGCCCTCCTTCTTCCCCACTCGCACTGCCACCAGGCTCGTCTCTAGCTACTCTGCTCAGGCCTGTGAGCTCGGCGCGACGCCCACAAGGAAAATGGAGTCGACTGGCCCCAACGCCAAGAATATGAGGCTCCTGCCAGCGGCAACGCCGGTTGTAGATCCCACACCCG
>NC_041391.1:154649416-154674508 GCF_002162155.2 Triticum dicoccoides
TCTAAGGAACCGGTAGAATCTCCGATGGACCGCATCAGCGATCTCCCGGACGTCATCCTTGAGGAGATCATCTCACTTGTCCCTACCAAGGATTGCTGCCGCACACAAGTCCTCTCAACTCGGTGGCGCCCTCTATGGCACACCGTGCCCCTCAATTTTGACTGTCGTCACATATCTGTCCTTCCTGAATTTGATCCCCTCAGACCCATCGTCTCCTCTCACTAGTAGGGCCCCGCTCAATGCCTTTGCATCCCGACACGCTACCTGTTGTCCATACCCGGCATGGTGGACGCTTGGCTGACATCCCCTGAGTTCGGAAAAATCCAGCAATTTGAGTTCTACCATTACCACGAAAGTTTCATACCACGAACATACCAAGAATTCGTGCCGACACCACCATTATCCATCTCACGGTTTTCCTCCTCTCTCCACACCGCCACCTTTTCCCGGCGCCATCTACCAGACGATCTGGTACAAATGCTTCGACTCCCACTGCTAAAAAAACTTTCGCTTGTGGTGGTTTATCTGTTGGAGGCCTCACTGCACAGCATCATCCACTCCAGTTGCCCTGCCCTGGAGCGCTTGCTGATTGTTTTGGGAATAGAAATCCCAATCTGTTGTCTCCAAATAAAGTCGCCTCACCTTAAAAGCATTGGAATTTGTTTTGAAGGACAGTAGCTCATCATCGAAGATGCCCCTTCACTTCAAAGGTTGCTCCTTGATCATTGTTATAAACCTTCGCAAATAACTGTCGTCTCTGCGCCCAAACTGGAGACCTTGGGTCTAACTAGTGCTCCGTTTGATGATCACAACAAGTTGGTGTTTGGCTACTCACTTTTTCAGGTACCGTATATTATCATCTACACATTTGTAATCATAAGCTGCATTTTTCATTTGTGCGCATACGTTTTATATCATCTTGGAGTATACTTTGGGTACTAATATTATGTTATATGTTCAATGAAGAGTTCGTCCATGGATAGCCTGTCAATGCTGTTGGATTTTGTCAAGATCTTATATATCGGAATGTATAGATATGATCTGAACATAATTATTGGCTTGATGTGATGCTTTCGGTCTTTGGAGAATTTATATATAAAGGTGATGATTTCATGCACATTGAAAGACCGTATATATTGTACTAGAATTAACCGTTCAGCTGTTGCTCTTTTGACATACTCTTTTTTTAGACCTTAACTGTTTTCAAATCTTCATGTCTACTTAGGTACTGCAACCACATGGAGAAAAACGTACATGTGTCTTCTGGTCCAAGAAAAATCATCGCGAAAGTTTTATTCCGTTTGGACTCTGTTTGGTATTCCTTTTCTGTAAAACTCAAAAACAAGGAGAAAAACAGAAACTAGCACTGGGCTCTGGGTTAATAAGTTAGTGCCAAAAATAATATAAAATAGCATATTAATGCACATAAACCATCCAAAACCGATAATATAACAGCATGGAACAATAAAAGATTATAGATACGTTGGAGATGTATCAAGCATACCCAAACTTAATTCCTACTCGTCCTCGAGTAGGTAAGGACCTCCCATGCCATGGAGGCCAAGGACCAGAGGGGAAACCCTTCTCCCATCTAGGGAGGAGGTCAAGGAAGAAGAAGAAGAAGGGGACCCCTCTCCCCCTCTCTTCCGGTGGCGCCGGAACGCTGCCGTGGCCACCATCATCATCACCGTGATCTTCACCAACACCTCCGCCATCTTCACCAACATCTCCATCACCTTCCCCCCTCTATCTACAGCGGTCCACTCTCCCGCAACCCGTTGTGCCCTCTACTTGAACATGGTGCTTTATGCTTCATATTATTATCCAATGATGTGTTGCCATCCTAGATGTCTGAGTAGATTTTCGTTGTCCTATCGGTGGTTGATGAATTTCTATGATTGATTTAAATTTGCTTGTGGTTATGTTGCTGTCCTTTGGTGCCCATCATATGAGCGCGCGCGTGGATCACACCATAGGATTAGTAGTATGTTGATAGGGCTATGTATTGGAGGGCAAGAGTGACAGAAGCTTCAACCTAGCATAGAAATTGATGCATACGGGATTGAAGGGGGACCAATATAACTTAATGCTATGGTTGGGTTTTACCTTAATGAACGTTAGTAGTTGCGGATTCTTGCTAATAGTTCCAATCATAAGTGCATAGAATTCCAAGTCAGGGATGACATGCTAGCAGTGGCCTCTCCCAAATTAAACTTGCTATCGGTCTAGTAAAGTAGTCAATTGCTTAGGGACAATTTCGCAACTCCTACCACCACTTTTCCGCACTCTCTATATTTACTTTATTGTGTCTTTACCTAAACAGCCCCTACTTTTTATTTGCGCACTCTTTATTATCTTGCAAACCTATCCAAAAACACCTACAAAGTACTTCTAGTTTTATACTTGTTTTAGGTAAAGTGAACGTCAAGCGTGCGTAGAGTTGTATCGGTGGTCGATAGAACTTGAGGGAATATTTGTTCTACCTTTAGCTCCTCATTGGGTTCGACACTCTTACTTACCGAAAGAGGCTACAATTGATCCCCTATACTTGTGGGTTACCATACGCGTTATTACCAAAATTGTTCCTACCAACAAAATTCACATCCATAGATTCATTATTGTTCTCAATCAAAGTAGACAAAGGCATATCATTAGGATCAATAGGAGCACTCTTACTAGCAAACAATTTCATAAGCTCGTCCATCTTTCCATTCAAAGTATTAATTTCTTCAATCGCATGCACTTTTTTACTAGTGGAAGATCTTTTGGTATGCCATTGAGAGTAATTAGATAATATTATCTAGGGGTTCAGATGTCGAGCTATATGTTTGCTTTGCTATCATTTGAACTATCTATGTATGCTATGTGTGGTACTTAATTATGAGATTCTATCTATGAGACTATGAGTTGATGATGTATCTCATATATTGGCTATTTACCTATCAACATAAGATTCATTGTTCACTATGGGTTGTCTTCAACATGGTTTAAATTGTGTCTTAACTACTCTCCCATTCGCATACATACAAAATGTGCATTGAATTATTGATAAGCATCTTATGCACACATTAAGGGGGAGCTCAATCAAAAATTATATATGTGTTACATTGCAAAATATTTTTATTCGGTACTACATGTATGATTGTCATCAACAAACAAAAAGGGGGAGATTGAAAGAGCAATCATGCCCTTACATAATATTTTGATGTTGATGACAATATACATGTAGGGGACTAACTCTGTTTATCAAGTAATTCTCAGGTGTTAGCCCTCGGATGACACATGTATGTGGATCATGGACGTACGAGATTGATATCACTCAAGGAATAAGGAAAATTAGATCAACGGTCCTTTTATTGGTTTTCTTGAGTATAGGGACCCCTGCGCTATTAAGAGGAGATCGATAGGGTTAGCAGAAGACTTGCTCAAGTCATTACATTTTCCCCTTAGATTTCCTTCCTTCCACATCTCCTAAATATACCAAACTCATTTTGGACCACTGGTAGGATCAACTATCATCACATACACTCACTCTCTCACTTCTTCATGTGTTTCTAGCCTGGAGGTCGCCGGATGTCCGGGGCCCTTACCGGAAATCCGACTCCCATCACAGTATGGAATCATTTGCTGATCCCTGGCTGCCGGATGTCCGGGCCGCCCCCGTAGCACCGGATGTCTGGGCAACCATATGACGCCGGATGTCCGGGTGCTCCTCGGAAATCCGACCCATTAGTCCAGGAGCTTTGCTTCTCTAGGGTCTGCACGAGACGGATGTCTGGCCCTCATGTCGGATGTCCGGGGCCTCACTAATATGTCGAATGTCCGGGTCCACCCCGGAATGTCCGGCCCCTTTATTTTTCCTCTGGTCTTTATGTTTCTTACTTGGCCGTCTCACTGTGCCAAACGTCCAGCCTCTCGCCGGATGTCCGGCCTAACCCTGTCACTTACACAACAACGGCCATATTTGCTCCACCACTATATATAGTCTTCTTCCTCCACGGGATTAGGTTAACACATTCCACTCTCTCTCTCTCTCTCTCTCTCTCTCTCTCTCTCTCTCTCTCTCTCTCTCATACACCAAATCTTAGATCTCGGAGGGATTTGAGAGCATTTGTGAGAAGTTGTCCATTCAAGTGATAGATCCACTCCTTCCCCTTCATCTCACCAAAGGAATTCATGATTTCAGCAAGTCTTGAGCATTTCCCCATCGTTTTTGTTCCTCTTGGAGGTTGGAGACTCCAAGGCGGTAGGAGTTCTTCGGAGAGGAATCAACCATTGTGATTACCCCCTAAAAGTTTGTGAGGGTTTGGAGACCACCCCAAGGTCTACCACTAGTGGTTGAGAATCGCCTTCGTGGTGATATCTCAAAGAGATAATAGGGTGAACCACGTGGTGTTGGTGTTCCTTCGTGGTAACATCCACCTCTATAAACGGTGACGTAGCTTCCCTCCAAGGAAGTGAACATCGGCATACATCCTCGTCTCTCGGAGTTGCAGTTATTCCTAACCCTAGCTTCCTACTTGTGGTTACTTGTCTCTTAGCTTGTAATTACATTATATTGTGCTTGCTTGTTTAAATACTTGTTGTATTCACTCTCTTGCTTAGCACTAGTATCCCCTTTGCAATTGTTAGGCTCACTCTCATATTCCGCATTAGTGCCTAAAATTGTTAAGTAACAATTAAAATTTGGAATTGTACCTATTCGCCCCCTCTAGGTCCATCTCGATCCTTTCATCCGGCTGTTGGCTGGGAGGAATATAACCTAGCTGTGGGAATCTGCAACAACTCGCATCACCAACTATCCTCTCCGACGTGTTACGTTGTGTTACGTTGGTAAACGATCTAATTAAGATCCATATGTACTTGCATCTTCGTAGTGATCCTTTTTTTTGCGGGTCATCTTCATAGTGATCCTGGACTACTCGTAAGCGCGGATTTATTTTCTACTATGTTTTCTAACACGGTAAAATTTGGTAAATCTTGTGAGCCATAGAGTCTCGTTTTATTGGGTTGACGAATCCCGGGACTTTTGATTTGCCATACAGTGAACGACATAACTATGTTTATGGATCAATAAAATTAGCATAGCAGTGTTCCGGATGCCCCATGAACATTATTTGTCTTTGTTTATTTCTCTTTTTTTTGCCATTTTTAATTTTTTATGTACATGTTTCAATATTGTTACTCTTTTATTTTCAAAATTTTATATCAAATTTTAAGAAAAGAACATGCTTTTTATACATGAACACATTTTTTCTAGAACATGAACAATGTTGTGTAAATATTTTGTTAGTCATATGCACATCTTACAAAAAATGTTTGGACCCTTTTAAAATTACAGAAATGTTTTTTCATTTTTGGCATTGTTTTATAAAACAAACCACTTTATTCTAAAAAAATAAATTATGAAAAAAGGAGAAAAAAGAAAAAAAAAGAAAAGGAAGGAAAAGGCAGGCCCATGGGCGACCCAAGCGGTGTTCATAAATAGCCCGCCCGCACGCCGGGGTCGTTCTTCCTGTTCCTCCCCCTCTGTCAGTGATTTGCCTTCGCCAGGATGGAGGCGTACATGGAGGAGCTCTTGTTCTCCGACGAGCTCGACGCGGAGTGCTCCCCGTCGTGGTGCGTTCTCTGTAGGAGGTCGGTTTGCCGGAGCTGTTGCACGGATCACGGAGAGTTCCACGCTGATCCTGAGGTGCACGCGCACGCAGATGCAGAGGCGCTGCTGCTTCAGGTACGAAAAGAAACCAAGAAACCTCGAAATTCTTGTGGCTTAGTTAATCAACTGTTCTCGCTGTTTTAGACGTTTGTTGTAGGAGGGTCACCCGCGCTCTCGTATCGTGACGTTAGAGATCATAGGGCTAGTTCTTTTGGGCAA
This sequence comes from Triticum dicoccoides, assembly GCF_002162155.2. Classification (NCBI taxonomy): domain Eukaryota; kingdom Viridiplantae; phylum Streptophyta; class Magnoliopsida; order Poales; family Poaceae; genus Triticum; species Triticum dicoccoides. Next base: position 154,655,292 of record NC_041391.1, read on the forward strand.
TTCTCCCAGAATTGACCCCTTCGCCAGCTTCTCCCAGAATTGCCACTTAATATTTTTTTACAATTCCTAGCTAGTTTCCCAGAATTGCCATTTAATATTTTTTTACAATTCCTAGCTAGTTAAGGTCTAATTAGCTAGGAATTGTAAAAAAATATTAAGTGACAATTTTGGAAGAAGCTGAGGAGGGGGTCAATTCTGGGAGAATTGCCCAAAAGAACTGACTCATGCTCTGGGTTACAACTGGTGTGGCATCCAGAGGGTGCCCGTCGACGGCGAGAGGGACAAGTTCGTTGTCCTCAGGAGGCAGCCTAACTTCAACCGAAGATTCAAGGCTCACTGTCGCGTCTGCGCTGACAAGATAGTGGCGGGGAAGGATAATGAGTACTGCAGCCCCTTTTGCAAGGTAATTTCTTGGTTCTTGTTGCCGCTGTTCTTTCTTCCTCGTGTTCTTTCTTTCCCCTGTTCTTGGTGATTTGAAGTTCACTTTTTGTGTTACCCAGCTTGATTCGGTTCACCATGGCGGAGGCAGAGCTGTGGTTCGCGCGATGGTCGACGCAGACTACCACACGCTAGCGCAGAGAGACAGGCTGTGCACCATCTGTGCACTGCCATATTCGTCCGACCACTGTCCGGACCACCGTCTCCATCACGGTGGCGGCGACAATGCCATTCTTCATCTGACCCACCTCGACGGGCGTATCCTCATCCCCGAGGATCAGCTGCCGGGGTTTCTGACGCAGGGAGTTATGGTAGGCTGAATGTTGTTTGCTATTTAGTCCATCGATTCAATCTTCTGAAAGAATTCTCAAATTGTCTGACTCTGACGCTAACTGAACTTCGTGCAGCGTGTGAATGTACAGGGGGAGCTGTTCGTGCCCGTCCGACCCCGGGGAGTACTTCTTCCAGGCCCTGCACCACCACAGGAGTGTGCCCGGCAGGGCTGCTTCCAGCCCGTAGATGCCCAGGGCCAGTCCTGCAGCCTGGTGTGTCGTCAGGTGAGTTCGTAAGTGAGAACGATGATTGCTTCTTCCAATTAACTGAATCACTGACCAATTTGATTGGGTTTGCAGCACGCAGACTGATCTTCGGGGCAGGGGAGCAGCGACGAAAAAAGCAGGAGCAACCATTTGGATTCGGAGCTTCGGAGGCAGAGTTTTGGATGCGAACTTAGCTAGTAGAATTCGGCATTCTGAATTCAGAGGCACAGCACGCATTTTGTTTCGTTAGAAAAATCGATTTAGATGCGAGCTTAGTTAACTGAACATTTTGGATGCGAGCTTAGTAAGATGTTCCTTTAGTACATTGTCTGAATTCAGAGTTTTGGATGCGAGCTTAGTTAACTGAACATTTTGAAACAATTCAGTTGCTGTGATGTTCACTGTCGACATTTTATATTCAGAAGTAAGGTGTTCCTTTTAGTACATTGTCTGTTTGCTGAGATTGGTTGGTGGGTTACCGCAGAACGAGGGGAGAGGAGAGGGGAGGGGAGGAGGGCGGCGGCCGGATAGGCCGCCGAGTGACGGCTCCGCGGTGGTGGGCTCGGCGTGCGGCTCTGCTCTGCGGCGGCCGTGGAGGGCGCGGGCTGCTCTGGGCCTCGCGGGAGGTGGAGCGGCGGCCCTGGGGGTGAGGTCGCCGGCGGGCCTCGTGGTGGCTTGCGTGGGGGGCTCGGATCCAGAGCCTGGGTGGATCTGGCCCTCCCTTCAGGCGTGGTGCTTCGCCGCGGGGAGGTGCCCCGGCGGCCAGCGGCGGAGTTGTGTTTGTGCAGCAGCATGCTCACTCCCCTTGGAGCTTGGCGGCGACCATGATGGTGGAGCACTGGCTAATCCCAAAATCCAATTGAATGCATGCTGTTTGATGTAATTCTCCCAGAACTTCATCTCGAAGGCAAGGAGTGATTAGCCACCCCCAGGTGGGTTTCCATGTCCTGAACTGATATGCTGTTGTATCCTGATTTTCAATGTCTATGTTGCTGACCTCCTTGATGATTCACGGCCTTTGAGCCATTTTTAACAGCTATGTCTAACCATTTCTGTCTGAGATACTGTCATGTGAGTTAAAATACTCCACAAATTGCTCACATGTGCTTTTGCTACTTCGGATTGTTTTCTGGGAACCAAAGATGGCAAAATCTCAAAATATCCTGTGTTTTCCTATGTTGGAGTACTTGAAGTATCCGTCTTTCGAAAGTATGACCAGTTCAATTTTCTGTGCACAGTATTTTTTCCTCTTGCCAATGCAGTGAAAAGGAAAGGTTCAGTTATGGGTTTGCAGGTTGTGCTGTGAACAGGGCATCAATGGACGACTCTGAGACAAGGGTTGATGATGTTCATGAATTGGGGTTCAAAAGAACATTATCAATTGTTCAGGTTTTTCATATGTGAGCAGCTCCTTGATCGATTATTTCTATTAGATGATAATGATGTCATTTCAGTTGCGTTAGATGATAATGATCTCATGTTTATGTCATTTCAGTTGCGTCAGATGATAATGATGTTTGCTGCATCGCACCCTTTCAGCAATAGCCGTTTCGAGGGATCACAAACCTTACCAAACAGAGAGACAGAGAATTATAGAAGCTGCAGGCTTTGTGAGGTGGGCTGGTAATTTTATGAGGCCTCTGAAACCCTATACTTCAGTATGTGCTCATTACTAATATTATTTCTGTTTTTACTGTGTTTTCTTTTTTGCAGGGACGTGGTGTGTTGCTGGTGTTCGTGCTGTTTCTCGAGCATCTGGTGATAAACTTACAAAGCAGTATGTTATCGGTGATCGAGAGATCAAGGCTTGACTTTTGTTTTCTTCCTTAGTTCTCAACTACAACCTTGACTTGTAGGTTTTTGATTAGATATTCTAGGCGGTCATTACGTCATCATAACTCAACGGTAGCCTCTTTATAGAGATTTCTGATTTACCGATGCACATGGTAGGAGCTAGGGTTCTACCGGGTCTAGGACGGAGGTTGTAGGGGAAGGAGTGTACTGGACGAGGTTGGGCTCGCGGTCGCCGGCGGCAGGGCGCTGTCGTGCGCGAGGGAGGAGGCGCGGCGCAAGAGGCAGGAGGCGGCTAGGGTTAGGGTCCGGCTCCTCTGGGAGCCGGGCAATAGATTATTCTTATTGCTTAATTCCAAAAGAGTCTTACAGCTTGTTTATATAACCATGATGCTAAGGAAAATAAGATAACTTGTGGGCTAAGCCCCTAACTAAACATGCCCAGTGGGCCTCCTCCGGGTATAAGTTACCCGGTCATAACATCTCTCCCCGCCTGCGCAAACAGTTCGTCCTCGAGCTGAAAGTCGGGCTGGCGGAACTCGTTGCGCTGCTCCCAAGTGGCCTCCTCCGGAAGGCCATCCCACTGAATCAACAAGTACCACACCCCGCGACGTAGTTGGGCCTGCAACACCTTTGCTGGTCCCGGAAGGAGGTGCCCGTCGGAGGTCGGAGGAAGCGGGGGTGTGGCCGCCGGTGGCTCCCCACGGAAGGGCTTCAGCAGCCCCACATGGAAGACGTCGTGGATGCGAGCACCGGCTGGAAGCTGAAGGCGATAGGCCACCTTCGGAATGCGCTCCAAGACGGCAAATGGCCCGGCGTAGCGAGGACCCAACTTGCGCTTAGCACGTGGGTCCAGGGACTGTGTAGAGCGGTGAAGAAGGCGCAGCCACACCCAATCGCCCACCGTGTACTCCGCCTCGCGATGGTGGCCGTCGTAGTAGTGCTTGGCCAGCTGCTGGGCCTGAAGGAGGCGTTGCCGGACCTCCGCAAGCATCTCGTCACGGTTGCGAAGAAGATCGCCCGCTGCCTCCGTCCGAGCCATCGCCGGGTACGGTCGGCCGTAGACCACCTCGAATGGCGTAGCGCGCAGGGCGGAGTGATAGGAGGTGTTGTAGCAGTACTCCGCCCACGCGAGCCAATCCACCCAAGCGCGAGGATGATAACCTGTGACACAACGCAAATACATGGCAATCACCTTGTTGACCACCTCGGATTGGCCGTCCGTCTGAGGGTGGAAGGCCGTGCTCAGGCGGAGCTTCACACCCGCCATCCGGAAGAGATCGCGCCAGACATGCCCCATGAACACGGGTCCCGATCGCTGACGATCGAAGAGGGAAACCGGTGGAGGCGGACGATGCCGTCAAAGAAGGCATGGGCCACGGACGCTGCAGTGTAGGGATGGCCGAGCGCGATAAAGTGAGCATACTTGGAGAAGCGGTCGACCACCGTGAGGATGACGGACTTGCCTCCCACCTTGGGAAGGCCCTCGATGAAGTCCATGGAAATATCAGCCCAGACCTGAGAGGGCACCTCCAAGGGCTGCAGCAGGCCAGTCGGCCGCAGTGTCTCCGTCTTGTTGCGCTGGCACGTCTCACAAGACCGCACCCAGTCCCGGACCAGGGCCCGATCACCGGGGATGTAGAAGTCGGCGCGGAGACGATGGAGGGTTTTCTGCACACCCTCGTGGCCGTCCGAGTGTGCCAGCAGCAGAACCTGGTGACGGAGGTCATCGTGGTCCGGCACGAAGATATGGCGCCCATGCAGGAGCAAGCCATCTGCTAGGCGCCACAGCTCCTCGAGGTCGCCGGCAGCAAGTCGCTGCCGAAGGAGCTGAGTGTCCGGCGCGGCCGCGGTGGCCCGACGGATGTCGGCGAAGAGGGCGAAAGATGGCCCCGAGAGGATGCAAAGCGCCGCCCCCTCGGAGTCGCCGACGGCTGCGTCGTGGTCGGCATCGCGGCGAGACAGAGCGTCGGCCACAGTGTTGAGGCGGCCCGAACGATACTCGACGGTGAAGTCAAAGCCAAAGAGCTTGCTGATCCACTGATGCTGCGGCACGGTAGACAGCCTCTGGTCCAGCAAGAACTTGAGGTTGTAGTGATCCGTGCGAATCCGGAATGACCGGCCCCAAAGATAAGGCCGCCAATGGCGCACCGCCTGCACCAAGCCAATGAGCTCCCTCTCATAAGTCGCGAGCTTAAGATGGCGCGCAGCGAAGGGCCTGCTGAAAAAGGCGAGAGGTCCATCGCCCTGATGAAGGACGGCGCCGAACCCCACACCGGAGGCGCCGCAGTCCACGACGAACGGCCGGTCGAAGTCAGGCATCTGAAGAACGGGACCCGTCGTGAGGGCCCCCTTAAGGGCCTCGAACGCCGCTGTCGCCTCCTCATCCCAAGCAAAGGCGTCGCGACGCAGCAGGCGCTGAGCGGGGACGCGATGAGGCTGAACTCCCGGATAAATTTCCGGTAGTAGCCGGCAAGACCCAGAAAGCCGCGAAGAGCCCGCGGTGAGTGCGGTGTCGTCCAGGCCGCGACGGCCGCCACCTTGTCGGCGTCCATAGCCACCCCCTCGGCCGAGATGACGTGGCCGAGGTAGGCGACTGAAGGCGTCCCGAACGAGCACTTCGAGCGCTTAAGATGAAGATGATGTGCTCGAAGCTCGTGGAAGATGACGGCGACGTGCTGAAGGTGCTCCGCTCACAAGGCGCTGTAGATAAGAATATCATCAAAGAAAACGAGCACAAACCGACGCAAGTAGGGGCGGAGGACGTCGTTCATCAAAGCCTGGAAGGTTGCCGGAGCGTTGGAGAGGCCAAAAGGCATCACCAAGAACTCGAAGTGGCCGTGATGAGTCCGAAACGCCGTCTTGGCGACATCATCCGGGTGCATCCGCAACTGGTGGTAGCCCGACCGGAGGTCGAGCTTGGTGAAGAAGCACGCCCCATGGAGCTCGTCGACCACCGGAATAGGAAACTTGTCCTTGAGCGTCATGCGTTAAGGGCGCGGTAGTCGATGCAGAAGCGCCACGTGTCGTCCGACTTGCGAACGAGGAGGACCGGCGCCGAAAACGGCGACATGGAGATCCGGATGATGCCCAAGGCGAGCATGAGCGCGCACTGCCCGCTCCAGCTCGTCCTTCTGCAGCTGGGGATAGCGGTAGGGGCGCACTGCAACAGGTGTCGTGCCCGGCAGGAGATGAATGCGGTGATCATACACCCGGGCTGGCGGAAGTCCCTGAGGCTCCTCGAAGAGGTCGCCGTGCTGCCGCAGTCGGTGATCCAACAGTGGGTGCTCGGGCTCGGTGGTGGTCGCGGCCAGCTGAAGCTGCGGCGTCGTTGGGGAGGCGCCCCCAACGCCCTCCCACCGGATGCGACGACCGAGACGCCAGAAGGTCATCGTCAGGGCATCGAAGTCCCATAGGATGGGACCGAGAGTCCACAAGAAGTCGACACCGAGGATGAAGTCGAAGCAGCCCAAGTCGATGCCGGCGCACCTGATGGTGAAGTGCTCGCCGTCGATGGTGATGGGCACGTTCAGCGCCAGCCCATGGCACCGGAGGCGGTCGCCGTTAGCCACCGTGACCTGAAGTTGCTCCCCGCCCGTTGGCTGAAGCGCTAAGCGGCACATGGTTGCCTCGGGCAAGAAGTTATGTGTGGAGCCCGTATCCAGGAGGGCCACCAGGAGCTCGCCGTGAATCATCACCGGCAAAAGCATCGTCCGCTCGTCGCGGATGCCGGCAAGCGCATGGAGCGAGACCACCAGTGCCGTTGCCCGGGCGAGCGCGGGAGCGGTCTCCGCAGCAGCTGGTGGCGGCAACTCGCCGAGTCCGTCGGCGGGTGTGTCCTCCTCGACGTAGTCGGCTGTCTCCAAGTAGAAGAGGCGCGGGCAGACGTGGCCCGGCACGTAGGGCTCATCGCAGTTATAGCAAAGTCCCCCGGCGACGTCGCTCGAGCTGCTCAGCCTGAGTGAGCCGACAGAAGGGCCGCGTCGCGGCTGGAGCGGCCGCTAGGGTGGCCGGGGGCATCCGGCCCGGCACGGGGGCTGTTGGGGGCGGCCTGGCGGCCGGACGGCCACCTCGGGCCGGTGCCGCCTGCTGTAGAGCCTGCGCTCAACACTCGAAGGCGTGGGCGTAGTACATGGCCTTCTGGAGGTCCTGGGGTCCCCGAAGCTCCACGTCCACGCGGATGTGATCCGGAAGACCGCCGACGAAGAGCTCGGCGCGCTGCTGCGCCGTCACACCTGGCGTGTGGCATGCCAGGGCCTGAAAACGGTCGGCGAAGTCCTGCACCGTGGAGGTGAAAGGGAGGCGGCCAAGCTCCGCCAGTCGGCTCCCGCGGATCGGCGGCCCGAAGCGAAGGAGGCATAGCTCGCGAAAGCACTCCCAAGGGGGCATGCCGCCCTCGTCCTGCTCGAGGGCGTAATACCATGTCTGTGCGGCGCCCCGAAGGTGATACGAGGCGAGCCAGGTGCGGTCCGACGCGAGGGTGCGTTTGCCCGCGGAAGAACTGCTCGCACTGGTTGAGCCAGTTGAGGGGGTCCTCAGTACCATCGTAAGTGGCGAAGTCAATCTTGGCGAATCGTGGCGGCGTCTGAGTCTGACCGCCATGGCCTTACGGCTCGGTGGTGCGGAGTAGCGAGGAGGGTGGCACCCGGTCGGTGGGGATCGGGGGTTCCCCGCGGAACGGCGGGTCGGCGCGGCCCGCGTAGGCACTTGCGGAGCCGGACGGATCGCTATACTGTAGGGCGGGCGCCGGCTGGTCCCTGGCCATGGTGTAGTCCGGCTGCGGCGACGACCCGGACAGCCAGGCCGGGAGCGGTGACGGTGACGATGGGAAGGGGACCTTCTGGATCGGGACGCCTCCCGACGTGGTCGAGGCCGGCCCGGTGCTGAACGGCGGCGGGGCGATGGACGCGGGGGGCGCTGCGAGGGCCGGCGCTGGCCATTGCGGCCACTGCGGGGTGGTGGCAGGCGGCGGTTGTAGCTACAGCTGGGGCTGTAGCGGCCCGGCGAACGTCGCGGAGGCCGCCGCGGGTGGCGGATACCACGGTAGGACTGGCGGGCTAGTGGCGGCGGCCAGCAGCGTGGGTGGCGGCGGCCCGTAGGGGCTGGCTAGGTACATCCGGATCCCCTGGACCGCTGTGACCAGGTCGTTGAGGACCCTGGTGACCTGCTCCGGGGTGAAGACGGCGGCGGGTGGCGCGGTGGAGGGATGCATCTGGGCGGTGGAGTCCAGCGGCGCGGAGGCCGAGAGCAGCGGCGCGGATGGGGCGATCAGCGGCGCGGTGGTGGAGGTCGGCATCGGGAGGGATGGTGTGGGCGGCGGTGAAGACATGATCGAACCGGAGCTAACTGATACCAAGGTGGTAGGAGCTAGGGTTCTACCGGGTCTAGAACGGAGGTTGTAGGGGAAGGGGTGTGCTGGAAGAGGTTGGGCTCGCGGTCGCTGGCGGCAGGGCGCCGTCGTGCGCGAGGGAGGAGGCGCGGCGCTAGAGGCAGGAGGCGGCTAGGGTTAGGGTCCGGCTCCCTGGGAGCCGGGCAATAGATTATTCTTATTGCTTAATTCCAAAAGAGTCTTACAGCTTGTTTATATAACCACGATGCTAAGGAAAATAAGATAACTTGTGGGCTAAGCCCCTAACTAAACCTGCCCAGTGGGCCTCCTCCGGGTATAAGTTACACTGAAGTTACCCCGGTCATAACACATGAACTTCTCATCCAAGATGTTGGTTGTTTTCGCATGAAGAACAAATAATGGTCACCCATTCTCCCTTATAAGAGGAAGATCAAGGCTATTACAGTTGGTGATTGAACCTTTTATCAAGTCAACCTTCTTAATCACTTTGCTTCACTGTTATTTACAGGAGGAGGTAGTCAACAGCTGACTAGAATTCCTCACCCATGCTAGTGATGGGCTGTGGGGTTTTGTAACTAACGATGTTTTTACTGAAGATTCTCCTTCACATAGTGATATTTTCTGTAGTTCTCAATGGGCTGTCCCGGATTTTCTATTTCCAGGAAGCTGTTGCCATGGTCAAGCCAATAGAGGATCCTGAGCATGCTGCAAAGGGACTGGTTCAAGAAGCTTCCCAAAGAGCAAACGCCGACACATGACCGTTGTCATTTGTGCCCAAAGGATGGAACAACGTTGACTGGTGATGTACCGAGTGGCGAGTGAGGAGGTTGCCAACGAACTAATCTTGATAATTGTTCTTGTTCTTCCGTGGTGCTGTATCTGCTGTTGTATATGATGCTCGAACAAGATGTCATGTGGCGGCGGCACCCTCCCCTGCTGCGAAACCAAACTGACTTGGCCTGAGTTTACAGTTTAGCCTTGGTTCCATCCTCCTAGCTATCCTAGATGGTAGGTGATGTCGGAGCAGAGGGGTACTTTTCTTCTTCTTGCTGAACCTTACACTGCGCAGCTTCTATGCTGGTGCTTCATGCTAGTGATTTTTATCATCAGTAATGTAAAGGCATGTTTGAATGATTTTAACAAAGTTGCTCTGCCTGTGATGTCATACCTAAGAGTTCAGAATGGTGCGTGGTTCTTATTCGAAAGCTTTCCTCTTAATAAAGCAGAGCCAAAAAACCAACTCTTGTATCTCTCTTTACTAGTAGAATGCTGGTATTACCACATCCGGGACCAATTATGGATTCAGAATCACGCTGACATAGTTCAGCATATTTCATAGGTATTCTCAGACATGATGCATGCCGTTGAACTCTGTAAGTTTCACATAAACCGTAGAACCAAATGATTATCCCAATCGTTAAAAAACTGACATCGGTTTTTTAGAGGCCTAGCGCGAGCTCCGTTTCTGTCGTTCGATATGACACACAAATCTTGGAGCAGAGGGTTGTGGCATGTCAGATTTCGTTTCAGATCGCGCCGAAACAAAAGAAGCGCGAACAATGTCATTTGAACACACAAGCCCACCGCACTGGCCAGGGCATCTAGATTCCACCTAGGACATCTTAGTTCAATCGTACCCCCTCTTCTATTTTCATCCTTTTTACAAAGGGAATATGCAAAAAAAAAAGATACTTGGCAAATTTACAACATTTCTTTTTCACTAGGTGGCAAAAAATGCCAAAAAATAGTTTTAGTTGCATGGAAAAAATATTTCCTTCTTTAATTCAGTCATGGAAATTTTATTAATTCATTTTGTATTTTATCATGGCAAAAAATTTGAACCATGGAAATTTTAGTTTTTAGCCATGCAATTTTAACTTGTGAACCATGGCAAAAAAAATGTTTCATAGCATGAAAATTTTATATTTTTTATCATGGAAAGCATGGAAAATTTATTTTTGGATCATGGAAAAATTCACAAATTTTTTCTTAACACAAAATGACATGGGTATAGAAAATATGTTTTCCTTCAAGTCATTGCAATTTTGTAATTGTATTTTCTTGGTTACGTAGCAATTTGTAATGTTTTAATAGTTTATTTCATATAGTCTCTTGGCAATGACACAATTTTTTGGTTTAAAACATGGCACCTTTTTTGCACCTTATTATGCATTATTATTATTATTACATGGCGGTTTTGTTGTTGACAATTATTTCTTTAGAAAAACAGCAAAGTGGGCCTAGCTCATTTTTCCTACATGTTCATTTTTTGTTGGGCCATCAAGGGCCGCTGCAAAACTCTTCCAGGAGTGGACACATGGTTCGCTTGATGAGACCCCTAATTGTTGAATAACCCCAGCACATCGTCTAGATTAAAAACATTATTCCAAATTTGCGAACATTACTTTGTAAACATGAATATTGAATTTCCAAAAAAAATTGAAACATGGATATTTTTTCTATCTTACAAACATTTTTTGAAAACGTGACCATTTTTGCAAATTTATGAACAATTTATTGAAAATACGTTTTTAATAACCTGTGAATGTTTTTGAAAATGCGATATTTTTCCAAATTTACCAACATTTTTCAAGACTCTGATATTTTATGAAATTTGTGAACCTTCTTTAAAAACAAGAACATTTTTCAATTTTTTGATTTTTTTAAACATGTTTTTTTAGTTTGCCATTTTTTAATTATGAACATTTTTTATATTTGTGATTTTCTAAAAAAATAGAAAAAACCCAAATACCAATTTTTTTTAAGGAACCAAATACCAATTAAAAAACCCGGTTCAGGAACCTCCTTTATGGTTCCCAAAACTAGTTAAAACCAGCTTGGAACCTCCTAGAAAGTTACCCAAACTTTTAACAGGACAGCCCTGCTCACTGCTTGATCGCCAACTCTTGTGCGAAAGCTCGACAATGTGATGCAGAATGTGTTAGGGCATTTCCCAATTGAAGTCCATGATTGTTGATTGACAAAAAAATTGTTAGGGCAGTCCAAATGCTTAAATCCTCTATAACAGTAAGCTCCTAAATTTTAAAGAGTCCATAATTAGTTGAGATATCCGATTAGAATTGGGTCGACCGATTTTGATCGGGTCAACAATTTCTTAAAACTCTCATTCAGTTCTTTTATACTATACACCGTCCTTCCTAATTTTTAAGGCCTCACACTCAATTTAGGTATTCAATTTAGAACCGGTCAACCGATTTTGACCGGTTCAACACTTTCTCAAGCTCTCCCATTCAATTCACTATGTTTCCTAATTTTAGAACTCTTCCATTCAATTGAGATATTTAATTTTGGATTTGGTTTATGACTTCGACGGGACCAATAATTTTTTAGATCAATCATGAGCAATTGGCCTATAAAAGCATATCAATCCTGCGCACCTCCCACCACCTGGAAACAAAAATAAGTGTCACCATGTCATATTGTAGCACCATATAGTAGTACATGCGACCAGCGACACAGAAATATTCCATCACTAAAGGGCCACCAAAATCACTGCACTATAAATAAAAAGAAAACACACTCTATCATCTCCCCCAGCACCACACCAAATATTCTATCTATTCCAAAATATAAGGGGTATTTGTTTTGTAGAAAGTCAAATTTCTTTAACTTTGACCAAGTTCAGAGAGAAAATACCAACATCCACAATATTAAACAAAAATGTATGGAAATTAATTTTATGATGAATTAAAAATACCTTTTTGATATTATGGATTTTGATATATTTCTCTATAAATTTGATCAAATTTAAAAGGTTTGAATTTTTATAAAAAACTAATACATCTTATATTTTGAAATATAATGACTATCTTTTGAATCAACATGGCAATGGGTACCCGCTACCCACGAATCCGCCGGGTAAAAACCCTATTAGGGTAAGGGTATGGGAAATTAAAATACCCATGAATTTCTAAATGGGAAAAAACAATACCCAGTGGGTAAGGCGGGTACGGGTATGGGAAGGCAATACCCATAGCCGCGAACCCTCGAACCCGTATAATAATAACCCTGTCAAGTAGGTCCCACGTGTCATTGACTTAGATGCTACCACGGGACCCAGCCGCCCCAACCCCTCCAAATTCCCGATCCAAAACTGCGCCCCACCCCCTTCCGCCGTCACACACACCACCAAATTGTGCCCACTTGCTAACCCTAGGCGGTCAACGTCGCGCCGACGCCAAGTCACCGCTGCTACTGCATCAAAGCAACCAGCCGCCTCTGGCCTGCTCCTTCTCTTGATCTCCTAGTTGGGTATATGTGCTGAAATATTGTATATATGTGCTGAGATGCTGTCAATATGTGTAAAAATACGGAAATATAAATGCTCAAGTATACACGCCTAACTAGGTATTTTTACCCTCGGGGATTACCCGTACCCAGCTGGGTACGGGTATGGGAACAGTTTGAAACCCGGGGTGCGGGTGCGGGTCCAGGTACGGGTATGGGCGAATTTTTTTGAGACGGATGTGGGTATGGGCACGTAATACCCATACCCAAACCCTGCGGGTGCCATGTTGACTTTTGAAGAAACCTAAACAACGTCAATAGCGCAGCAAAGCGTGCCCAACCCTTATAGTCGTATGCCATATCTAAACACTGCCAACTAAACTAAAAGACGATGTGGAGGCTTAGTTAAAGATGGGAGAGAGAGACAGAGGGATGTGTGTGGGGGGGGGGGAGTGTTTGTTTATGCAGAAAAAAGCCTTGTTTCTGCCGTTCAAATAATTTGTAATATCAAGGGAGTAACGTACATGGCTCGTTCGTGGCAGGAGCGTGCCATTTTTTCCCAGTTGATGTGGATTCAGAACTTGCGGGGCTCCTAGCGTGTCGCCGAGGGGTTCTCCTCACGCAGGAAATCGACTCCCGGAAGGTGGTGGTGGAGATGTACTCGCAGACAGCCATGGGTAAGATCAACAATAAGCAGAGGGACGTGCCGGAGAGTGGACAAGTCGTCCAAGAGATCAAGGAACTTCTAGCTTAGGGCGTGTTCGGTAGTCCTCCATGGCCAAAAAATCCTCAACTCCAACGCTACGAATCCAATGCCAGCTTCTCGCCATCGATCCTGGAGTCATCGATCCGTTCGGGGTCACCGCTTCTCGGTCGCACTAGGAGCGAACCTGAAGCCCACAAAATTGCCCCTTTGTGGCCCAGCAAGAGCAGGCTGGTAATCCAAAAGGGTTGGGAAAAGATGGACTGGGCCAAAGGCCTGGTGGCGGACAGGAGGGGAATGGTGCGGGGAGCAACGAATCGTGATACTGGCAGCGAACCGGTACGAGAAGGATTCACTTGGCGGTGGCAGGGACTAGTAATTATCTCTCAACTCTGACTTCCCAGTTTTGGAGGAGCTGTGATTTCCCAACTCCACGACTCCACAAAATTTGTACTACGTTTTTAGCCAGCTTCTCTCGTCTAAATCCTGGAGTGGAGCCGTTCGGTTGGACTCCTGGCTAGGAGTTTGAGGAGTTGGGAGTTGGAGGAGTACCGAACACGCCCTTAGTTTCTAAGAGTTTAGAGTTGTGCGTCGTTCCGCGAATAGAGTCGCGCATAGTCTAGCTAGGGAGGGTTGTTGTAAGTCGTTGTGTAAAATTTGGCTCCATATGGCACCGGAGTGTGTAAGCTCGGACATCGCCACTGAAGGGGCGATGAACACCGGATAAATAAGCAGCGTTCCCCTGGAAAAAAAAAAGAGTAACGTACACGTTTAGTAAATGGAGTTGTCGAGAAAGTGCAGTTAGAAATCTCATAATTCGGTACATTATCTTTGCATGTGTGATTCATATCTGGCACAAATCAGCCAAGGGGGCAAAATTCCGCAGGTGGTATTTGACAAAATCGCATTAAAACAGTACACTCTAGTCCTTGTCGGTGGACATAGCTAGGGCGGAAGCAGTGCTCACCGGCGACCATTGGGACTCCGATGGGATTCGTCCAGGGCTCCAGGCACACGTGGAACTTGAGCTCGTCGCTCCCGTCAGTGTGGTCGAGCACATGCATTAATCACGGACGTCCATCAATCACTCTTTCTTCAGCTATTGCAGCCAGCATCCGGGCGCGTTGGTGTCCCCCCTCGGTGTTGACGAGGTGCGCAGAGTCGCCGCTCATAAAAAAAAAATTCAACCAAAGGGTTAATCCTCCTTGGCATTTATTTATAGGAAAAATTCCGTGAGCATCACGCATCTAAGTTGGGACTTGAACTCGGGTGGGCTGACAGCAACCTCAGCTGCCCAGCCAACGGGTCGACGCCCCGTCCTCGAGTCCAGCTCATGAATTGCTCCCAGAAACCCCAGAGCATGACGCCCTCCACCGCCAGGGTGCGTGTGCACCTTCCGCAGCATCGCCAACGGCACGCCGATCTCCGTGCTCTGGGTTGCTCATGTCATGTGCCCCATGCAGCCTGGTGCCACCCACCGCCGCGCTCTGCTCCTGCAGGCCGATCCGCTGATGATCTGGTCGATGTACGCCTCGGACGTCTCGCGGATGTGGCACATACCCTCCACGTTGCAGTAATTCACGGAGACTAGCACCATGAAGATGGGAAAAAATTATATAAGACCAGGTCTCATATAAATCAGGTGAGACCCGCCCTGATGGATGACATGTGGCATTCACAAATCACAAAGCATCTAATCTCTCCCCTCCTGATTTCAGGTGAGGGGTGGGATAGATGCTTTGTGATTTGGAAATGCCACGTGTCATCCATCAGGATGGGTCTCACCTGCTAACCCGTGAGATCTGGTCTCATAGAATTTTTTTCCAAAAAATTATATGAGGCCAGGTCTCATATAAATCAGGTGAGACCCGCCTTGATGGATGACATGTGGTCAGGGACGGAGCTCCCATGTATTCACTGGTGTCAATTGACACCAGTGCCTTCTGGCTTTTCAGGTAATAAGTATTAACAAAATGTGCGTATGACCCCAGCCCAAAAATTCCATTGACCCCAGCCCAGCAGCAGACCAGCTAATCTCTAAAGCCTTAGCCCATAAAATCCATCAAATACTAAAATAATCAACAACCTGCGGCAGCAAACAACGATACAAGGCCAGGCCCAATGCTTACGCTGTTACGCACATCTCTCTCTCTCTTTTTTTTTGACGTAACGCTGTTACGCACATCTCTATGTATCAATTAATCCATATACGCTACCCGGCTGTTGTACGCCTGTACCTGTACGCGAGCAGACGGACGCCCTCGTCTCTTCGCCTCCTCATCTCGATCCCTAATTCCGCAGCCGCCACAGCGAATCGGCGACGAACGACGGTGAACTCGACGTCGTTTCATCGGGTGAATGTTGACATCGGCCGACCGTCCGTCAGTGCATAATCTTTGATTTGCAAGTGTTGGCTTCCCATCCCAGGTAATCTGCACCTTCTCTCTTGCCTCTCGGTCTCTACTCTCTAGACTGTCTACAAGACTACAATTCTACATGTCCATTGATTTCATGATGGCTATTGACTAAGTAATTTTTTTAGTTTCTTTTCTTTGATTTGCCTAGGACGAGGAGGATATGAATAAATTTTTGTTGAAAGGAAAACGACCAGCACCAGATAGTAACGTGGCAGGGACTTCAAGGCCAGTTAGACCAAGACAAGATCTTGCGTCAAACATTGGTACTACTACTCCGCCTCCGGCAGAAATTAACTTAGATGCACTTCCTCATGATCCAGCTGATCGAAAAAGAATAGGGCAGTACACAAAGAATCCTAAGAAGCAAGATGAGATTAGAAGAATATATTTAAATAGAGGACCTTACAGACTACAAGAAGGCTTTAAATATCCTCAGAAAACCATCGCACGAGCTGAACGGAGATTTAGTCCAAAATGGTTTAAAGACTATCATTGGCTAGAGTACAGTGATAAGGTGCATAAGGCATTTTGCTTGTGTTGCTATCTATTTAGAGATTGCATCGATGGCCAAGGTGGTAATGATGCATTTGTTGTTAAAGGTTTCTCTTGTTGGAATAAGAAACAAAGACTAGATACTCATGAGGGTGAAGTTAATAGCTTTCACAATGTAGCTGTTAAAATATGCGATGCTTTAATGAATCAAAATCAGTCCATTAAGGTTGCCCTCGACAAGCAAACCGATATCACAAAGAAGCAGAACCGCATTCGGCTGAATACTTCTGTTGAATCGGTTAGATACTTGCTACATCAAGGTTTAGCTTTCCGTGTCAATGATGAATCAGAGGATTCAAAAAATAAGGGGAATTTTCGAGAGTTGGTACAAACATTAGCAAATCAGAATGAGGATGTAAGAAAGGTAGTCCTTCAGAATGCTCCACAAAATTGCAAATGGGTGTGTCCAGATATTCAAAAAGAACTTGTGAGTTATTTTGCCAAGGTGAATAACAACCATCACTATTCACTACTATATATTTATTTCATGCAGTTTATATTGTTGTGAGCACTCAAAATGACACTCTCTCTTGTTTTTCCACAGATAACGTTGGGTTCTATTCTTGAAGAGATTGGTGGTGATTTTTTTAGTTTATTGATTGTTGAGGCTTCGGATGTGTTAGATAAAGAACAAATGGCTGTTGTCTTGAGATATGTTGACAAGCTTGGACTGATCCTGGAACGTTTAGTTGGAGTTGTACATGTGAGTGAAACATCTGCAACGTGTCTCAAGTCAGCTCTCGAAAAATTGCTTGCTAAAATTGGATTAAGCTTCAAACAAGTTAGAGGGCAATGCTATGACGGCGCAAGCAACATGCGCGGTGAGTTCAATGGATTGAAAGCCAAAATTCTGGAAGAGAATAGGTCAGCATATTATGTGCATTGTTTTGCTCACCAACTTCAATTGGTTATAGTGGCGATTTCAAAGAAGAATGAAGATATTGCGGATTTCTTTTATATGATCTCTCTTCTATTTAATGTGGTCGGAGCTTCTTGCAAAAGAAAAGACATGATCAGAGAGAGTAACCGAGAAAATGTAAAAAAAACCATAAGTAGTGGACGAATTAGTACTGGCACAGGGCTAAATCAAGACCAATCACTTCAAAGGGCTGGAGACACCCGTTGGGGTTCTCACTATAGAACCCTCTCAAGCTTAATCCAGCTGTTCCCATCAATTGTTAGTGTCTTGAATTATGTAGCAAAAGAAGGCAAGAAGGATTCCAAGAAAAGTGAAGCACGTGGCCTTCTATCATATTTTGGAACCTTTGATTTTGTGTTCTATTTGCACATGATGTTCCATATATTAGGGAGTGCCAATACTTTGTCACATGCATTGCAACAAAAGGATCAAGATATCTTGAATGCCATGTCATGTGTGAAGTCAACACGGAATGATCTACAACAACTAAGAGATGATGGATGGGAATCACTTCTAGAGAAGGTATATTCATTCTGTGAAGAACATGACATTCCTAAGCTAAACATGCATGATGAATATGTCGATCGGCATAAGCCAAGAAAAAGAACCAACATTACAAATCTTCATCATTACCAAATAGAGTGCCTTAATTCTATTATTGATTGGCAACTTCGAGAGTTCGATGATAGATTCAATGAAGTGAATTCTGCATTGCTTATCCACATGGCTTCTTTCAACCCAAAAAACTCCTTCGCTGCTTTTAACTTGGATAGTTTATTGAAGCTAGCTGAGTTTTATCCTGATGATTTCAATTCAACACAATTGATGGATCTTGGTCATGAACTTCGGATTTTCATAGACAATGTCCGAGCGGACCAAAGATTTGCCAATTTGGATGGCATTGCCGATCTTGCTAAAGTGTTGGTGGAAACTAAAAAGCATCTTGCTTTTCCTTTGGTGTATCAACTTCTCAAGTTGGTGCTAATTCTGCCAGTTGCCACAGCGTCCGTGGAGAGATGTTTTTCAGCAATGAATATTGTCAAGAGTGTTTTGCGGAACAAAAAGGGTGACGAGTTCACGAGTGATTGCTTGATTTGCTATGTGGAGAAAGACATATTTTCTACGATAACGAATGATGATGTGATTGATCTGTTTAAGAAGATGAAAGATCGAGAAGGGAAGTTATGAAATGTGAGTCTCGTATCACTTTTTTTTCTCCTTAACGATACTTATTTTCTGCATTATTTGTTTCTTACTATTGTTGTGAATTTAATATGTTATTTTGTTCATCCTTTCCAGAAAGTTAAAAATGAAACGTTCGAAGTCATCCTTTTGCCTATTATTTCTGGAATATGTAAAGAAGTGTTATTTTATGCTTTGCTCAGCCAATACTCGCTACTTGGTATGATTTTTTTGATGTAATAATAATATCACTTGCATATTGTTGCTTTTTATATCGCTCTTGGCCATTATCAATGTTGTTGCACCACTATAATTTGTGCTAGAGGCTTAGCGTGGGGAGTGGTTGACACTAGTGCCCATTTTTTCTTGCTTCGTCCCTGAAGATGGTGGCGTGGACTTGCAGTTTTTAACTCGTAGCGGTAGGAGTCATGCAGCATCTCGCTGTTCATGTCGTAGTGGCAGAACTTCCCCTTGGGCTGGGCCGGAGCAGCCCAGTCGACTCGGTTCTTCACTTCCCCCTCAAAAAGAAAGAGAGAAAAGACTCGGTTCTCCACTTCAGCAAAAAAAAATCGTAGGTAGACAGGTGCGCCAATGGTTAGGAGGGAAATTTTTACCAAGTCGTTCATTTTTCTCACGTCCTGGTCTTGTAATAGATGGATTTGGTACTTCGCGTGTGGATTTTTTTTGTGTGTGAAATTTGCGTGTGGAAATAAACTAGCTGTGAAAGGCACGGGTCTTGCATTGCCATGGCAGCCCGTTTCGGCCCAGTTTTGCTGCCATGGTAGCGGGTCAGTTTAGTCCGCTTTTTTTCTGGCATTTTAGTTGGAAATCGCGTGGTTCTAAAAAAAAAAGCTGGAAATCGCGTGAGGACGTGATACGTGCCATCCGGATGTGCATTTGAGGCTTGTGCGGCTTGTTCTCGGTCGTAGGATGGCAACACGACACGTTCTATTTTTAGATATATAGAAGAAATAAATAGGAGAGAAAGAAACAACAAACTTGCACAAAAACTTTGTACTCTTTCTTCTGTTCATCTTCTTCAGTGGCGGAGCTAGCCGGAAATCTCTTGGGGGGCGAA
>NC_041391.1:154674968-154686370 GCF_002162155.2 Triticum dicoccoides
CTTCGTACGGGAGAGTGAGAGAGTTAAAAGAGAGGATAATTGAGTGTGTTAACAATTGGCACCAGAGCTTGGTTGAGACATGAGTGACGACGACAAGCTGAAGGCTCAACGGTCCCCCAACAGCACATTGCGAGCTCAAATCACCGGCGTCGACGATGAGCCGGGGCAGATCGTGCAGACTCAAGTGGTGCGCGATGCCGCCGGCAACCGTTGGCCGATGCTCACCCGTACCAATTATGGGGACTAGGTCTGCTCGTGCAAGTCATGCTTGGGGGCGCCATCTCTGGGAGGCCATCGAAAAGGGCACCGTGATTCATGCGGATGACAGGCTGGCCCCTGAGGCCATCCCGCAAAGGCGTCGACCAAGGACGTGTGGGATCTCCTCAAGACCACGCGGATCCGAGGAAAGCCGTGTGCAAGAGGCGAAGGTGGCGACCCTCATCAAGTAGTACACTGCCGTCCACTTCAACGATGGCGAGAGCATCGACGATATTGCCATGCAGCTCATTGGTATGGTGAATCAGCTCAGCCTTCTCGACAAGCAAATTCCGGAAAATAAGGTTGTTCGTAAGTTCCTTTCAGTCGTGCCACACAAATTCTCAGACCACCATGTCCATTGAGACGTTGGTTGATCTGGACACGCTCTTGATTGAAGTGCTTACCGGCAGGCTGAAGGCAGCGGAGGAGTTGTACGACCTCGACTCCGCTGATCATGGCGGAGGCAAACTCCTGCTCACTAAAAAGGAGTGGTGCAAGCGCGCCATGATTATGACAGATCCGGCAGCAGCAACACCAACCAGGGTCACGGCGGAGGACGCGGATGTTGCATGGGTGGTGGGCGCGGAAACCGCGATGACGATGGCAACCATGCCGGCAACGGGGCGGCGGCATCGACGAGTGCCGCTACTGCCACAAGCTGGGCCACTGGACCTGGGAACACCTCAAGAAGGCGAGGGAGGAGGCCCACGTCATCCAGGAGGACGCCCCCTATCCTAGCCTCCCAATGACGGTCGTGGAGGAAAAGGCTGCCACGACTACCAAACTGGGGGCTCGACACCCATATTGCCCCCTGACGAAAATGCCGCCATGGCAGCAAATTCGGCTGCCACGATAGAAATTCCCCATGGCGTGCCTCCACGACACAAGGTAACTGCGTGTACATCAACGAGGAGTGAGTCCGCGTGGAGTTTCGCCGCGCCGAAGAAGAGATCGACAAGGCCCGGTTCCTGGATACTGGGTCCTCAAATCATATGACTAGGGATTACCCGGCATTCACGGAGCTTGACAAGTACTCCCTCTGTCCTATAATATAAGAACGTTTTTGACACGGAACTAAGGGAGTACATCTCTGGCGCGGTCAAGTTCGGCGACGGCTCCCTCGTCGATACACTCGTACACACGGCAGGGGCACGGTCCTGTTCGTCGTGACCGACGGCCAACATCGCGTACCCACGGACGTGCACCAGATCCCTTACCTCCGAAGCAATGTGGTGAGTTCCCCTCCTCTCCCCCCATCCCCTCAAAAAAAAAAAGCAATGTGGTGAGCATTGGGCAGCTCGATGAGATCAGGTGCCCACACACGTCGAGAACAGCTACTCCTACTCCCTCCGTTCCAATTTACTCATCGCTGAAATGGATGTATGTAGAACTAAAATACATCTAGATACATCCATATGTGCCAAGTAATTTGGAACGGAGGAAGTACATGACAGTGTGCGATCGCCAGAGAAAGATCATCGGCAAGGTTCCTCGTGCTAGGCTGCTAGCAATGGCGTGTACATTGCGCGCATTCGAATCGTGAAGCCTGGGTGTGGCATGCGGGCCTACTGGTTGATTTATTTTGTTATACTACGATTGAACGGTTTCCTTGGATAACCTCAACTCGTTACAACCGCTGCGCAAAACTTCACCGTAGACCTCATCAAGACCTAGACGTGTGAAGGAAGACACGATCGATCTGCGAGTTGGGGAGCGCGTGTGGGGCGGAGGGCGGCGATGATGAGCCGGCGGTTCCTGTACATGGTGCTCAACAACTACATGCACGCGCCCTCCGCCTGGTACACGCTGCACCGCATCGACCCGTCCCGCCTCTTCTACCCCAGGGGCACGCCGACCCCCGCGTCGCCGCCGCCGCCGCCGGAGAACGAGCGCCTGCCTGATCCCGCCATGAGCTTCTACCCTCCCCACTCGGCGCACGACGCCGGGAGCATGGAGTTCGCGCTCCTCGGCGGCCGCGGCAAGGACAGGATCGTCGCCATGGACCACACGGGGCGCGCCGTCCTCTACGACGACTACTCGCACGCCGTCCACCCGCTGCCCCCCGTGACGGCGCCCAAGTGGTGCCCCACGCTGTCCCTCGCCGCCGACGGCCAGGACGGCGCCTACATCATCGAGGCTGACCCCCAGGCGGACGGCCCCGGCAGGCGATCCGTCGAGGCGCTCGCGTACGACCACAAGCCCGCGGAGGACGACGAGGACGAGGGCTGGGTCTGGCGTCCGCTCGAGCCGCCGCCCTACGTGCGGGTCCCCGGCTATGGCGACGAGGAAGGCGGCCGCTCCGGCAAGATCACCTGCCACGCGGCGGAGGGCGCCCGTATCTGGGTCTCCACGGCGGGCCGCGGCACGTACTGTCTGGACACGGCGAGCGGCGCGTGGACAAAGGCCGGCGACTGGGCGCTCCCTTTCCAGGGACGCGCCGTGCCCATCCCAGAGTACGCCAGCCGCCTCTGGTTCGGCGTCTCGGCCTCGGACGCCGGCTACGTCTGCGCGTCCGACCTGCAGACTGCCGCCAACGAGGGACGAGCGCCGGTGGCGGACCAGGTGTGGGACGGCTTCGCGGTGCCCGAGGGATTCCACGACCTGGAGTCTCACTCGTACGTGGTGCACCTGGGCGACCGCCGGCTCTGCGTCGCCAAGTTCTTCGAGACGACGCGCCAGGAGGCGTGCGATGATGACTGGATGTGCAGCCGCTGCTGCCATGGCTACGTCAGCGAGTGCGCGTTCGCGATGATCACTGGCGTCGAGGTGGAGCCCGGCGCCGGTAGATGGCATCGCTTGATCAAGCACAGATCGCTCCGGTACAGCTTGGGTACAGACAGGGTGCCCGTCTGTGTACTTTAGTTGGAGAATAGTCCTATATAGCACGGGAAATACACTTTGGAACCTGCATGTATATACACCCTATATGGGATTTTTTTTTAATAAAAAGTCAAAATAGGTAAGAACTATTTTGACAAAACACTTGACTTACTTTTGCACTAGTAAAAAAATCTGGATGAAAAAAAAAAACAAAAGTTGACTTCACAGAAAAAAGACAAAATTTATTTGCTATTATAGGTCACTATTCACACTATTTTAGCCAAAAATTTGTCTTTTTTGAAAAGAAGTCAAAGGGATTTTTTTGTGGATTTATTTTCTCACGAGTACAATAGAAGGTCAAGTTTATTTTAAAAATATTTTCAGGAATTTTCGACTTTTGATTGAATTACTTTTTTTTTTTTTGCATATAGGGTGCATATACACCCATAGACCAAAAATTCCCTCCCTATATAGCACTGGCTTGCGAATTTGAAAATCAGTGTCGATTGATTTACTCGTTTCTCTATCAAGCCGAGCTCCTCTGAGACTGTCCTACGATGCCCCAAGATGGCTTTTCACCCTGGTGGGTATGCACTTTGTACGCCTAACTTAAAGAGCAACTCCAATGGGCCATTCCATTTTGTCCGATTTCGTCCGTTTGAGTCGGCGCAGACGAAAGTGAAGGCCCAACGAGCCGATCACATTTTCAGCCTAAAATTGCGTCGGCGCAGACGCGAAGCAGACGAGCCACGCATCTCCTCGGCGTCCGCCGCGTCCCCACCTGTAGGTCATCCAACTGCCACCGGTCGTTGTCTTATTTATGACGACCACTGATAACGGGCCCACTAGTTAGTCAGTGAAAGCGTTCTTTTTTAAGCACGCGTGCGGCGGCGCCTGCACATTCCAGTGCACCAAGCGCCGCTGCCGTACCCCGACGTCACGCTGCCGCACCATTGGCACCTGGATCCGCAGCGGATCCCGGTGCCGACGGTTCCGCGGAGCCAGCGGGCGCACGACGAGGAGGTGCGCCGGCACCGCGCGCAGCTCACGCTGGAGCAGCGTCGACTGCCTGAGTACGCCGCCGGCTCTCCCAACTGGAAGGCTTGATTCACCCTCGAACACGAGGAGCAACAGCGTTCGGGTGTCGACGTCGTCCCGCCGCCGTTCCCACCGCCGCCCCCGCAGGTTAAGCCGGAGGACATGGAGGCGGAGGCGGAGTACCAAGCCGCCCTCGAGGAGGCCCTGCAGGACGCGCTGGAGGCTAGCCGCCTCGAGGAGGACGCGCACTGGGATGAGCTGGAGCAAGCCCTTGCCGTGTCGGCGGCGGGGGACTCCGTCCACACCCCGTTGTTTGTGCCGCCACCGTCGCCGCCCATCCAGCCCAAGCCGGAGCCGACGCGGAAGCGCTCCCCGCCTCCACCCACTTGGCCGGAGGAGGCCTACTCGTGGACGAACCAATACCGTGAGTGGGTGAGCGCGCCTCTCGTTCACTTCGCCGCGACGCCAGCGTAGGAGGACGCCCACCTCGAGCGCTGGAAGGCGCACTGGCTCCGCCAGGAGCAGGCAGATGGCAAGGAGCAGATGCGCTACGAGGCCATGCTCCAACGCGACACGGAGGTGCTCTGGCTCGAGGAGGAGGAGGAGGAGCGCGCGGCTAGCCGCAATGCCGCCGCCCCAGCTGATGCCGGAGGAGGCTTCCCTGGCAGCGTACCAGGCGGCGTTCGGGTTGGCTGGCCTTGCTCCCGTCTTTATCGACCTCACCGGCGATGGCGACGGCGGCGTCGACGCCAAGGGCAAGGGCAAGGCCGACGACGTCTAGGGTAGCGTGTGGGGCGGCAGCAGGCGGGCGTAGACTTTTTTTAATGTTTTAATTAATATTTAATTAGGTTTAAGTGGACTTTTGTCGGCGTTTGACTGGCCACTTATGTTTAATTATGTTTATTTCGTGCGAGCTATTTTTTTTTCATGCTGGCACATTTGGATCAGCCTCCCCGTTGGGCGATCAAGCCGACCCATTTCCGAATGCGGACGCGCACGTCCGCCTGGCCGACCCAAACAAACGAAAAGGCGCGCGTCCGTTTGATCTCCTCGTTGGAGTTGCTCTAAAGATATACTATCTCAATATCCGTGTGTTTCAACGGAGGAATTTGGTCCGAGATTAAATCTATAGGCAAAAGCAAAAAGAAAAAACCCAATGCGATTGAGATTGCGTACTTACAACTACGGGAATTCTTTCTCCATAAAGGCCTCTTTTGGTTTGGTGCAAATCAGAACGTACTTCCTCCATTTCAAAATAGATAACTCAACTTTGTACTAAATTTAGTACAAAATTAGTACAAAATTGGATTATCTATTTTGGAACGGACGGAATAGGAATTAAGAGTAGTATAGGAATTTGATAGGATGACACTTGCCATTCTAAGGAAATGTCTTGCCTCGTTCCTATGCACAAAATGAGCTTTGAGTGGATGTGTAGATTTCTTCAAAAACACGGGAAATGAATAGTATTTCTATGAAATTCCCTTACGCGTTTCCTACAAACCGAATGCATATATAGGAATTTTTCCTATTGAATCCTTGTTCCAACGTTTTTCCTATAGAAATCCTCCATACCGAATAAGCCCTAAGTAACGAGGTGAAGGTCGGTTTGAAAAATGGTGGAAAGAGGCATCTATCTATGGAAGGGGTGGAGGCAAAACCAACAAACTCCCCTTCAATAGTAGAGATTTTTCATACAAAAATGTTTTTCTTTTAAGATAGAACACATGCTATCATGCCATAGCATGCATGTATATTTGTAAAATTTGGTGCAGAATAGACATTGTGCTTCTTTAGCATTTATGTTTTCTTTTCAGAATTCAAGCTTAAACCCAACGAGTTCTTGGGTTTTGAGTTTCATATGCACTTCTGAGATATCATGGAATGCACCATGCTTAACTTTTTTTTGTCTGTTATGAGAATTGCATAATTAATAAGGAAATCGTGAAATTGGGCAAACAACAAAATAAACAGAGAAGGCGATTCGGGTGGGGAACCCTAGCCGGCACCAACCAAGCTCCTTCTTATACCCTCCTCCATCACCGTCAGGAAAATCTTACACCATAGAGGGTGATGTGTACGGTCATCTTCCTCGTGTCTTGTACACTTATGTGGAGAGGCGGGCCATCACATCTCGCTCTGGTAGGCAGAGTAGCAATAGCGGGGTTCCGACCCCATAGTGATGCAATGCAACTACTCGTTGAGGGTGTGTGTGGCAGGGATTCGGTCAGCGTCGCAAACCTGAAAGGTGTTCCCATCCACCTCGAGATTTAGGGCGTGTAATATACTTTTTTCTATATAGATAAATTGTTTTGGAAAAGAGATATGCACGATTACAAGTTTTTGCTCTTGCACATCAACAATATTCAGGGTTTGCCCGCAAATAAACAATATTCATGGTTGACAAAAACGTTAAATTAAACAGAAATTTGAATTTATAAATACAAAGGAAATAATTTCTTTTCATACTTCATTTTTGGGGATTTTCGTGTCTCGTTTTTGTATGGTTACTATTATGTTATATAGTCGAAGTTGCAGTCTTGCACGGTTACTTTTCGTTTTCACAAATTGTCTTCTGCTAAATAGGAATGTGGGCTTTGTATTTGCTCATTTCGACATGATCTCTTTTAAGGGGAAGCTTTTACCTAAATGATAAACGTCACACGTGTGGCACAAAGCACTACGTCCCTGGCATTTTTTACAACTAAAGTTTTTATTCAAAAAGAAAAAGAAAATATGAAACTTGTCATCTGAAAAGAAAGTTGTCATGCTTGACAACTAAAGATGCCATCTTCACGTCACTAAACTTGTCATAAAAAACATTCGGAGTTGTCCAATTTTTAACATGATCTTACTTTTTTGAGGTTTTTTTTAAACACGATTTCATGCCCACACACTTATTTTTTAAGGCCGAGATGCGCGCACACTTGTGCCATGCATTCTGCAAAACCCCCGGTAGTTCTTGTTCGGCCCATGGGCCATCGTCCCTAGATGATTGATACTTCAATAGAAATCGTCGGCGACCAAATTTCTGATCTGGAGCGAGGATCGAGGAGGCGACGATGAGCCGGCGGTTTCTGTACATGGCGGTCGAGAACTTGTGTGCTTCTCCCGTCTCGCACACGGTCAACCGCATCAACCCCTCGCGCCTGTTCTACCCCAAGGGTTCGCCGGAGCGGACGGCGGCGGCCGCAGCGCCGGCTGCGAGGGCTATGGCGATGGAGGCAGCGAAGGAGAGGGCGAGGGCGATGACGGAGGTGGCGGCGGCCGATGCGGTGAAGGCTCGCCTGGCTCACCCCTCCATGACCTTCTCCTCTTCCGACGTGGACAACGTGGTGGATACGGACTTCGCGCTCATCGGCCGGAGCAAGGACAAGATCGTCGCCCTGCACCGCGCCCACCTCGAAGACATCAGAGGTTGCCGGATCACGACCCAGGGCAGCGCCGTCCTCTACGACGATGCCTCGCACTCCTTCCGCGCGCTGCCCGACATCACAGCCACATTGCCCCACGTCGAGGTCGCGCCTGTCGCCGTCGGCGACGACCTTTCATACACTCCACACGGTTTGCGCCGAACGACAAGGAGAAACACGTCCATGCGGTGGTGGCTGGCAATGGCATTCCTTTCCGCCGCCTCCCGTTGAGGGAGGTGCCGCGGGCGCCTACGCGGTGGTGGACAGGTCGCACATCTGGGCGTCCACGCGCAGTCACGGGACCTACTCCATGGACACGGCGACCGGCGTGTGGAGCAAGGCCAGCGACTCACCGCTGCCGTTCAGGGGACGCGCCGAGTACGCTCCGGAGCTCGGCCTCTGGTTCGGCTTCCCCAATGACGACTGGCAGACTCGGGGCTGGGACAGAGGACTCCTCTGCGCGTGGGACCTGAAATCCGCCGGCGCTGGCGCCGGGGCAGCGCCGATCGAGGCGCGCGGAGTGTGGGAAGGCTTCACGGTGCCCAGGGGAAGCTATGTGAGGTCGCACCTCGTGCACCTGGGCGACGGTGGCCGGTTCTGCGTCACCAAGTTCTTTGAGATGACAAAGCCGCCGCCGGCGTCGTGCTGTGCTCGCTGTTACTATGACAATTGCCCTCCTGAAATCGGGTTCGCCGTGCTCATCGGCGTGGAGGTGGAGCGCTATGACAGCGGGGAGCTCCGAATGATCAAGCACAGGTCGCGCAAATATAGCTTAGGTGAAACGAGGACCTCCCATGCTGTACTTTAGATGGGTATATAATGATGACTACACGCATGCATCATTATCCCTAGGTCAAAACTAAATTCATTTTAAGTTAGTTTGCTACGTGCTACCGGCATTAGTTTGGCAATAGTTGTCGTCGATGTTCTGTTTCGTTTTTCATTTTTCCATTAATTCAGTAAATACTTACGTAAGTCTGACGGGCTCTGTTTTTTCAGTCGTTAGCACATCTTGTTTACCATTTCAGCAATTCAGTGTATAATTCTTCATTTATCTCTCTTGAAATTCTCAGTCTTGTCATTTCTCATTTCTGAGTTACTGTCATCTATCAGTACTTCTCCCTCAGTTAATTTCTCAGGTACTATTCATAGTTATTTATTTGTATTCTTCAGTTTCCCTTTGCAGACATTTTTTATCTTCAGTTTCTCAAATTGTTCTTCTTCATTATTCACTGAACATCGAGAGAAGATCAGTTTTCTCTGTTTGTTAGTTTAATGTTCAGTCATTTGTTTCTCAGTTTGCACAGCGTTTTAAGAATGACAATGGCTTTTTTTCAGTAATTACTACTAAGTATTTAGTGTTCATTCTTTCAAAAATATGAATGTAGGTCTGGAGACTGCTAGATAGCTAAACTAGCTTCTTTTCCTAAGGTTTTCTTGATTCTCCCCTTCGGTATCTTACTCTTGTTTTAATTTTTTTTTCTTTCCCGATAGTTTTCAGTACCATATTTTTTACCTGTATGCCATTGAGGAAAGAAAATGAGTGTTGCAACACTCTTTTACCGAAGCTCCAGACCTTGATTAAATGGCAATCTATGATGTGGAAGAGGAGAGCAAAAATTAATTGGTGCAAACTTGGTGAAGGGAGCTGCGTATTCTTTTATATTGCAGCATTTTTTATTCTAAAAGAAACACTATAAGGTTCTCTTCATTCGATTTCTTCAGACCCTCCAGGGCTGCCCTTCTCTTTGCATTTTTTTATCATACATTTTCCGATTCAAAATGAACTGAACCATTGTATTTAGCCCTGATATTGCAGCAAATTGTCATTTTTGTACTTGGAGTTTTTCTGATATTTTTGTCCTTTACCACTTGACTTTAACTTCGGTCCTTTTTTCTTGCATTAACATGTTCAATTTTGTGTGCGTATGTTTTAACTGTTATTATGAATGATTTCAGAACTATATAAGTTCATAGGAAAGTACATAGATGTCATGCACAGTGTGCAAAACCTCATGCACAAATAAGGATGCAACCAACACATCATTTGGTGCTTCTTCTAGTATAGGGATTCAGAAAATCATCAATAGCAATCTATGTGAATCCTCATTTTTCCCATTTAGTTCCATGTTTTTTAGTTCTCACCCATGTCTTGTTTCATCCTTTTTTGTTTTTATTTTTCCACCAAATCATCCCATGCTATGCGAGGGATTTCTTGAATGTCACGCCGCCGATAGTATGTGCTTTCAAGCAGCGGAGAGACACGCATATGTCGTCAAGCTCAATAAAGGACCAGCAAAGAGAGCTTTAAGAGGACTGAGTATGACACCTCACCCGACGGTCACATCCAGAAATAAGAGGCCAATGTTCCTACAAGCTCTCTCAGAGCTCAGGCACTCTCGGCCGTCGGATCGTCCTGCTTGATGCATTTTCGGCCGTTGGATCGAGAGGTGGGAAGAGCTGGGCCGTCGGATCTGGAGCTGGCACTATAGAAATGAATAGTAAATGGTTCTAACTGCGCTTAGCCTGGTTACTCCATTTGTTTGATCGGCACTCGCTGACGTGTGGGTCCCGTCGCGGGTGGGCCGCATTTGTCAGCGACCGTGTCTGTGGCTCCGGCGCGTCCGTCCCATTGCGTGCACCGGCGGTAAATATCCCCATGCCACCGCATGTTACATCCTGCCCCGCCGAGGGTATTTTGGTCTTTTCGCTTCCAGGGTCGTGCGTGGCTTCCGGTGGTTGGCTCGTGCGGCTATGGGGTGGGGGAGGGCGGCTACCTATCCTTTCGTGCTCTCATTCGTCCTCCTTGTCTCCTTCTCCTATCCCAAACCTAGCCGTCGCATCGCCCCGTCCCGCTCTCCCGTGGTCGCTCGCCGCCGCCCGCACTGGCGCCGCGACCTTTCCTCTCTTCATCGCGCCGCCACCTTCCCTTCTCCTCCGGCCTCGCCTCTTCCTCCCTTCTCCTCCGGCGCCTCCTCCCAAGGGAAGTGAAGGGAAGGATCGAGTGACAAGGTGAGGCCCAAATCCACATCGGCATCAGCGCTTCGTCGTCGACTTCATCCCCGACCGTCCTCCAGGTAGGCCATGGAGGTCCGGTCCGGCCCGGCAGCGGCCATGGATGGAGACGCCCAAAACCCTAGCCCTCCAAGGACGTGCGCCGGCTGCAGGCCATCTCCGGCGAGCTCATCCACGGGTCTCCGACTATGGTGCGTGTGCATGATCCCTAAATCCCCTCTCTTGTCGGTTTCTTAATCTCCCCTCCTTGTGATTCCTTGGTTTGTTTTGTGTGCAGCTGCTCCGATCTGGAAGAGGGGGTGGAGCTGCTACTGTTGCAGGTGAACGAGACACGAGGTCTCATGGCTGCTCCCTCCTCCTACCCCTTGACGTGGTGAACTCCACCCCCTCTTCCTACCCCCTGCACATCTATCTTATTTTGATTGCAATTGTGGTTCTGGACACAACCTGGTGGTGATTGCTATTGTGCAATCTCATTCAGTTTTAATCAATACACGTCTTGTTTCATTTTGAATGTGTGTGCAACCAATCAGATTGCTATTGTGATGTTTAATGCTTGTTGGCTGCTTGTTGTTAACTAGGGGAAGAAGAAGAAGAAACCTTATCTATTTGATTTGAGGAGAATCATGTATATTTCTTTCATTAGAAGTACCACTGCTTGTATTTGCGTCACTGGTGGAAAAAGAGGCTTCCGTCCAGCCCCATTAGTCGCGAAACTGTAGGAACCGCGACTAATGAAGTCTTTAGTCGCGGTTCGGCAGATGAACCGCGACCAAATGCCTGGGCCAGGGGCGCTCGCGGGCTTTAGTCGCGGTTGGCCAGGCCAACCGCGACTAAAGGTGCCCAAAGGCCTTTAGT
>NC_041391.1:154686759-154689527 GCF_002162155.2 Triticum dicoccoides
GCAAACTATGGTCAAACAATGGTCAAACTAATTATTCTAGAATATTAGTGTTACTAAATAATTATTTTAATTATTTCAATTTTGGTCAAATCTGGTCAAACTGTGGTCAACTGTGGTCAAACTGTGGTCAAACAATGGTCAAACTAATTATTCAAGAAATATTAGTGTTACTAAATAATTATTGTTTTTTAAAACAATAGTTTCAAACTCAAACAGTGAAATGTGTCACTTCATGCTCAAGCAAAATTCCTGAAGGTTAATAGGATTGACATCTTATTATTGTCAGGAAAACAACAAGTGCAGACTTGGAGCGTGGGAGAATAGAACCCGGAAGTTAAGCGTGCTTGGGCTGGAGTAGTGAGAGGGATGGGTGACCGGTTGGGAAGTTAGATGATTTGGAATGATGAGGGGTGATAAAAGAATAAATTGAGAAGTGATGAGGGGTGGTAATTCAGAAATTTGAAAAAAAAAATTCAATTTTTTTTTTCAAAAACCTGTGGCGGCCTTTAGTCGCGGTTAGCCACAAGAACCGCGACTAAAGGGCCTTTAGTCGCGGTTCTTAAGCAACCGCGACTAAAGGGGGGGGCCTTTAGTCGCGCCCGTCCGGTCGCGGTTGCGCAACCGCGACTAATGGCAGTTGCGAACCGCGACCAAAGGCCCTTTTTCCACCAGTGCGTGTTTCCAGCAGCCATCTATCAAAAAAAGCTACAGTTTTGGATTGTTGATTTAGCGGCATCAATCATTAATTGTTCTGCTATGTATGTTCTTAACTATGACTACTCGTTTAGGCGGCCCTTAGGTTAATATGGTCTTGGTTCTGGGTGGATCTCCGACTATTTGTTTCTTCATCTCCTATTATTCTGATTCCTGTGTTTATTTTATGTGCAGGTTGCTCTGATGAGGACAAGCTGCTTCTGCAGGTGGACGGGCCCTCATGGTCGCTGCACTCTCTCATCGGAAGTTGGCAGGAGAAGCATCGGCCGCCGAAGCAGACGAGCCGAGCCATTAGTGGCTGCATCTTTGACATCCTTTCCTAGCGTGCTCGCCAGCGTACGTTGTCCACTGGCAGTAGCAAGGTACATCTCTGTCGTTTCCTCCATCGAGTCAGTGCATGCCCGTGGCGAAGCTTATATTGCATCATGGTGCAGGATCTGGTTATATGGTGCAGGATCATGGTGCAGGACCCAGGCCACTCAAACTCAAAGCATACTAACAACCAGGCCTGGAGATATAGTTTGCACAATGTTCTGTTCTGCCATATGCCATTTTGATATGGCTAAAATGTTAGCTTTTGATATGTGTCAGAATTATGTTGCCCCACCAGCCTGAAAATGTGATAAATAAAAGCCTACAGTGCTCATTTATTTGTATTTACAGGCTTCGTTGTGCATATGATTTACTCTTTGTTCCATAAGATCACATTTTGGTAGTGGTGTAAGCTGAACCTTGATGTTGTTGCTGCTGTATTCTGTAATGGAATTGTTAGATAAGGTAGTTAACTATCTCTAGCCATAGGTCTTATAGTGGTGCAGATTCATTTTCTCTGCTAGGAGTTTACTTAATTACAGAACATTCCTGAATAGTTACATTAAGCTAGCCATGTTCCCAGTAAGCTCAGAAATTTCCTGGCATACACTTGACACCAGTTATCTCTCATATTTCCCTGATTTCCATAGCTGTGTTGTATCCCTTACATGTTGTTTTAGTCGGTCTTTGCGATTGGTTCACTTAGAGGCTTATTTAGTTGTCTGGTGATTCTCCTCTACCAAGCAGCAGGCCCAAGGGAGTTGTGATTTAGTCATTGGCTATGGTCATTGGTATGATAGAAGCATTACACAGTGCATCAATGATAAAGCTACTGTTCTCTCAAACTGGTAATATTGTTCTGTTTTCTTGGATGATGTGAAGTTAACTGATGGCCATGCTAGCATCAACTTGGTTTATAGTAGGTTCATATGCATGTATATTGATGTATTTCCTTTCTAACAAATTTTTAGTGATGCTTACTGCATTATTACATAGGTTAATGTCACTTTCTGACTTCATTTATTCAAGGTCGATGCTTCTTTTGTATTGTTATTGTCATGATCTGTGTCTGAATAAATGAATGTGTTGTAACTGAATGTTCTTTTGCATTTGTAAAACAATATGTTGTTCTATTTTCCATTAGATGCTGTAGAATTGCCTGATTTGCTGCCACCAATGAAAGGACATTGTGACCTCTATCACAGGTGGCTTGATGATGCACATCTATGAATATTATGTTAGGTAACGTAGTAATTTCAAAAATTTTCCTACGCACACGCAAGATCATGGTGATGATATAGCAACGAGAGGGGAGAGTGTATGTCCACGTACCCTCGTAGACCGTAAGCGGAAGCGTTAGCACAACGCGGTTGATGTAGTCGTGCGTCTTCACGATCCGACCGATCCAAGCACCGAACGTACGGGGCTTCCAAGTTCAGCACACGTTCAGCTCGATGACGATCTCCGGCCTCCGATCCAGCCGAGCTCCAGAGATGAGTTCCGTCAGCACGACGGCGTGGTGATGATGATGATGTTCTATCGGCGCAGGGCTTCGCCTAAACTCCACGACGATATGACCGAGGTGGAATATGGTGGAGGGGGGCACCGCACACGGCTAAGGAACGATCCGTAGATCAACTTGTGTCTCTATGGGGTGCCCCCGCCCCCGTATATAAAGGAGCAAGGGGGGAAGGCCGGCCGGCCCCTTGGGCGCGCCAAGGGAGGAGGAATCCTCCTCCTAG
>NC_041391.1:154689988-154717179 GCF_002162155.2 Triticum dicoccoides
GGTTTTCTCCGAAATCACCCGAAACACTTCCGGTGTCCGAATATAGTCGTCCAATATATCAAACTTTATGTCTTGACCATTTCGAGACTCCTCGTCATGTCCGTGATCACATCCGGGACTCCGAACAAACTTCGATACATCAAAACTTATAAACTCATAATAAAAACTGTCATCGTAACGTTAAGCGTGCGGACCCTACGGGTTCGAGAACTATGTAGACATGACCTAGAACCATTCTCGGTCAATAACCAATAGCGGGACCTGGATGCCCATATTGGTTCCTACATATTCTATGAAGATCTTTATCGGTCAAACCGCATAACAACATACGTTGTTCCCTTTGCCATCGGTATGTTACTTGCCCGAGATTTGATCGTCGGTATCCAATACCTAGTTCAATCTCGTTACCGGCAAGTCTCTTTACTCGTTCCGTAATACATCATCTTATAACTAACTCATTAGTTACAATGCTTGCAAGGCTTAGGTGATGAGTATTACCGAGAGGGCCCAGAGATACCTCTCCGACAATCGGAGTGACAAAACCTAATCTCGAATTATGCCAACCCAACATGTACCTTCGGAAACACCTGTAGAGCACCTTTATAATCACCCAGTTACGTTGTGACGTTTGGTAGCACGGAAAGTGTTCTTCCAGTAAACGGGAGTTGCACAATCTCATAGTTGCAGGAACTTTGTATAAGTCATAAAGAAAGCAATAGCAGTATACTAAACGATCAAGTGCTAGGCTAACGGAATGGGTCATGTCAATCACATCATTCTCCTAATGATGTGATCCCACTAATCAAATGACAACACATGTCTATAGTTAGGAAACATAACCATCTTTGATTAATGAGCTAGTCAAGTAGAGGCATACTAGTGACTATAGTTTTGTCTATGTATTCACACATGTATCATGTTTCTGGTTTAATACAATTCTAGCATGAATAATAAACATTTATCATGATATGAGGAAATATATAATAACTTTATTATTGCCTCTAGGGCATATTTCCTTCAGTCTCCCACTTGCACTAGAGTCAATAATCTAGATTACATAGTAATGATTCTAACACCCATGGAGTCTTGGTGCTGATCATGTTTTACTCGTGAGAGAGGTTTAGTCAACGGGTCTGCAACATTCAGATCCATATGTATTTTGCAAATCTCTATGTCTCCCACTTGGACTTGGTCCCAAATGGAATTGAAGCGTCTCTTGATGTGCTTGGTCCTCTTGTGAAATCTGGATTCCTTTGCCAAGGCAATTGCACCAGTATTGTCACAGAAGATCTTCATTGGTCCCGATGCACTAGGTATGACACCTAGATCGGAAATGAACTCCTTCATCCAGACTCCTTCATTTGCTGCTTCAGAAGCAGCTATATACTCCGCTTCACATGTAGATCCTGCCACGACGCTTTGTTTAGAATTGCACCAACTTACAGCTCCACCGTTTAATAGAAACACGTATCCGGTTTGCGATTTAGAATCGTTCGGATCAGTGTCAAAGCTTGCATCGACGTAACCATTTACGACTAGCTCTTTGTCACCTCCATATACGAGAAACATATCCTTAGTCCTTTTCAGGTATTTCAGAATGTTCTTGACCGCTGTCCAGTGATCCACTCCTGGATTACTTTGGTACCTTCCTGCCAAGCTTATTGCTAAGCATACGTCAGGTCTGGTACACAACATTGCATACATGATAGAGCCTATGGCTGAAGCATAGGGAACATTTTTCATTTTCTCTCTATCTTCTGCTGTGGTCGGGCATTGAGTTTGACTCAACTTCACACCTTGTAGCACAGGCAAGAATCCTTTCTTTGCCTGATCCATTTTGAACTTTTTCAAAATTTTGTCAAGGTATGTGCTTTGTGAAAGTCCTATTAAGCGTCTTGATCTATCTCTATAGATCTTGATGCCCAATATGTAAGCAGCTTCACCTAGGTCTTTCATTGAAAAACTTTTATTCAAGTATCCTTTTATGCTATCCAGAAATTCTATATCATTTCCAATTAATAATATGTCATCTACATATAAAACTAGAAATGCTACAGAGCTCCCACTCACTTTCTTGTAAATACAGGCTTCTCCAAAAGTCTGTATAAAACCATATGCTTTGATCACACTATCAAAGCATTTATTCCAACTCCGAGATGCTTGCACCAGTCCATAAATGGAACGCTGGAGCTTGCACTTTGTTAGCACCTTTTGGATCAACAAAACCTTCCGGCTGCATCATATACAACTCTTCTTCTAGAAATCCATTCAAGAATGTAGTCTTGACATCCAATTGCCAAATTTCATAATCATGAAATGCAGCAATAGCTAACATGATTCGGACAGACTTAAGCATCGCTACGGGTGAGAAAGTCTCATCGTAGTCAACCCCTTGAACTTGTCGAAAACCTTTTGCAACAAGTCGAGCTTTATAGACAGTTACATTACCATCAGCGTCAGTCTTCTTCTTAAAAATCCATTTATTCTCAATGGCTTGCCAATCATCGGTCAAGTCAACCCAAGTCCATACTTTGTTTTCATACATGGATCCCATCTCAGATTTCATGGCCTCTAGCCATTTTGCGGAATCTGGGCTCATCATCGCTTCCTCATAGTTCGTAGGTTCATCATGGTCAAGTAACATGACTTCCAGAATAGGATTACCATACCACTCTGGTGCGGATCTTACTCTAGTAGACCTATGAGGTTCAGCAGAAACTTGATCCAAAGTTTCATGATCATTATCATTAGCTTCCTCACTAATTGGTGTAGTCGTTACAGGAACCGGTTCTCGTGATGAACTACTTTCCAATAAGGGAGTAGATACAGTTATCTCATCAAGTTCTACTTTCCTCCCACTCACTTCTTTCGAGAGAAACTCCTTCTCTAGAAAGGATCCATTCTTAGCAACGAATGTCTTGCCTTCGGATTTGTGATAGAAGGTGTACCCAACAGTCTCTTTTGGGTATCCTATGAAGACATATTTCTCCGATTTGGGTTCGAGCTTATCTGGTTGAAGTTTCTTCACATAAGCATCACAGCCCCAAACTTTAAGAAACGACAACTTTGGTTTCTTGCCAAACCACAGTTCATAAGGCGTCGTCTCAACGGATTTTGATGGTGCCCTATTTAACGTGAATGCGGCCGTCTCTAAAGCATAACCCCAAAATGATAGCGGTAAATCAGTAAGAGACATCATAGATCGTACCATATCCAGTAAAGTACGATTACGACGTTCGGACACACCATTTCGTTGTGGTGTTCCAGGTGGCGTGAGTTGCGAAACTATTCCACATTGTTTCAAATGTAAACCAAACTCGTAACTCAAATATTCTCCTCCACGATCAGATCGTAGAAACTTTATTTTCTTGTTACGATGATTTTCCACTTCACTCTGAAATTCTTTGAACTTTTCAAATGTTTCAGACTTGTGCTTCATTAAGTAGATATACCCATATCTGCTCAAATCATCTGTGAAGGTGAGAAAATAACGATATCCGCCACGAGCCTCAACATTCATCGGACCACATACATCTGTATGTATGATTTCCAACAAATCTGTTGCTCTCTCCATAGTACCGGAGAACGGTGTTTTAGTCATCTTGCCCATGAGGCACGGTTCGCAAGTACCAAGTGATTCATAATCAAGTGATTCCAGAAGTCCATCAGTATGGAGTTTCTTCATGCGTTTTACACCGATATGACCTAAACGGCAGTGCCACAAATAAGTTGCACTATCATTCTTAACTCTGCATCTTTTGGCTTCAACATTATGAATATGTGTATCACTACTATCGAGATTCAATAAAAATAGACCACTCTTCAAGGGCGCATGACCATAAAAGATATTACTCATATAAATAGAACAACCATTATTCTCTGATTTAAATGAATAACCATCCCGCATTAAACAAGATCCAGATATAATGTTCATGCTCAACGCTGGCACCAAATAACAATTATTCAGGTCTAAAACTAATCCCGAAGGTAGATGTAGAGGTAGCGTGCCGACCGCGATCACATCGACTTTGGAACCGTTTCCCACGCGCATCGTCACCTCGTCCTTGGCCAGTGCTCGCTTATTTCGTAGTCCCTGTTTCGAGTTGCAAATATTAGCAACAGAACCAGTATCAAATACCCAGGTGCTACTACGAGCTCTAGTTAGGTACACATCAATAACATGTATATCACATATACCTTTGTTCACTTTGCCATCCTTCTTATCCGCCAAATACTTGGGGCAGTTCCGCTTCCAGTGACCAGTCCGCTTGCAGTAGAAGCACTCAGTTTCAGGCTTAGGTCCAGACTTGGGTTTCTTCTCTTGAGCAGCAACTTGCTTGCCGTTCTTTTTGAAGTTCCCCTTCTTCTTCCCTTTGCCCCTTTTCTTGAAACTAGTGGTCTTGTTGACCATCAACACTTGATGCTCCTTCTTGATTTCTACCTCCGCAGCTTTTAGCATTGCGAAGAGCTCGGGAATAGTCTTGTTCATCCCTTGCATATTATAGTTCATCACAAAGCTCTTGTAGCTTGGTGGCAGTGATTGGAGAATTCTGTCAATGACACTATCACCAGGAAGATTAACTCCCAGTTGAATCAAGTGATTATTATACCCAGACATTCTGAGTATGTGTTCACTGACAGAACTATTCTCCTTCATCTTGCAGCTATAGAACTTATTGGAGACTTCATATCTCTCAATCCGGGCATTTGCTTGAAATATTAACTTCAACTCCTGGAACATCTCATATGCTCCATGACGTTCAAAACATCATTGAAGACCCGGTTCTAAGCCGTAAAGCATGGCACACTAAACTATAGAGTAGTCATCAGCTTTGCTCTGTCAGACGTTCTTAACGTCGTCAGTTGCATCAGCAGCAGGCCTGGCACCCAGCGGTGCTTCCAGGACGTAACTTTTCTGTGCAGCAATGATGATAATCCTCAGGTTACGGACCCAGTCCGTGTAATTGCTACCATCATCTTTCAACTTTGCTTTCTCAAGGAACGCATTAAGATTCAGCGGAACAACAACACGAGCCATCTATCTACAAATAAACATAGACAAGCAAAATACTATCAGGTACTAAGTTCATGATAAATTTAAGTTCAATTAATCATATTACTTAAGAACTCCCACTTAGACAGACATCTCTCTAGTCATCTAAGTGATCACGTGATCCAAATCAACTAAACCATAACCGATCATCACGTGAGATGGAGTAGTTTTCAATGGTGAACATCACTATGTTGATCATATCTACTATATGATTCACGCTCGACCTTTCGGTCTCTGTGTTCCGAGGCCATATTTGTATATGCTAGGCTCGTCAAGTTTAACCTGAGTATTCCGCGTGTGCAAAACTGGCTTGCACCCGTTGTAGATGGACGTAGAGCTTATCACACCCGATCATCACGTGGTGTCTGGGCACGACGAACTTTGGCAACGGTGCATACTCAGGGAGAACACTTCTTGATAATTTTTAGTGAGAGATCATCTTAAAATGCTACCGTCAATCAAAGCAAGATAAGATGCATAAAGGATAAACATCACATGCAATCAATATAAGTGATATGATATGGCCATCATCATCTTGTGCTTGTGATCTCCATCTCCGAAGCACCGTTGTGATCACCATCGTCACCGGCGCGACACCTTGATCTCCATCGTAGCATCGTTGTCGTTACGCCATCTATTGCTTCTACGACTATCGCTACCGCTTAGTGATAAAGTAAAGCGATTACAGGGCGTTTGCATTTCATACAATAAAGCGACAACCATATGGCTCCTGCCAGTTGCCGATAACTTCGGTTACAAAACATGATCATCTCATACAATAAAATATAGCATCACGTCTTTGACCATATCACATCACAACATGCCCGGCAAAAACAAGTTAGACGTCCTCTACTTTGTTGTTGCAAATTTTACGTGGCTGCTACGGGCTTAGCAAGAACCGTTCTTACCTACGCATCAAAAACCACAACGATAATTCGTCAAGTTGGTGTTGTTTTAACCTTCGCAAGGACCGGGCGTAGCCACACTCGATTCAGCTAAAGTGAGAGAGACAGACACCCGCCAACCATCTTTAAGCACGAGTGCTCATAACGGTGAAACCAGTCTCGCGTAAGCGTACGCGTAATGTCGGTCCGGGCCGCTTCATCTCACAATACCGCCGAACCAAAATATGACATGCTGGTAAGCAGTATGACTTGTATCGCCCACAACTCAC
This sequence comes from Triticum dicoccoides, assembly GCF_002162155.2. Taxonomy (NCBI): domain Eukaryota; kingdom Viridiplantae; phylum Streptophyta; class Magnoliopsida; order Poales; family Poaceae; genus Triticum; species Triticum dicoccoides. The sequence continues at coordinate 154,696,216 of NC_041391.1, forward strand.
TTGTGTTCTACTCGTGCATATAACATCAACGTATAAAACCTAGGCTCGGATGCCACTATTAGGTAACGTAGTAATTTCAAAAAAAATTCTACGCACACGCAAGATCATGGTGATGATATAGCAACGAGAGGGGAGAGTGTATGTCCACGTACCCTCGTAGACCGTAAGCGGAAGCGTTAGCACAACGCGGTTGATGTAGTCGTACGTCTTCACGATCCGACCGATCCAAGCACCGAACATACGGGGCCTCCGAGTTCAGCACACGTTCAGCTCGATGACGATCTCCGGCCTCCGATCCAGCCGAGCTCCGGAGATGAGTTCCGTCAGCACGACGGCGTGGTGACGATGATGATGTTCTACCGGCGCAGGGCTTCGCCTAAACTCCGCGACGATATGACCGAGGTGGAATATGGTGGAGGGGGGCACCGCACACGGCTAAGGAACGAACCGTAGATCAACTTGTGTCTCTATGGGGTGCCCCCCACCCCCGTATATAAAGGAGCAAGGGGGAGGCCGGCCGGCCCCTTGGGCGCGCCAAGGGAGGAGGAATCCTCCTCCTAGTAGGAGTAGGACTCCTACTTTCCTACTCCTACTAGGAGGGGGAAGGAAGGGGGAGAGGGGGGAAGGAAAGGGGGGCGCCGCCCCCCCTCCTAGTCCAATTCGGACCAGAGGGAGAGGGGGCGCGCGGCCCACCCTGGCCGCCCCTCTCTCTTCCCACCAAGGCCCATGTGGCCCATTAACTCTCCCGGGGGGTTCCGGTAACCCTCCCGGCACTCCGGTTTTCTCCGAAATCACCCGGAACACTTCCGGTGTCCGAATATAGTCGTCCAATATATCAATCTTTATGTCTCGACCATTTCGAGACTCCTCGTCATGTCCGTGATCACATCCGGGACTCCAAACAAACTTCGGTACATCAAAACTTATAAACTCATAATAAAAACTGTCATCGTAACGTTAAGCGTGCGGACCCTACGGGTTCGAGAACTATGTAGACATGACCTAGAACCATTCTCGGTCAATAACCAATAGCGGGACCTGGATGCCCATATTGGTTCCTACATATTCTACGAAGATCTTTATCGGTCAAACCGCATAACAACATACGTTGTTCCCTTTGCCATCAGTATGTTACTTGCCCGAGATTTGATCGTCGGTATCCAATACCTAGTTCAATCTCGTTACCGGCAAGTCTCTTTACTCGTTCCGTAATACATCATCTTATAACTAACTCATTAGTTACAATGCTTGCAAGGCTTAGGTGATGAGTATTACCGAGAGGGCCCAGAGATACCTCTCCGACAATCGGAGTGACAAAACCTAATCTCGAATTATGCCAACCCAACATGTACCTTCGGAAACACCTGTAGAGCACCTTTATAATCACCCAGTTACGTTGTGACGTTTGGTAGCACACAAAGTGTTCTTCCGGTAAACGGGAGTTGCACAATCTCATAGTTGCAGGAACTTTGTATAAGTCATGAAGAAAGCAATAGCAGTATACTAAACGATCAAGTGCTAGGCTAACGGAATGGGTCATGTCAATCACATCATTCTCCTAATGATGTGATCCCACTAATCAAATGACAACACATGTCTATGGTTAGGAAACATAACCATCTTTGATTAATGAGCTAGTCAAGTAGAGGCATACTAGTGACTATAGTTTCGTCTATGTATTCACACATGTATCATGTTTCCGGTTTAATACAATTCTAGCATGAATAATAAACATTTATCATGATATGAGGAAATATATAATAACTTTATTATTGCCTCTAGGGCATATTTCCTTCATATTATGATGATAAGAAACAATCGTCCATATGCTTATAAAACACTATGTTGAAGGAAATATGCCTAGAGGCAATAATAAAGTTATTATTTATTTCCTTATTTCATGATAAATGTTTATTATTCATGCTAGTATTGTATTAACCGGAAACATAACACATGTGTGAATACATAGACAAACATAGTGTCACTAGTATGCCTCTACTTGACTAGCTCGTTGAATCAAAGATGGCTAAGTTTCCTAGCCATAGACATGAGTTGTCATTTGATTAACGAGATCACATCATTAGAGAATGATGTGATTGACTTGACCCATTCCGTTAGCTTAGCACTTGATCGTTTAGTATGTTGCTATTGCTTTCTTCATGACTTATGCATATTCCTATGACTATGATATTATGCAACTCCCGTTTACCGGAGGAACACTCTGTGTGCTACCAAACATCACAATGTAACTGGGTGATTATAAAGGTGCTCTACAGGTGTCTCTGAAGGTATTTGTTGAGTTGACGTATTTCGAGATTAGGATTTGTCACTCCGATTGTCAGAGAGGTATCTATGGGCCCTCTTGGTAATGCACATCACTATAAGCCTTACAAGCAATGTGACTAATGAGTTAGTTGCGGGATGATGCATTACATAACGAGTAAAGAGACTTGTCGGTAACGAGATTGAACTAGGTATTGAGATACCGACGATTGAATCTCGGGCAAGTAACATACCGATGACAAAGGGAACAACATATGTAGTTATGCGGTTTGACCGATAAAGATCTTTGTAGAATATGTGGGAACCAATACGAGCATCTAGGTTCCGCTATTGGTTATTGACCGGAAACGTGTCTAGGTCATGTCTACATAGTTCTCGAACCCGTAGGGTCCGCACGCTTAAAGTTTGGTGACGATCGGTATTATGAGTTTTTGTGTTTTTATGTACCGAAGGTAGTTAGGAGTCCCGGATATGATCACGGACATGACGAGGAGTCTCAAAATGGTCGAGACGTAAAGATCGATATATTGGGTGACTATGTTCAGACACCGGAAGTGTTTTGGGAGGTTTCAGACATTTACCGGAGTACCGGGGGGTTACCGGAACCCCATGGGGAGTATATTGGGCCTAATGGGCCTTGGTGGGAGAAGAGGAGGGGCGGCCAGGGCAGCCGCGCCCCCTCCCCCTCTAGTCCGAATTGGACAAGGAGGGGGGCCCTTCTTTCCTTCTCCTCCTCTCTCCCTTCCTTCCCTTCTCCTACAACAAGGAAAGGTGGAGTCCTACGACTCCCGGTGGGAGTAGGACTCCCCCCTTGGCGCTCCCTTCTCCTAGCCGTCCGCCTCCCTCCCTTGCTCCTTTATATACGGGGGCAGGGGGGCACCTCTAGACACACAAGTTGATCTGTTGATCTATCCCAGCCGTGTGTGGTGTCCCCCTCCAGCATATTCCACCTCGGTAATATCATAGCGGTGCTTAGGGGAAGCCCTGCGTCGGTAGCATCATCGAGACCGTCAACACGCCGTCGTGCTGACGGAACTCTCCCGCAAAGCTCTACTGGATCGGAGTTCGTGGGACGTCATCGAGCTGAACTCGGAGGTGCCGTATGTTCGGTACTTGGATCGGTCGGATCGTGAAGACGTACGACTACATCAACCGCGTTGTGCTAACGCTTCCGCTTTCGGTCTACGAGGATACGTGGACAACACTCTCCCCTCTCGTTGCTATGCATCACCATGATCTTGCATGTGTGTAAGAAATTTTTTGAAATTACTACATTCCCCAACATATGTTGTTCTTTTTTTATGGTGTTCCCTGTAAGTCTATGCTAAATAGAACATGTTTCTCTGTTGATTTTCATGTATCTCCAATAATATCCACATTATGGAAGGAGCAAGGATCGTCACATTATGGTGCCATTGTTAAAGCCTGCTGCTTCCTTTGACCAGCATTGTTGCAGGTGATTCTCCTCTACCATTCTCTGTTGGCATTCATGTGGTTTCAGAATGAATTGTTTGTTGCCACAACTTAGTATTTTTATCCCCTGGTTTAAGTGTAAAAGTTCAGGTTTAAGTGGTTTCTACCTCCTTGTAATCTGCTGCTTCGTTGACTCGGTTGTCCATGCCCAGTGTTTGTGACAATGATCATCAACGACTACTATCAATATATGTATGCTTTGTAGGTGCTCCATTTTTAGAAAAACTACATCTCTACAGTCATTTTCGCTTTAAGACAATGGTCATTATCTACTGCTTTATACGACGCATAGGTTATTGCACTATTAGTTTATCTTTTAATAAAAGATGGTCTACTCTAATCTCTACCTCGATTATGTCATGTTGGGAGGCCATTCCAAAGGATTGTTGTGGCAGAATCGACTGATCTCAAACAAATTTCATCATTGTATTTTCATGAGATATGAGACATGAATCTCTTCTAATGATGGTTGTTGAGCCGTTGAGCTCTATGTTTGTTTTACCTGATATAATGTTCACTTTGCTTACTAGAACTATATAGGTTTCTTGCAAATCTACTATTTGTAATGAACTTGATACGGACATGTTGTCTTGGGCAACCATTGTGCTTTGCTTTGGGAACAAATTAAAAATTTATTCTTTGCCATGCACATGCAAATCAATTAGTTCACTACCTATACCTCAACTGCTTTTGGTATCTTCGTGGTCTGTGATCGACACTAAACTTACTACACGTGACTTTATCCTAAATTAGCATGGCTTATCTTATGTTGAATAGTAACATACTGCATATACAGTTTGCTGCCCCCCCATATGTTTATTGATGGACAAAGCTAATCCCTTTGTTTTTCCAGAAAACGCAAAGGACCTTTGCGTTTCATTTCATTGAAAAGAAAGAGAGAACAAGCCTACTAGGAGGTGAGTTTTACAATGGCATAGGCCGATCAGTGTACGGCCAAGGATGTGGGCAGAACAACCCAGGGGCTAATCCCTTTGTTTATCATCAAATTTAGTGTGTTTATTGAATTGAAAAAAATATAGCTCAATTGGCTACCTGTGCATGAATTAAAGCTTTCAGGACATTATTTTGTAGCAATGCATTTTACTATATGCAGGACAGGCATCCTTAACTAAATTCATTTTTGTTTAATGTAGTTCTTTGTGATTTGAAAGCAACTGACGACTCAATATTCATCAGTGCACGGAGGGAACTCTTCTCCACCGTGCCGGCGACAGGAACAGGGAAAATCCTGTCCACGGTGCCACCAATGAACATGGTACACACAAGCTGTCGGTCGCTTATAAATTCCATACTTCTGTAATATCAATCTAGGGTTCATCTTAGTGAATCTTGCTGTTCTTCGGGCCGTGTGTAAAAATACTGCTCGGTTATCAGTAGTAGTTGCAGTTCTATTGTTGCGAGTCTCATGGTCCAGTAGAACACCCTTTTCAGAGAGAATACTCCAGATCTATTGACTATGATTTACTTGTGATATTAATTTTTATTTAGTATGAATATTCACCTAATGAATTTATTAAACGATCTAAATACCACCTATTCATAGATTAACTTGTGCCACCGTTGATTTTTTACTTACGTCTCATTCTTAATTTTTGAGGCTCACCTGGCACATTTTGTTTCCAAATATATTATACTAATTGTTTGGCATCTCATTAACTGACGAGATGGTCAGGCCAAAGGCTACGCTTAGTGTCGTTCTTGGTATCGTTGGTCTGCTTGATGCAAAATAAAAGCACTACAGGAACTATGACGGTGCAATCGTCTTTTTCTGGCCGTTCCTGGTGCACTGTTTAGTTAGTCATCTTGCCTCTCTTGCACTTAACATTGTTTAATTAGACTTCTCACTATGATTATCCAGGACTTCTTGGCCTCTTGTTCTGATTAGCCTATCATTAAAGTTGGAAACACCAGAATTGACGCTTGCGCATGAGTGCGTACAGGTTGTTCTTAGGATTTTCTTTGTAGCAAACTCAATTGATTGTTGATACGGTTTCCTAGGCTATTGTTTTTTGTACAATACATGAAGCGATCTGCTCATGTGTGTGTGACTTTGTCTCATTATTAGGCTTTAGATTTTCTGCTGGTTTATCTTATAATTCATGGTAGCATTTGATTTTTTTATCAATTGCCATGTCTCAGTTGTAGAACATGACAATAAGAGTCTAATAAAACTCTTGCACAACAAAGATTGCCGTCCTTTAGTTACCCAGACCTTTGTTTTTGTGGTATAAAACTAACTACTATCAACTTTAGTACTCTGGAAAATCATATAACTATTTGAAATTTCCTATAACACAGGCCGAGACAAGCATCGTAAGGATCCAGTTAGAATGATGATTGATATCCTGTTAGAGCATCTTGGGCTTCACAAGGCCATCTGAGACTCGGGCTCAATGAGAACACGATGAGGTACATGGAAAACTCCAAAAACACTATAGTGAAGGATCTAAACTATGACAGGCTGAGCAGAATGAAGAAAGACTTCTGAGACTCGGGATCGATGAGGCGTTTGACATGATAAACAAGTGTCAAAGGTTACTTGTATGCTCTTAGATACATGAGCTCCTTCTCAGATCAGCTTCATAATGTGACAGCACATGGCTTTCCTCCTACCGGTGTGGTGGATACATTGACAAACAAATATTGAAGTGGTGGTACATAACCTTAAGGGCAGAAGCAATCATCTGTAGAAGAGGCTGCATGCCATAAAAAGACAATCTTTAGGCACAACAACATGAGGTGTTTGCACCAATTGATTTCTTCAAACCAAGGCCATGTCGTTGATCATCTATGGACGTCACAGATCACCTATTCTAACTCTGGCAAGTACGCGATGATATATGATGCCACCAACTCTTGTGATGTACTGTGTAAACTACTGTGTGATCTCCCTCTCCTTTTGTGAACACGTCCCCTTGGTCACGTCTATTCATCCTTTTGTACTCAATATTTACGTGTATGAACATTGCATCCTTTAATTTATCCTGTATATGAACATTACATCCTTCAATGTGGTGTATTATATTTTGGTATTCATGGATGATGTCTTGCTTTGGTTACGTATGAATGTTTCTTCTTTCTTTTATTTTGTTATCCTGATTGAATACGTACGTTTAGCCTGACTTTCTACTAACTTTGCCATTACTTGCTTGGGCACATCGTTGGACCGGCACCCTCGCGCCAAGGCGCGTTGCCGATCTAGTATTCTTCAAGCAAGGATGAAAAGAAGTTCCTCACAAGAACATGGCTTGAGGTCGACACTGATGTACTAGTTACATTCAAGACCATCCCCCGCAACGAGCTGCCGATGATACTCCTCCTTCATGTTCTTTGAGAGGTTGAAGATGACGTTCGACGAGTTGTGGGCATTGATGAGTTTTTCTAGTCATCCTTCATGTCCTCTGAGAGGTTGAAGATGATGCTCGACGAGTTCTGGTGGTTTTTCTAGTCGTTTTTCTAGTTTTTGTAACCGAAGACACTGCATGTACGTGAGTGTAGCTTTTTCACCGAGTCGTTGAATAGTAACAAGATTGGGTGATGGACTAAGCAGTTGAACTTTCCTCGCCTTTAAATTTTGAAAATTTGAGGCGACACACTGACTTGACAAACAAGGCCTGCTTCCAGAAACTAGGCCACCTGGGAATTGGAATTGATTGCATAAAACCACCACGTTAAAGGCTAGTTTTGCAAGAAACACTGGCCTACGGGTTTGTGCCCAAAAATACTGATTGACGACTATTTTTTTCTTTTGCAAAAAACGATGACCAGTCGTTTAGGACGTTTTCAGCATGCATAAAAACTTATTTTTTTAGAAACTGTTGATCATGTATCAGAACAATGTTAATCATATATTTCAAAAATGTTAACTGTGTATAAAAATGCTCCTGATATATAGCGAAAATGTATGATGTGTATGAAAAAAGTAGTCATCAAACGCCGGAATTTGAAAAAATGTTAGCCATCTATTAAAAAATGCTAAATGTGTACAAAAAATGTTCCTACTCTATATGAAAAATGTAGAATGTGTATTACAAAAATTTAAACATAAAAACGTCAAAATAAAAAATGTGATAGTGTACAAAAATGTTAATCATGCATTTTAAATATTTTTGAATAGGTACTAAAAATGCTCCTGATATATACAGAAAATGTCAGATGTTAATATAAAATGTAGTCTTCAAACAAATTTATTTTTTAAATGTTAATTATGCATTTTATAAATTTTAAACTTGTATACAACAAATTCCCGATGTATAAAATGTGCAAATGTGCATGAAAAATAGACATGTGTTAAAGAAAAACGGAAAGAAGAAAATGGCAAAAACCGACGAAACAGAAGAAAGAAACAAACAAACACCCCACGGACAAAGAAAAACAGAAACCAGAAGAAAACCATGAAAACCCATGCGAAAAAAACAAAAACAAAACAAAACCGAAGAAAATCAAGAAAACTAAGAAAGAAAAAAAATAGAATTGAAAGAAAAATCAATAAAACAGAGAAATGAACAAAATAAATAAATAAGAGAAAAACTATTAAAAACCAAAATAAGACAAAGAAAATGATTAAAAAAAGGCAGTGAAGTAACAAACAATAAGAGATGTAAAAATGAACAAGAAATGGAAAAAATGCAGGAGCAAAATGTAGCGAAGGCTGCGAGCAAGCGAGCGCCAATAAACGGATCGGGCCAGTATGGAAATGAACACAGGAAAGCTACAGGCGAGACAGAATCCTATGCGGCATACACACCCCCCTCGCGAGCTGGGCGTTCGTATTGGTCGGCACATTTTCCGGGTTTTTTTCTTTCATTTTCCTTTCCTTTTCTATTTTCATTTTTTCTTTCTTGTTTTCCTGTTTATTTTTTTATTTCTTCTTCTTCACTTTTAGCTTCTTTTTTTGCAAATTTTCTATTCAAATTCTTGACCATTTTTTGTTCATCAAATTAAAAATGTTCATCAATGTAAAAAAAAGTTCAGCTACTCATAAAATGTTCTCCTAATTCCATTTTATTCAACTTTTTTTTTAAAAATGCTCATAAAATTCAAAATTTGTTCAGTGAATAAATAAGATGTTCATCAAATTCGAAATAAGTTCATTAATTATATAAAATGTGTATGAAATTCAAAATTTGTTCGTCCATTTCTATAAAAATGTTCTTGAATGAAACTTTTGTTCATGAAGTTCAAAAAATACTCATCGAATTCAAAATTTGTTTATAAATAAAAAAATGCTCATCATTATAAAATTGCTCATAAAAAATGTTCATCAAAATAAAAAACGTTCAATAAAATAGAAAAAATGTTCATTCTTCTGAAATAGTGGAAGATTATTAGAACTTCTTTTGAGAATTCACAATTTTTGAAATTTTACAAGCTTTTTTAATCGACAATTATTTTAACATAAATAAATCAAAAATAGAAAGGGAAGTATAAAATAAAAAGTAAAAGCGAGAAAAAAACAGAGGGCGTCCAGGCCCGCAAATGGGCCAGGCAAAACTGACGCGCCATGGGGAAGGGAGGTGCATGTTCGCACGATCCCTGGCGCGCACCGTGCCATATAGGAGGGGGATTCCTATTTGGCGCTTTAGGCGCCCGTTTATATACATTTTCCAAACGGGCTCGTGAAGGCCCTCCGCGCTGGGATGGTCAAATTCCCGTTTCTGTTATCTGATTTTTTTTTCAACAACGTAGAATAGTGCGCCTGTAGAGAATCGAACCGGTGACCTCTCTCTTTGAAGGACGCTTCCCTAACTTTTTTTTAGAGCGGAGGCATCTGCCCGCCTTAGAATGACGCTTCCCTAACTACGCGGCCACTTTGCTCGTCCTGGACAGTTGCAACTTTTTATGTTTTCTTCTTTCTTTTTTCCTTTTTACCCTTTTCATTTTTTCTTTTTTCTTTTTTCTCTTCTTCTTCCTTATTTGATGAAAGAAATTCATTTTTGTGAACTTTATTTAAAATTGATGAACTTTTTCCAAACCGATGAACTATTTCTTCAAAACAATGAAATTGTTATGAATTTTTTTGAAATTCAATGATTTTTTTTAATTTGATGAAGGTCTTTTCAAAAATGATGTACTTTTTTTCAAGTTTGATGAACCTTTTTTCAAATTTGATGAACCCTTTTCAAATTCGATCATTTTTTTCAAAGTGGATGAACTTTTTTCAAACTCGATATTTTTTCAAAATTTTCAACTTTTTGAAGTCCATGCACTAACTTTTAACATCCATTTTTTTTCAACTCTGAAATCACCTTTTTTTTTCATTTTTCATTTCTTTTTTTCAAGTCAACTGGTGAATTGCGACGTTACAAATCGATTGATCGACCAGAAGCGGGCACGGGGAACTGGGGAGGGACAATCAGCGATCTGGGTCGGCCCATGATTATCCGCGCGTGATCGCCAAGATCGCCTACCGGCGCCAACAACGCTGACTAGGATCTCCCTGTAGGAGGTCTCACTCGAGATAAAGAGGTTGTTTGAATCTTGCCCAAGGCAGCCTCGCCAACTCGTCGGCAAGCCAAATAATTGGTGAGCCTTTTGACCGCCTATTCGCGCCTTTGCCAACGATTTGCGTAAAAATGAACTGAAAGCGTGGATGGAGCGTTGGCAAACCAAATACTTCCTCTGTCCAGAAATACTTGTCACAGAAATTGATGAAAATGGATGCATTTATAATAAAAATACATCTAGATACATCCATCTCCCTGACAAGTATTTCTGAACGGAGGGAGTAATTGGGTATCATCCAAACAGATGCAGGGTGTGGTGAACGTCAAATTTTTGGCTCGGCAGCCTATGGCTCAAAACCCAAATAGCACGATATAGCTCTCACACGGGGAGACATAGCCCTGTCAGAAAATGGCATTTCCTATTTGGCGCCACAGGCGCCAATTAACGTGCATTTTTGTTATCTGGCGCCTGTGGCTTCTGTAAATGGGCCGGCCCATCTAGATGCCGGTTGACTATTTTCTTTTTGATAATTCTATGAACTTTTTTGAATATTGATGAACTTTTTTTAGATTTCAGCATTTTTTTCAGATTGATGAACTTTTTTGAATATCAATGAACTTTTTTGAAAATGGTTGAACTTTTTTTAGATTTATGACCTTTTTTCAGTTTGATGAATTTTTCCTAAAAATACATGAACTTTTTTTGAATTTATATGAAATTTTTACGAATTTAATGAACTTTTTAAAAAATTAATGAACTTTTGCTAAATTGGATGAAAGTTTTGTTCGATTTGAGTGAACTTTTTTCAAAATTGATTAACCTTTTTTAAAGTCATTACTTTTATTTTCAAATGGTGGAACCTTTTTTCTTTAAATCTGTAAACCTTTTTTGATTTCATATTTTTATTTTCGTAAAAAACTCTGGGGCAACACGCTAGTGGGCTGGCACATGCTAGCAACGCTGCAGGCGCCGGATCGTTAACGGGCGCCTGCAGCGCTGCATAGGAGCTCCCTCAGAAAATGCATGGTAGTATATGTTTGTAGCATGGTGCTAAAGTCCGGTTCTCGTTCGGCTCATGGGCCATGGTCCATGAGTAGAGTGCAAAGGTTTCGGCCGGACGGCGACTATGAACGGCGTTTTCTGTACATGGTGGTCGACGCCGACCGCCCGTACACTGCATGCACCGCATCGATCCATCACACTGAATGATTTGGAACGGAAAAAGTCCATTTTGAACCCTGAACTCGTAGACGTCCGGCGAAACGAACCCTCAAATCGAAATCCCGGTCGTTTGCACCCTGAACTATGCAATCCCGGTCTAAATTAAACCCTGACAAATGTCAACCGGGATTTATCTAGCTGGTGGGCCAAGGAGCACCCGTCCTCCGCGCTGGACCAGCCCATTTATTTTTTTTATTTGCTCAAAAAAATTCATCTTTATTTTTCTGTCGCATTTTGCGGCAGAATCGCGAATAGCGTCAAACAGAAGAGCTTGATTCGAACCAACAACCTATCGCTGGATAGCCGTGACGATAGCCAGTGCAACTAGCGATTGGGACCGGCATTAAAGCACAGCGTAATGTTTAAGTAGTATGATCAGCGGCAGATCCTTTTTTTTAATTTTCGTTCAAGAAAATGAACAATGTTTTCTTGAAGAAATTTAAAACTCAACAAACTGTTAAAACGTGAACAACTATTGAAAACATGAACAAAAATTTATATACGACGAATGATTTTCAAATATACATTGAACATTTTTTAAGTGTACGATGAACAATTTTTTACTACACAGCAAACATTTTTTTGATATCCATTGGAATAATTGAAAACATATTATACATTTTCGTGATATACGATGAACAAAATTTTATACATTGAACATTTTTGTAATATAATCTGAACAATTTTTAACTACACATTGAACAATTTTGTGATATGCGCTGAAAAACCATTTAAATATCCATTGAACATTTTTTGTGATACACTGAACAATTTAAAATTGTGAACAAAATTTGAAAAAGTGAATAAATAGCAGCGACGGCAACCACACTAGCTACCTACTCAATACGTCTATATTGCAGCGCCCTTTATGAATTTTTATTTCTCAAAGAAAAAAGATAAAGCGGGCCGGCCCAGCAGGGTGGAGGTGTGTGCCCTCAGCGAAATCCCAGCAATCCGGCCATCCAAACGACTCGAAGGTTTGATTTAGACTGGGATTGCATAGTTCAGGGTACAATCGACCGGGATTTCGACTTGGGGGTTCGTTTCGCCGAACGTCTACGAATTCAGTGTTTAAAATGGACTTTTCTCGATTTGAAACAGTCAACACAGCTACTGGCACCGTTACTTTTTAACCGACGCACTCTGCAAAATCCACAACAAAACTGGCACACAAAGCAAGATCGAGGCCGAAACTCAAACAACGAATTCACCAGACATGGTTCCGATCAATTGACATTCATACGCATGCCAAAACAAATTGAACGTCATACGAGCATGCAGTGCCATTACTTTGATTGCCATCACCAGAACTGCCAAGCTAAACCAGGTGTAACCGGCCTGGGGCCGCGCCATTAATCAGTAGCTTTGCGCGGGCCTCCGGCCGACATCACGGCGGAGACCTGCAGCACGGACATGCCGCCAGGCGCTTCGTACACGGACGTGACGAAGAAGGCGGCTTGCCAGAAGCCGGGGCCGGAGCCCATGGGCAGGAACCTCGCTCGCCCCTCGTCACCGAGCCCGAGCCCGGGCATGACGATCTCCACCATGCCGTTGCCCCCTGCCCCGGAGCGGGAGGCCGGGAACAGGGTGGACGCCACCACGGAGCCGCCTGGCGGGAGGCTATGCAGCCTCGCGGCGTCGTAGTCGGTGAGAACGTGGAGCGAGAGGCGGCGCCGTATCGCGGCGCGTGGCATGCGACGCGCCCTGAGCGGAGCCATGCCGGCGTTGTCGACGGCGAGGACCGTGATGGGGGCGCTGTGCTGGTTGATGTCGTGCGCGAGGCCGGTGGACGCCAGCAGGCTGGTGAACTCGCCGAGGTCCGGGCGCGCAGCGAGGATGGCGGTGATGTTGTGGGCGGCGCCGTGGCACGCCGCCAGGGGCACGGACAGGCCGAACAGGAGGAGCAGGGCGGACGAACACTTGGCGGTGAGGAATGCCATTGTGTACTGCACTTTTGGTGTATGACAGAGGCGAGCGAGGATCTGAACCGTGGGTGCACCCCTGGTTTTATAGCAAATGGTGCTGGCTAGCTTGACACTCGAGTCCAGTACAAGGTGGTAATTGCTGCTTGGTGAGGAAATTAGTCACCGCGCAGGCTTAGTGTAGTGTTTACTTACTGCGAATCATGGGTCGCTTGGCGCTTTGACTTCGTACCGATAATAGAAGCGGAGCATATGGATTGGAGGGAGAGCACGCTCATTTAGGGCGACGTATGATGTGACTGTAGAACCACGACATAGTAGCAAAGGGATCAAATTTAGAAATTTAAATCTTAAATCTTTTCCAAACTTAACTTGAAAATACAGTATTTTCAAGTTAAGTTTGAAACAGATCTACACGTACGGTCAGACAACAATGTCCGATTAAGCATGTACTCTACTCCATCAAGGGATGGCCGCATGACCGAGGAAGTGAGGTGAATTTCATCTAGCTGAACTGGATTTCTTGGCGGTACACCGGCCGCCAGCAGGTGTGCCCAGTAGGAATATGAATTGTTAGAAGGGAGAGAGGATTGATGGAATAATTGTTGTATTGCTTGAGCCTCGTGGGCATATATGTAGGAGTATAATTATCTACTTGGAGTACAAGACAAGGCAGAACAAATCCTAGTCTATCTCGTCTTTCCTAATAAACATTATACTCAACATCCCCCGCAGTCACAACGGTAACGACGCAGACGGTGAGACTGGAGAAGAATCCGAAGGCAAGCCGACGGACACCCCCCCACAGTCGTAACGGTCGACGCATCGCGGAGTCGTGGCTGGAGTGGAAACCAATGAGGTTGCTCAAGCAGGCGGTAGCCCTTTGTGTCGTTTGTCGATGTAGCCGAGAGCGTGTGTGGTGGAGCCGTCGTCGAGGTAGCCGTGCGAAGAATGCCGTGGTCGATGCCGAGTCGGGGTGGCCGGTGTCGAGGAAGTCGTCGTGGAGCCGCGGGCGCAAGGGGGCGCCGAGTTAGTCGTGGGCGCAGTGGTGTCGAAGCAGTGGTGCGCCAGGACGGAGATGATGTTGACGACGCGTCGCGCCGGGGTTGCCAACCCTGGGGACACATCGTAGACGAAGGCACGCGTCGGTGTTGCCAGCACCGGGCATGCGTAGACGGACGAAGACGAAGTTGACGAAGCGCCGCGCCAGGCTTGCCAGGCCCGGGGACACGTCGTGGACGAAGGCACGCGGCGGTGTTGCCAGCACCGGGCATGCGTAGACTGGGACCTGCACAAGCTGTACGCCATGTCAAAGAAGTCGGAGAGGCCAGCAGAGAAGGACTCGACGACGATTGCGGCGCAAATCGGCGCGGGGCCAATGTCGCACGCGGTTGTCGGAGTAGATGAAGCGGTCGGGGTAGATGACGGCGACGCTGGCGACGGGCTGGTGCTGGATGAAGACGAACGGGGTGGACGGGCGGCGGCGGCTATGGGGGTAACGGCGGCGGCGGCCGAAGAAGAGCGGAGGCAGCGGCCTGATGGCGGCGGCGGCGGCGATGCTCGAAGTAGGCGAAGAACCCTGACAGCGTGACGAAGACCGGCGCGGACGGTGGCATTCCCGCGCCAAAGGAGGTGGTGTGGCGCATGCCACGGGAAGTCGACGCGCGGGGACGGCGGTGGACCGCGGGCCGCGGCGCTACGGCCCGAAGGGCGACGCAGCGGCGGCGGGCAGGTCGAGGCGACGACGGAAGACCTCGGGACGGTCGCAGGGACCGCGGGCCGCGGTGCTACAACCCAAAGGGGTGGCGTAGCGGCGGAGCGCGGGGTGGTATAACCGCGTGGACGACCTCGAGATGATGGCGTGGACCGCGTGCCACGCTCGCTACGGCCCGACGGGGCGACGCAGCGGCGGCACAAGGGTCGGTGCAGCCACGGGGACGGCCTGGAGCGGACGGCCTCATAGCGGCGGTAGATCGCGGGCCGCGGCACTACGGCCCGAAGGGGCGACGCAGCAGTGACACGGGTCGGTGCAGCCGGGAGAAGAACCACGGGACGACAGCGCTGCGGCCCGACGGGGCGACGCAGCGGCAGCCCGTTGCTCGATCGGCGGAGGGGCGCGCTGAACTCGGAGACGATCTTCACAGGACCTGCGGAGGCGTGCGTAACTAACGGGCCAGGTCGGTCGCGCGGCGTAGATGAGGCGGATCGCGGGTGATCAAGTCGATCGCGCGCGAGGTCGGGGACGCCGCTCGATGGAGACGGGGTGGTGGCGGAGTCCGAGATGAACGGTGGGTGACAGGGCGGCTATGATTGGCCGCCGCATGGCGTGAGGCCGCCGGGTTGGGTGATGCAGGAGTCCCGGTCGGAGCAGGGCGGTGACGGCCGGCGCAGGGCGACGGGCGGGCCGGCGCGCGGACGACGGCCTTGAGGGATGCCTGTCATGCGAGGCCGTCGGGTCGGTGAAGTAGCTGGCCGGTCGCGCCGATGTCGGAGTAGAGGCGCGAGGTGTCGACGACGGCGGCGGGCGACGCAAACCGATCTTAAATCGGAAAACCAAAAAGTAAACGCCGATCAAAACGACCGGCGAGAGAGCGAAAAAACCCGAAGCAAGGGTTCGGGAAAAAGACTCTCTAGGGCATCTGGCCAACACGGCCGGCGGACGAACCCTAGGTACGGGCGGCGCGGCCCCCGGCGGCGGTCATGGAGGCCGACCGCCCCGGGGGCGGCGCGCAGGTGCGGAAGCGGCGGCTGCTAGGGTTTAGGATCGACTTGCGATAGATACCATGTTAGAAGGGAGAGAGGATTGGTGAAATAGTTGTTGTATTGCTTGAGCCTCGTGGACATATATATAGGAATATAATTATCTACTTGAAGTATAAGACAAATCAGAACAAATCCTAATCTCGTCTTTCCTAATAAACATTATACTCAACATGAATGATCACCAAGCAACCAGACCGACCATATGGCAGGCAGACCTCCGAGCCTCCGAGGAATGCTATGTACGTGCATGTTCGCTTCTGTTTCTAAACATTGTTGGACGCTTTTTTTTTGAAGCACCACATGCCATTCATATAGCAAACAGGAGTACAACACATGTAGTAGCACCCAGACGAAGGACCCAGAACACACAGGTGTCCAGAACATAAGCAGAAAACACCCCAGAAAAAGAAACAAGATTACAATCAGGCCCTTGGGGGTCCCTGCACAACTCGTCGTCGACGCGCTGCATCGCCCGTCGCCGCCGCCAAAGCACCGTCGAGGGAGAGGAAGACGAACGCCCAACACGCCGTGATCCGACGAAGCACCATCGCATGAAAAGCTTTGTGAGCCGAATGAGCGACCCACCGCGAACGGCGGGTTCGAGAGCACTGTGGCACGTCGGCCGGGACCAACCCCATGCTCGCCAGATCGCAAATCCGCCAACTTCGAACAACAGGGTCGAAGGAGAAGGCCGGATCCGCCTCCCGCTAACCACAATCCCTGCTCCGAAACACCCGCGTACCTGAGATGGCCACCGCTGTCGCCATCGAAGAAGACGACCCGCAGAGGCCATCGAACTCCTGTACAGCCATCCTCGGCTTCCCGTCGGCGCTGGAGGAGACGCCGCCGTGACGCGGCTAGCCAAGGAAACAAAAGCCTCGGCAGGGTCGTCGCCGCCGGCACGCCAACCCTGCATGGCACACCATCCTCCCAGATCCATGGCCGACGAAGGACAGCTCCGCATCTGAAGGGATCTGGAGGAGAACTTATTCAAACTCCGCCGTCGAGCACACCAACGAAGGCGAGCGACGGCCGGCCGAAAAACAAAACAGCAAGGCCCTAAACCTACTGCTATACAGCTCCGCGCCGCTGGATCCGACGGTTTCTCACCCGCCGACGAGCACAAGGCCCTCGACGGGGAGAAATCGCCAGATCCAGTGCCGGAAAACCAGGACTCCTCTGGCCGCCTTTTACTGTAGAGAAGGGTCGAGAGAGGAGCCAGGTGTGGCTATCGCTACTTTTTTTTTTTCACATTGTTGGACGCTCTGACTGCACCCAGCACACTATCCGCGTTTAGGTATTCTTCGGGAGAAAAAAAGTCTTGGACGAGCACCACTAGCTACATGTACCAAAATGGACTAGGCAACCTCCGGATACTAACATAGTAGTGCCATATCTTAGTCCACCACCCAGTGTCTAGCTATTTTCATCTCAGAGCAGTTAGAGTATCTCGAGCCGAGCCCCCGGAACGCCCCCTCAGGTCACTTTTTTTGGCACCGGCGTATAAAAAACATCCCAGCCACACCCCAAAAGCCTATTTTTCGCCGGATTTGATAAAAAACACAATCGGCGATCCCACCCCAAACCCAGCCCTTGGGGCAGCTGGGACGCTGATGCTATTTTTTTGCCTCGTGTGGCCCACCTGCAGCCACATCTCTCTCTCTCTCCCCGTCGCTTTCTCCGCCCCCACCTTCCCTCTCCCTGTCCGCTTTTCTCTCTCCCCGTGCTAGCTCGAAGCCCAGCCCCGCCCCGGTGCCTCCCCGCTGCAGCTCCGGCCCGCAGCGTCGCCTCCGCGCCCGGCCTCCCACGCCGCAGCTCCTGCTCCGCCCCGCAGGTCGGGTCGCCGTGCCTGGACGCCCGTGCCGCCCCGCCAGCCAGCTCCTCTGCGGCAGGGCGGCGAAGAAGCAGAGTAGCCGCAGAACAGGATGTTCCTTGCGAAGGATGGGGGCCTAAACTTCGGTAGGAGCGAGTCCGGCACGGCGCCAGAGAGATTGTTGTAGGAGACGTTGAAGGACTGGAGCGTGGTGGTGAGGTTGGCCACGCTCTCCGGGATCTCTTCGGCGAGCGTGTTACCGGAGAGGTCGAGCACCTTGAGGTCGTGAAGCGAGCCAAGGTTGTCGGGAATGGAGCCGTTGAGGCTGTTGTCGGAGAGGTTGAGGTCCTGCAGCTTGGTGAGCCCTGCGAGCGATTCCGGCACTGTCCCGTCGAGCGTGTTGTGCGTGAGGCTGAGGAAGACGAGCTGGTATGTCCTGGTGATGGGAGTTATTTACCCAAAACCACCACACTTGAGGCTAGGGTAACAACTTGATACCACATTTGAGTCAGGGCACAAAAAACCACCAAAATTGCGCCTAATTTGTAACGCGGAGCACTGATGCTCGAATTTGGCCGCGAAGACAGCGAATCTGACCAGTTGGGCCCACCTGTCCGGCCGATGTGGCATGCCTACATGGATAATTTGATGAGGTGGCCAAAGGCCCCACCTGTCGGCCTCTCTTGTTCACCCCCCTCTCTCTCTCTTCCCAAGCCACTTTCTTCCCCACCCACCCCAACACAGCCGTCCGTATCCAGTGGCAGCCGCACCCGCCAAAGCCCTGCCGGCCGGCGAGCGCCGTCGCTTCGACGAGCTTCTTCCCTGTGCCACCTTCCTTTTCCTCCTATCATTCTCCCTGTGCCCTCTACCTACTCCTCCTATCATCTTCCCCCAATGCCTAGCCGCCATGGCGTGCCGCCGCATGTCAACTCCGGCGCCTCCTCGGCCGCCGGAGCCTCCTAGCAAGACGCCTATGCTTGACCTCTCCAAAGAAACACCAGCAGCACCGTCAGCCCCTCTAGCCCGCAGCGGTGACTAGCAGGGAGGTCGTGGCCGGAGGCCATGGCGGGGCTCGCCGGAGTGGGCTATAGCACGGAACTTTTTGCAGGAGGTGATGGCGGCTCATGGCGCCCGCGTCCACGAGGCTGGCAACGAGCTCCGCAGGCTGGAGGTGTGCGCCCACCTGCCGGCGAGGCTCCTCGTGGTGCTGCCATCGTCGATGGAGTGCGCGCGTGAGGAGACCGGTCGTCCACGTGGTGTGTTGGCAGGACGGAGGAGCACGCCATTAGCAACCTGGAGCATGGCTGGAAGCTCGCGGCGGTTGCGGTCTTCGGCACCGTCCACGCAAGGAGCTGGGCCGGCGGCCTAGTCGGAGACCGGATCGAGCACAGGAGGGCTCGGGCGAGGCAAGCAAGGAGGGGGAGGAGGGTCAGTGGTGGTACAACACTCCGGTGGCGAGCTCCCCGGCGGGAGCAGCTCCGGCGGTCAAGTGCGCTGTGAGCCAGAGTGGGCGGCAGCGAGCCACGCCGGCGGCGTGCAGGTCAGCGCCCTTTACCTGTTTGTTGAAATGCCCATGAGAAAAAGATTTTTTTTTGAAAAGAGACAAACAGATGAGTCACTTACAGGTGGGATCCTTGTCCAACTCAGCAAATTGTCCACACAAGCATGCCCCGTCAGCCTGACAGGTGAGCCCAACATGTCAGTTTCACTATTTTCGCGTGCTTATCAGTCAATCAGTGCTCCTCGTTAGTCATTAGGCACAAAATTGGTGGTTTTTTGTGTCCTGTCTGAAAAGTGGTACTAAGTTGTTACCCTAGCCTCAAGTGTGGTGCTTTTGGGTAAATAACTCCGGTGATGGCTTCTAATTTCCGCTCGTCGGAGGAGGCCGACGAGGGTGCCTTGGAGCCGCCCGCGAAGGCGTCAGGGATGCGGCCGGAGAGCCTGTTGTAAGACAGGTTGAGGAAGAGGAGGGATTGTGAGGCCGCGACCTCGGCGACAGCGATACCGGGCAGGGCGGCGAAGAAGCAGAGTAGCCGCAGAGCAGGATGTTCCCTGAACCTCTACCTCCGTGCGTCGCGCTGGAGGACGCCGTCGTCCTCGCGCGGTGCCTCGGCGACGCAGTCGTCGGGAAGGAGCGGGAACGATGGACGATGCGGTGGCCTGGATGGCGCGGCGCGGGCAGGACAGGCGTGGTGCGGCGCGGGACGGGGGAACGACTGGCATTTTTTCCGCCCCAAGTGCAAATTTATCGCCGGCGCAACCCCAGGAGACTGAAAAAATGTCTCCTAGGGGGCACAACGGCTGGAGATGCTCTTAGGTTCAATCCTCAAAAGTAATAATAACATAAAAAGAACAGTCAGTTTCAGGAGCTTTTCCATTGCAATGATAGCAATTTATTCAAGATCGACCATGGACATATTGATATCTTCAATGGTACAAAACCTCACACACGTCACAAGCTTCGGCCCAGTGTACGTCACAAGATTTGTGAAACGTTCTCAAATTTTGACCACAACATGTTGATGTCATAGGAAGTCATCATGCCAAGTTTCATGTTTTCAAGACTTTATTTTTATTTTTTGGAATTAAAAAACCAATGAACTCCACGTTTAGGGTCCAATCTTGGCACACAGATGTCTGCAATTCCTTTCTTTTTCATGGATAACGCGAAAATATAAACTAAAGAACACAAATAGTAATTTCAATTTTGCTAAACTTTTCATGCGCTTGTAGTTCAAATTTGTATTTATATTGATAAAATGCCTAAAAATTTCAAACATCGGGACTCGACCCCGATGTGCTAACCTTTCTAGGCATTTTTCGGAATAAAAAAAACTGATAAACTCCATGTTCACGGTCGAGTCTTGGCACCCCGATGTTTGAAATTTCTTCCATTTTCTTGGATATTGCCTATACATAGATAAAGACACAAATATGATTTTTCAACCCAACTTTGTCATATTTTTCATCCATTTACAGTTCAAATTTAAGTTATATGCACTAAACACCTAAAAATGCACT
>NC_041391.1:154717606-154724857 GCF_002162155.2 Triticum dicoccoides
GCACAAAAGAATATGCCATAAAATGTAAAAGAGTAAACTCATAATGTACGAATGAAATTAAAAAGAAGAATGAAGTACAAAAAGAAAAAGGCATAAAATGTAAAAGAGTAAGCTCATAATGTATGTAAGGAACTCCACATATCATGTGTTTACCAAGTGGCATGTGGCAGGAACTCGGCAAGCATGTGTTTGCCGAGTGCCACGTGTCAGGCCTCAACAAACGTGTGATTTGCCGAGTGTCGTCCTTTTGCCTAGTGTTTTCTCCGACGAAGGTCATGTTTGCCTAGTACCCGATGGTATGCATTCGGCAAACAACCTGATACTGGGAAAAGTTTTAGATTCCATCTGGCACTATTGCAATTGTTCTAAAGACATGTTTCCATCCCACAATAAAACCATTTCATAGATGTTATAGTCCCTAGTCACCACCTTCTGATATTCTAAGAGTCGTACAATGAAATGCAAAGAAGATTCACCCTATGGTGAAGTATACATTCACCCTTTGCAATTTGAATGCATAGAATGTCCAAAACCAACATCACCGGAACACACTCGAAGTTATATCTACAAAACTATAGCTATCCTCAGCCCCTGACACATTAATTACTACTCACCACGTCTGTTGGTGATGTTGACTCCATGATACTCGGACTTATGTCGAAATATCCTGGTTGCGTAGGCATAGGTAATATTATGTTACCATTGTGTAACATCATGTTAATTTCACGCATTGTTGGTCGGTCATTTGCACTTTCTTGAACACACAAAAGTGCAATTTGTGTGCACCTAATCATCTCCACCTTTTGGTACTCCTCACGCAATGATGGATCGATGAGCTCTTTGCATTTTTCATCTCTCCACAGTAGCCAAGCCTGAAAGTAAATTTTATTTAGGGGCCATAGGAAGCATTACCGTTCTAAGCAATCATGTTAAAAAGCCCATTGAAGATGTTAGATGTTTACTCACATATCTCCTGAGATCATATGATCTTCCATTGATTTTGTAGGATCCAAAAGCTACCTTTCCGCTTATGATCTCCAGCAGCAATATTCCAAAGCTAAAAATGTCTGATTTCGTGGAATAAATTTTCTGGGAGAAATATTCTGGTGCCATGTAACCACTACAAATATGCAACAATTGAAAAAAAAACATCAGGCTCATATAGTTCCTGCAATAGTCAAGTTTAATAACTGGAAATCACCAATTTGTCATAGACATAATTTTGCGGCCATGATCAATTATACAACAGCAAAAGCCATTCTTCATAGTCAATCAACAACAACGATGTTATGGCTATTAAATATTTACTTACAATATTATAGTATCTTCCCATGGTTATAAATTGTAGCATTTCATGACTATGCATGTTTAGTGTAAACATATTCAACCACTTCAATATGATTGCATCTGCATGATAGTATATCATATATAGCAGCACAAATGTAGGGCTGCAGTAGTACATCCTTTGATAAGCAAGCCAAAGAGGAGAATTTTAGAAAGAGTTGTGTCTCCATTGTAGCATCGTCTTGGTGGAAGTAACATCATTTAAAAAATATATTAAATAATTGAGAATACTTACATTGTGCCAACCACAGTTGTGGTATTGGATTCTTCCCTGTTGGAAGGACATATTCTTGCAATCCCAAAATCAGATATCTTTGGGTTCATTTCACTGTCCAGAAGAATGTTACTGGGTTTCAAGTCTCTGTGGACAACACATAAATGTGATTGTTCATGAATATAGAGAAGGCCCTGAGCTATCCCTTCTATTATGCGGGCACGAACATGCCAATTGAATTTTGCGCCTGATCCTAGAGTAGACACACAGTACAAATACCATGGTTAAGTTCTTGAAACTTAAACAATTAAACATGCATGAGTACCTAGTGGAGTGAATATGTATACCAATAATAAATGAGTCCAAGCTTCTCTCAGGCATGTACTCATATACAAGCATCCTTTCATTGCCTTCAATGCAACACCCAAGAAGCCTCACTAGATTTATATGCTGAAGCTTAGCTATCAGCCTAATTTCATTCTTGAACTCGACTAGACCTTGGACAGAATTTAGCTTAAGTCTTTTGACAGCTATCTGTTCTCCATTAGGTAACTTTCCCTGGAAATAAGGCAGTCGTTAGATATTATACTCCTTTTTTGTCAATGCTTAGTAAAACAAAATCATAATGTTTCTGAAAATGGTATATATACTTGTCTCTATTTTCGAAGTGTTATTATCATTAGAATAATCCTACATATACGGGCTGCCTACTAAGGGCTACGTAAAACCCCATAACTAATCTTCTCGCCCCCCCCCTCTGATTTTCACCGGGGGTGGGCCCCGTCCCTCCTAGCAATCCAATAATGATCCTCCACAATGTTGTTTACGTAAATCATGTAACAAACGTTTACGTAGGTTTAGCATTGATGTGGACGTTAGTAATGTGAGTCCCTTCCCTAACATATGCGTCACTGCATACATTATCGCGGAATCCAAATTATCTATTAATTTGCATTATTGCTTTAACGAACCATAAAAATTGCATAATGGGAGTATCATAGAAAGTATCATGCATGTGAGCTAAACAATTTTAATGAGGTGAAATAGAATTAAATAAAGAAAAAAGAGTGTTGAGTATCATATCATGATATTATATCATAATACATGTTATGCTACTATGTGTCATACATGCCAATAAATGCAATCATCTAAAATACTAACATAGTAAAATAGTATTATGCACTACGGAGATAGTATCATACACTATTATAATATGCATAATACCAATATATGATACTCCCCGCTATGAAGTAGGCTTAAACTAGAATTTCAACAAGTAGTGTTGTCTTCTGCAACTAAAGAGAATGCAATTCATACTAGTACTCCCTCCGTTTCGATTTACTCGTCGTGGTTTTAGTTCAAATTTATACTAAAACCACGACGAGTAAATTGAAACGGTGGGAGTAGCATTGATGTGGACGCTATAGTTGACATTTAGTTTTTAGAACTTGTTTACTGAATGAAATAATAATAGAGACAACTTCCTCCTCAAGATACTTGCCTGAAAGACTGGACCAAATCCACCTTCTCCTACTCTTTTCGAGAAGTTCTCCGTAGCATCATTTACCTCAGCAAATTTATATAATGAAAATCCTGAGTTACTTTCGTTCATGATCTCTTTCTCCCATAATGCGAGTTCCTTCTGCAACCGCAATTCTGTTCTCGCAGAAGTGAAATAAAATCAGGATTATAAGCTTACGCATGAGGACAATATGTTAAAAGAATAAGAAAAAAACAGATATGTCATGATTCGGGGATGGGTTTGTTATTTACCTCTAATTCGTTTGAGAACTAAAAGAAGACACAAGATGAGCAGTACAAGGAAGGGCACTACTCCAATTATGGTGATCTTGTTCACCGTGCTCATCCCCCCTAATATAAACAGTAAAATATACAGTACCAACAGTTCATATTTTTTTTCAAAATAATGGAATATTGGCCACAACCATCAGAAATTCATATACTTTTTACATATAATAAATATAAATAGTCTTGCTACATCTCAGTCGACTACGAACTGGTGTCACTCGATGCTATATTCGTGAGATCTTACATTGAGATCCGTGTAATTTTTTTCTTCATTTTTTCTTTCTTATTACATGTTGTGTCACCTTTTTCCGAAAAGGTGAATA
This sequence comes from Triticum dicoccoides, assembly GCF_002162155.2. Taxonomy (NCBI): domain Eukaryota; kingdom Viridiplantae; phylum Streptophyta; class Magnoliopsida; order Poales; family Poaceae; genus Triticum; species Triticum dicoccoides. The sequence goes on from NC_041391.1 coordinate 154,721,297, forward strand.
ACCCCCAGTCTCTGCATCAAAGCGATGCATACATCCATTTTATCAAATTATTAAACAGAATCCGACAAAACAAGTACATCGATCAATCCAAAGCCACCTTCCTCGCAACCATAATTGCTACACCTACCAACATGATGATGTGCCCAACCGCGTGTCAATACACACCATATAATTCGGTGGACTCACCAAGCTGCTCGCTGACAAGCCAAGAGCACAGATTGGTCTAGCAGACCCTAAGTGCGCACCGTATGCACACGCTCTAGAATCACATGCCGCCATATTCCGCCATCCTACCTTTAGGAGCGACCAACGCATTCACCTTGCTAGGCCATGCTGCCATCGATGCCACCACAATGCCAGACAACACCATCACCTACGCTTGTCCAAGAACACGCGTCTGCCGCCGAGGCTCCGCTGCACCACGCTGGCGAGACCTGTCGATGTTGCCGCGGTAGAAGCAGCACTGCACCTTCTCTTGTCCCCTCTAGCCAGCATCAACTCCAAAACGATGCCCCCAAGAGGGATGACGGCCCGAAGACTCGTCATCGTCTGATCCAAGAATCCCCGATCTAGGATTTTCCCGGAGCAGCTGAATCGAGGTGACGACGATGCCTTCAACAAGGGGGCAACGCCAATGGCGCCGCCATCGTCTGCCATAACCGAGGTCGACATGGTTTTCACCGGCAATCGCGCCATGCCGATCCGGCAGTCGACTGGATCCGTGCGGATCCACTCCATGAAGACAAACGCAGCAGCCGACCGACCACAAGTATGGGCTGGATCGGGAGCCACCCTGCACGATGCCGCTAACAGCCATCGTACCAGCCCTCTCCGGCAACCCTGCAGCACCACCGCCACCGCTCACCACCATGCTGCCGCTACGTGCCTTCGGTAGAGGCAAGAGGCCACGCCGCCAGCGACCCAGATCCGGGCAGGTGCCCCTGCGCTTGTGGGTGCCTGCATCACCCAAACCTGCACGAGAGGGGAGAGAACCTTCTCCACTGCCATCAGCCGCCAGGCTTTACCCGATGGCTTCCTCTAGCGGTGATGATGGGAGGAACGGGATATGCAGGGCCCCAACGGTCAAGGTTCGATGTCCACTCGAGTCGCCTAGGCGGGGGCGACACAAGGACATGTTATGTCACTTGACTGAGATTTGATTAAGTCACAATTAAGAAGTATTAATGCTACGCACGACCGAGGTATTTTGTTTACAAAGAACAAACAAGTGCTAGAGTAACATAGATGATAACATCACACATATCAAGACAGAATAGATCTTTTTTAGAAAAGGAGGCAAAACCCCCGGCCTCCGCATCAATTGATGCATGCAACTTTCTTATAAAATTGAGGGAGAATTTCACTTCCCGGCCTCTGCACCAACTAGGGATGCATACTACCTTTTTAGTATGAGTACTAGAATTTTTAATCTCGGTTACGCACCGAGCCTAGTCCTTAATAAATGTGTGAATATCAGGAAAGTCTGGTCCTCGAGAGTAAATAGGAACATAAATTCGCTTCCGTGAGGATTTGAACCCAGGTGTTGGTTTGTACATCCACTCCCCAACCAGTTGAGCTAGGCTCACTCCCCTTAATTTGGGAAAGAATTTCACCTCCCCGGTCTCTGCATCAACTAGGGATGCATACAACCTTTTAAGTATGGGTATTAGGATTTTAATCTCGGTTACGCACCGAGCCTAGTCCTCAAGAAATGCATGAGTACAAGGAACACCTGGTCCTCAAGAATAAATAGGAATCTAAATTCGCCTCCGTGAGGAATTGAACCCATGTGTTAAGTTTGTTCATCCAAATTGAGACACCACACATATATTACTGAGTGCTGCTAGGCACACGTTAGCTACCCGAATGTTGGACGACACGGATGATCAAACCGTCCATGACAAGACCGAGGTGTAGCAGAATCGTCTGTTTACTCGTGGTCCACATATCAGGTAAGTGAGTGTCGTGTGTCGAATAGTTTCGTATATTACTCCCCACTATAAAGACAGTAAAGAAGACCAGTAACATATGCATGTTAGTAGTTTAAATTACTCCACACTATGGCTAGTCTCGGAGCATCTACATCTGGACTTGGCAAATCCGGCCCCTCAAACGTCCGTGGACGCGTCCGGATGCGTCCACAGGTAGTGACCGGGCACGCCTCAAATTAGTCACTTTGCATCTATCTCTTTCATATTTCATCCCCTAAATCCATATAAAGCATGCAAAAGAAATCCTACGCACTACATATACGTACTACCCTAGCTACTCTTTGTCGCGGAGATGTCCACGAAGACGGTGCCAGGCGCCAGCTGGACGGGCGGGTAGGAGCGCTCCGGCTCATCCTCCTCCTGCTTGACCTCATCCATGTAGGCGAGCATCTTTGCCTCCTTCGCGGCCTCTTGCGCCTCCATCTCCTGCCGGCGACGGCGACTTGCCTCCGCAGCCGATTCCGACCTAAGGGAATCGAGGATGGCCTACTGCTCCGCCTGTAGATCCCCGTCGCTAGCGTCCCCCACATCCTGCTCCTCCGGCTCACCCCCCTCCTCCTCAAAGTCCTTCACCTCCACCTCCTCCAACTCCTCCTCTGGATCCACTGCATCCGGAGGTAGCCCCGCGGTGATCCGGGCTTCGCGCCTAGCCCGGATATGCTCAAGGAGCTCGTGCTGGCGCTCCAGCGTTAGAAATGGCTCGCTCCTAACCCGGCGGCCGAGGGGCATGGCTACTAGGCGGACGGGTGGAATGGAAAGTGGCGACGGCGGATAGGAGAAGGAAAATGTGGATATATGGTAGGGTTTCGGTGCCGCCAGATGACTTAAATAGCCATGCAATGCACTACGCAGCCCGCTGGAGTTGCGCCGCGGCGCCACCGGTCCGACGAAGGAGACAAACTTCAGACCGCCGGGTTTGAGGGCATTTCCAGCTAGGACCCCTTCGTTAGTCCGACGTGGCGGGCAAGCCCGGGCGCCCCATATCCGTCCCATATTTGGGTTGGATATGAGGAGGGCCGGTCAAGCCAGGCATTTGAGGCCCGTTTGAGGCATCCGTCTAGATCGAGAAAACGTGACTGGTCAGTGACCGGGCGGCCCGCCCGGACGTACGAGGCGGGTTTGAGCAGCTGTAGATGCTCTCAAGGGCAAGGAAAACTAAAACAAACAGGAAAAGGACAACAATGTTCAGAAAAGAATTAATGATAGCGTGTCTGCTATTGTTCACCCGCCTGATTTTTTTTTTATGGCAGTCGATTCCTAGGCGAAGCCCCCAGGGTGAGACCGGACCGGCGAGCCCGAGCATGGACCGCTCCGTCGCCGGCGCGGGCTCAGGAGGAAGGTGCAGAGGGGCTCGAAGAAATGGCCGCTAGACGAGAAGGACAAACAGCAGTACCGCGGATTTTGGTCAACCGGTACAAATTGATTTGACTGAACTGAACTGAACTTTTTTTCAGGCGACGACTGTCTACTAGTGTCGTACATACCTCTAGGCTTGTGGAGCTCGAGCGTGCTGCTCGTTTCCTGGAAGAAGAGCACCCTCTCGTACCGCAAGCTACACCGCGCTCCAACG
>NC_041391.1:154725099-154727080 GCF_002162155.2 Triticum dicoccoides
GCTGCGGGTGTCGTCGAGGCAGCTCCAGCACTCGGCCTCCGTGAGGTCGAGCGTGCACTGCGCCAGCACGTACTCCATGTCCGCGGCCTCTGCTCCGCCTCTGACCCACGCCTTGCCGGTCCCGTACCGCTTAGCCGTGGCCGCCGCGTGCTTGATAGTCTCCTTCATCAGCTCCTCGACCCTCTCCGCGAGCAGCTGGGCGGCGTCCCAGCCGGACTCGCCGGAGTCGCTCCACCCGGAGCATCTCGGCTGCTCGGTGAGGGCGGAGAGGAAATCCTCGCCGGAGAAGCGGAGCGTGTAGTTGTCGTAGTAAACGGTCGCGTCTCTTCTGGACGGACAGTACAGCTCGGCGGCGCCGTGGAAGGCGGCGGCGAGGCTGCCGGTGCAGCTGGGCCCGGCGTAGTCGCCTCGGCACAGCGCCAGGCCGTAGACGGCGTCGGGTGCCACGCCGATGCTCGCCTTGGCGAAGCCGCCGTTCGCGCCGGCACCGGCGACGAGCGCCGCACCAAGGGCCTCCAGGTTGGACCTGTACGTGCTGTTGGGCTCGTACAGGCCGCCGGTGCAGACCGTGCACTTCTGGAACGGTTCCACTGATCCCACCGGTGACGCGGACACGGCCGACGGGAACGGGTCTCTGCCGGAAGTTAGTAGCATAGCAAGGAGGAGGAGGAAGACCATGATGTGGTTGCGCACCATTTGCTTGGTAATTCGACAGCTGACGATTAGCTCTCCCAAGTCTACTATGGAGCAGCCGATTTATTCAGCTGCCATTTTGACAGCCATATGCGTCGACTTTCTGACATGCATGCGCTTTGCAGCTCGCTGTAAACTGACTGGGTCAAATGTACTGGAGAATAATTGGGTTGTTTGCACGTAAATGTGTTTTAATTAACTGCAAGTAGGAGCATCATGAATGACTCGATCAAACATGTTCACTGACACTGAGCCGACCATAGCCGTATGTTAAGATACTGGAAGAGCAATCTTCCCACGACATTTCCACTAAAAAATGTACTACTCCCTCCATCCAGAAATACTCGTCGGAAAAATAGATGTATCTAGACATATTTTAGTTTTAGATATATTCATTTTTATCAATTTCTCCGACAAGTATTTTGGGACAGAGGGAGTACTACACAACTAAACCTAATAGGTCACAGTCATTACTGATTACTTTAGAATTTAGGTGTTTTCTAGCGAGTCCTGGCAAATCTCCCGGACGGCGTAATTTTTTTAAACGAGGTCCTCAAAATTGAACTAAAACCACGACGAATAAATCGGAACGGAGGGAGTACGTGAATATTGAAACGAAAATCAAGCATTTGCATAGTTTGCTGTTTTTTTAGAACGAAGACGCACGATGCATCCGGCTTTAAATTAATAAAGCCCACCGACAGGCAGCATCCACAGAGTACAGTACAGGAGAAACAACCTAAAGGATAAACTGGCCGAAGCCAAAAGTATTAAACATGCAACTGGCCTCAGCCTGGGAAGAAAGGACATAACTACTAGCCACTAGTAGAAAAAGAGGCTTCCGTCCAGCCCCATTAGTCGCGAAACTGTAGGAACCGCGACTAATGAAGTCTTTAGTCGCGGTTCGGCAGACGAACCGCGACCAAAGGCTTGGGCCAGGGCGCTCGGTGGCCAGCTGGTGCACGTGAGGGGCTTTAGTCGCGGTTGGGCAGGCCAACCGCGACTAAAGGTGCCCAAAGGCCTTTAGTCGCGGTTGGCCTGGCCAACCGCGACTAAAGCTCCTCCCCTATATATACCAGTTCAGCGCACTCACTTAGCCATTTGGTGCCACTTCTCTTCACAAGGGGGTGTAGGTTTGCTTTTGGTTCCTCTTATGCACACAAGGTGTTTGATGAAATGCCCAACAGCGTGAAACAAACATGATATGAAGTGTTGGAGCCACACTTGAGGTTCCTCCTCGATCGCGGTTAGCAACTTGAACCTTTCATGCATGTGTGTCATTGATAAA
>NC_041391.1:154731759-154734050 GCF_002162155.2 Triticum dicoccoides
AGAGAGAGAGAGAGAGAGAGAGAATTTTTTTTGTTCTTTTTAATTTTAACTAGTTAATTAGTTTAACAAAAACGGTAAATAACTTAAAACTTGATAATTAACAAAAAAAACCGTAAAATTTGATAATTAACAAAAAAAACGTATATACGGAGAGGGGGCGGCGAGGGGGGCGGCGATGCGCGCGGTGTTTTTTTAGGGATCGAGAGGGGACGGCGAGGGTTATAAATGTGTTGTCCTCGCCTCCCTCTCCGTGACGCCGTCGTCTGCCGCCCCGTCTCACGCTCTACCGCGACACCCTCTCCCACCCCTTCCTCGCCCCCTCCTTTTGCCACCGCCCTTTCGCCACCGCCACCGCCATCGCCCCCCTTCTTCACTTAATTAATTTGTTTTTACTACATGTTTTCAGGACTAACATAATGGCGGACGATAGAGCTGACCCGATTATGGACAACTATGATCCGGACGGTGAAGCACATATGTTCGGCATCATAAACGGCGATATTCTATATGTGCCGACTGGACAAGAAGAAGATGATATCTCTTCTTATCTGAACCTTGACGGTGAAGATGAAGGGCGCCGTCAGCAAGATGATGCCGAACAAACGTCGATAAACGACGATCTTCAAATGGAAGTAGCAACCACCTCCGGCGCCGAGGTATATATATATACATTGAGCCTCTGGTGATACAAACTAATTGATTTGAATAAATATGTGTGGACTAACGCGCGCGACTCTCTTTCTTATTTTAGCCCTCGGCCGGATCGTCGAAACAATCGAGTACGTCGTCAAAGCGTGGCGCAACCAAGACGATGAAACAAGGAGAAACATGCACCATCGAGGTTGTCGACAGTGCAACCGGTAGGCCGCTGGAGCCCCGCAAGAACGCCACCAAGTTTGTCAACCAATGCGGAGCCATTGTTAGAGACAACGTCTCGATCACCGTCCAGGAGTGGAATAAGCCAAAGAAGGCACGAATTGCTGGTTTCACTTTCGTCGATAAGAGAACAAAAAAAGATTGCTTCAAAAAGCTTATGGAACATTTCGTTCTACCTCCGGAATACAACAAATTCGATGAGGAGGGTAACAAGATTGAGGAAAACAAGGAGAGGAGGAGGCTAGTCAAACAGTTCGCTCTTCATAAGATGGCCGACGCATTCCGGAAATTCAAGCAAAATCTAGCCCATGACTTTGTCAAGCAGAACAAGACTCCGGATTTCAAAGGACAATATGAGAAACTGAAACATGATTGGCCAGAATTTGTGAAGCAAAAGAAATCGGAGCAGTTCATTCAAATATCGAAAAAAAATAAGGAAAATGCGGCTAAGAAGGAGTACAATCATATTATGGGGCCAAGAGGGTATCGCCTTTGGGAGCCTAGGTGGGAGAAGATGGAGAACGAGCTGAGGGCGCGAGGAATCCGTCCAGGTACGGAGGGATGGGACCCAAGGGCCAAAAGCTGGTGGTACGGGCATGGGGGAACGCTGAACCCGGAGACAGGGGACTGTGTTTACCGAGGCAAAATAATTAAACCCACCCAAGCCCTTATTGACGCAATGAGGGATGCTCAAGAGGGGAAGATCAAGTTCAACAGAGAGAACGACGTGCTGACAAAAGCCCTCGGGAATCCTGAACACGGAGGACGTGTACGAGGCATGGGGCACATTCCGTGGAAAATAGGGTTCCCCCAGAACGATGACCCGTACGGTTACAGAAGCCGGAAGAGAAAGATGGATCGGGAAGCAGATGTTGTGGCGCGGTTGGCATCGGAAATGGATGTGATGAAGAAAACCGTGAGTGTACTAGTAGCCGAACGAGATGCAGCTCGGGCGCAGCATGAAGATCATCCAGCGGATCTCAGAAGCCAGCAGCGGAGAAGTAGTGTGGCTTGCACGGAGGCCCCACCGGCTGGTGCAGATGCACCGACGATCGAAATTACTGCACCTGAGCCTCTGGTGGTCGAAATTACTGCACCGGAGCCTCTGGTGGTCGAAATTACTGCACCGGAGCCTCCTCGCTACCCCGTGGACGATATAAAGGAGATGAAAGAATGTCATCTGTATTATCCTATCGGGAACATGTCCGTGAAGGTAGCCATCGGCAGTGCTTTACCATGTTTACCTGGAGCACTCCACCACAACACCCCCATTCAAGATGGCTATGCTCGTGTCACGGTGGAGGACATAGTCCAAGGGTTTGAGGACCTGGAGATTGACATTGCTACACCTGAAGGGGAGAAAAGACTTGGAGATGTCAAGCGCCATTTCATTCTATGGCAAAAGAAGTTTATCA
>NC_041391.1:154734978-154740493 GCF_002162155.2 Triticum dicoccoides
TCCTCGGGCCGCCGGCCTCGCCGCCCTCAACTGCTCAGAGAGCGATGATCGAGAGAGAGAGAGAGAGAGAGAGAGAGAGAGAGAGCAGAGAGAGAGAGAGCAGAGAGCAGAGAGAGAGAGAGAGAGAGAGAGAGAATTTTTTTTGTTCTTTTTAATTTTAACTAGTTAATTAGTTTAACAAAAACGGTAAATAACTTAAAACTTGATAATTAACAAAAAAAACCGTAAAATTTGATAATTAACAAAAAAAACGTATATACGGAGAGGGGGCGGCGAGGGGGGCGGCGATGCGCGGGGTGTTTTTTTAGGGATCGAGAGGGGACGGCGAGGGTTATAAATGTGTTGTCCTCGCCTCCCTCTCCGTGACGCCGTCGTCTGCCGCCCCGTCTCGCGCTCTACCGCGACACCCTCTCCCACCCCTTCCTCGCCCCCTCCTTTTGCCACCGCCCTTTCGCCACCGCCACCGCCATCGCCCCCCTTCTTCACTTAATTAATTTGTTTTTACTACATGTTTTCAGGACTGACATAATGGCGGACGATAGAGCTGACCCGATTATGGACAACTATGATCCGGACGGTGAAGCACATATGTTCGGCATCATAAACGGCGATATTCTATATGTGCCGACCGGACAAGAAGAAGATGATATCTCTTCTTATCTGAACCTTGACGGTGAAGATGAAGGGCGCCGTCAGCAAGATGATGCCGAACAAACGTCGATAAACGACGATCTTCAAATGGAAGTAGCAACCACCTCCGGCGCCGAGGTATATATATATACATTGAGCCTCTGGTGATACAAACTAACTGATTTGAATAAATATGTGTGGACTAACGCGCGCGACTCTCTTTCTTATTTTAGCCCTCGGCCGGATCGTCGAAACAATCGAGTACGTCGTCAAAGTGTGGCGCAACCAAGATGATGAAACAAGGAGAAACATGCACCATCGAGGTTGTCGACAGTGCAACCGGCAGGCCGCTGGAGCCCCGCAAGAACGCCACCAAGTTTGTCAACCAATGCGGAGCCATTGTTAGAGACAACGTCTCGATCACCGTCCAGGAGTGGAATAAGCCAAAGAAGGCACGAATTGCTGGTTTCACTTTCGTCGATAAGAGAACAAAAAAAGATTGCTTCAAAAAGCTTATGGAACATTTCGTTCTACCTCCGGAATACAACAAATTCGATGAGGAGGGTAACAAGATTGAGGAAAACAAGGAGAGGAGGAGGCTAGTCAAACAGTTCGCTCTTCATAAGATGGCCGACGCATTCCGGAAATTCAAGCAAAATCTAGCCCATGACTTTGTCAAGCAGAACAAGACTCCGGATTTCAAAGGACAATATGAGAAACTGAAAGATGATTGGCCAGAATTTGTGAAGCAAAAGAAATCGGAGCAGTTCATTCAAATATCGAAAAAAATAAGGAAAATGCGGCTAAGAAGGAGTACAATCATGTTATGGGGCCAGGAGGGTATCGCCTTTGGGAGCCTAGGTGGGAGAAGATGGAGAACGAGCTGAGGGCGCGAGGAATCCGTCCAGGTACGGAGGGATGGGACCCAAGGGCCAAAAGCTGGTGGTACGGGCATGGGGGAGCGCTGAACCCGGAGACAGGGGAGTGTGTTTACCGGGGCAAATTAATTAAACCCACCCAAGCCCTTATTAACGCAATGAGGGATGCTCAACAGGGGAAGATCAAGTTCAACAGAGAGAACGACGCGCTGACAAAAGCCCTCGGGAATCCTGAACACGGAGGACGTGTACGAGGCATGGGGCACATTCCGTGGAAAATAGGGTTCCCCCAGAACGATGACCCGTACGGTTACAGAAGCCGTAAGAGAAAGATGGATCAGGAAGCAGATGTTGTGGCGCGGTTGGCATCGGAAATGGAGGTGATGAAGAAAACCATGAGTGTACTAGTAGCCGAAAGAGATGCAGCTCGGGTGCAGCATGAAGATCATCCAGCGGATCTCGGAAGCCAGCAGCGGAGAAGTAGCGTGGCTTCCACGGAGGCCCCACCGGAGCCTCTGGTGGTCCAAATTACTGCACCGGAGCCTCTGGTGGTCGAAATTACTTCATCGGAGCCTCCTCGCTACCCCGTGGACGATATAAAGGAGATGAAAGAATGTCATCTGTATTATCCTATCGGGAACATGTCCATGAAGGTAGCCATCGGCAGTGCTTTACCATGTTTACCTGGAGCACTCCACCACAACAACCCCATTCAAGATGGCTATGCTCGTGTCACGGTGGAGGACATAGTCCAAGGGTTTGAGGACCTGGAGATTGACATTGCTACACCTGAAGGGGAGAAAAGACTTGGAGATGTCAAGCGCCATTTCATTCTATGGCAAAAGAAGTTTATCAAGTTTCCAGGCGAGGCGCCAAGGACAACAAGTCCACCCCCCTACGGTGGTGGCGGTTCACCTACACCTCCGTCACGTCAGCCGACGCCCCCCAGTCCACAACGTCCGGCGGGTGATCAGACGCCGCCCCCCAGTCCTCGTCCGGCGGGTGATCAGACGCTGCCCCCCAATCCACCTCCGGCAAAGAAGCAGAAGCAGTCCTGGATTATTAACCCGGACCCTTATGTACCTAAGACCACAAAGGTACCGGAGCCATCATTGAAGCCTCTCCCCACAAGGCCTTGGGAACGTAGTGCCGAGGAAACTGCCGCGGCCGCGGCTGCTGATCATGAGAAATGGAAGGCGGACTGCAAGAAGAAAAGAGAGCCCGAGGCCAAGCCAGTATTTTTTGATGAGCAAAAGAAGTGGGCTAAGTCATTTTTGAGCACACCGTCCCAAGCCGCGAAGAATCTGCCTGACGACTATGCACGTGAACTTCGTAGGCAGGCACTCATGTTGAAGGAGAAGAAAGAGCGGGCAGAGAACCAGGAGAACAAAGCCTTGGAGGAGGCCGAGAAAACGGAATTAGAAAGTAAAAAAAGCGGGAAACGAGTTGCCCAGCTCGGGGAACAAAGTAAACAATCGATTGCCCCGCTTATAGTGAAAGCCGCCGGTCCGGATGACCCCGATATCATAGCAGCTGCGGCAGCACATGGATTGACTGTAACGAGTGCCAGAGAACAAGCGGCCAACTTAGGTATTACTCTTCGTGAACTGTTAGGCCTTGATGAGGCGCCAGTGAAGGAGGTAGTAATTACATATGTGAAGAATGGGCCTCTCGTCGAGCCTGCGCAGGAACAGGATCTACCTCCACAAATGAAAGGTCTGCTGAAATGGTACAAGGGTTACATAAAAAATAAAAACGCCAAAGAATATATTTATGTGGAAGTTAGATATGAGCATCACTTCAAACATTACTATGTACAAATTCATCTGAGTGAATTGTTCCAGCTTTTCAATCTGCGCGAGCTCGACAAATCTATCATCAGTTGCTACGTTCTGTAAGTGATTTATTTCTACCCCATCTCGTTCATATTGCCTGCACTATATATATGTCCTAACTATATTGTTGTGTCCGCTATTATACATGCAGAATGAAGATTAAGGAATGCATAGTAAGGAACATCCATGATGTTGGGTTCATTGACCCACACATCGTTAATGGATATGTGTTGGAGCATCACCCCGCCGACATGGAGGCAGACCTGTGGCAGTTTCTTACAAAGCAGGAACTCAAAAGTGATATTCTATTTCCTTACCATTTTGGGTGAGTGTTTCTGTCTTGAGCACATTCTCTTTTGTTTACTCCATGCATGGTATGTGGCCGGCTAATCGATGAGTTATGCATGACGTACTGTGCATGTATCGTGTCCGCAGGTTCCACTGGATTCTGCTAGTAATTAAAGTTGACACCTCAGAATGTCTCGTCCACGACTCTCTGAATAAGGATCCAAAGCTTTGGGTCGACATGAGAAGAATGCTGTAGAAGTAATTATTTTCATTCATTTGCGCTCTATATCGATCGGCCTATTTCGTTCATTTCCTAATATCAAGTAACTAATAACTCTCTTGTTCATTTAATTTTCTTTGCCTCGTAGGGTTTGGAGACGGTTCATAGATACAAAGGTCGGTGAATTCAAAAAAGAGCTAGAATTCAAAAGGGCAAAGGCTAAGAATGGTGAGGATATTCAGCCAGCGGGGACCAATCTATGTGCATACTATGTCTGTGAGATGATCCGGAGATACACCTCTGAGCGGGTTCCGAGTGATACCAATGCTCAGAGGAATAACCTCCGGATGATGCTTAGTCCAGAAGCTCGCTTCCGACCACTTCAAGAGGAACTAGCTGGATGGTTCAGGAGGGAAGTCCTCCATCCTAAAGGAGAACACCATTACGAGGACGTAGAACTTTATATGCATTAAATTATGTATGGAAACTTGTTCAAAATTGTATATGGTCATCCGATGATATTGAATATATATTGTATATTCCTCTTGAATTCTTTTTGGTTCTAATTTCAAATTTGTTTGAAATTGTACATTCATATGCATGTATGTAGTACCGTAGAATATGTGAAACTCCTTCAAAATTAAAATAAAGCACAAAAGAAATAAAACAATACATATTAAACAGAAAACAGGTTTAAGGGGGGGGGGGCTAAAACCCTAAACCTGCGGCGGCCTTTAGTCGCGGTTGGCCAGAAGAACCGCGACTAAAGGTCCTCCGCCCCGACGGCCACCTGGCGCCCACGTGGACGGGCCTTTAGTCGCGGTTCTTAAGCAACCGCGACTAAAGGGTGGGGCCTTTAGTCGCGCCCGTTCGGTCGCGGTTGCGCAACCGCGACTAATGGCAGTTGCGAACCGCGACCAAAGGCCCTTTTTCCACCAGTGAGCTCACAGGCAGCCAGTCGAATAGAACACCAAAATAGCACCATGAGCAGCATCTTAGGTACGGGCTTCCACCTGGATCGTGCGGATCCGCTCCATGGCCTCCATCATCCGATCTGCACCACGCTGTTTCCCCAACGGAGTCCATGTCTATAGGAACACGTGGCATTTGAAAATAATGTCAGCAGGATGGTTAGGGAGCTTGTGTTCGATAGTCATCTTATTGCGGGTGGTCCAAAGAGACCAGCACATCGCCCCTACGCAGCGCCACAACACACGCCCGAAGCTACCCCGCTGAGCAAGAAGGATCCTACGAAGGTCCGAGGCCGAATTGGGGTTCCAGGTCTGCGCAAAAGCCTTACGGACGGCACTCCAGGCAAAACGGGCTAGATGGCACTTGAAAAAGATGTGGTTGGCATCTTCATGCACTCCACAAAGCGCGCAAGAGCCATCCGAAGGGCCATGTCTAATGGCAATGTTGTTAGAAGAAGGGAGACGATCACGGAATAATTGCCATAGAAACACTTTGATCTTCAAAGGGATGGACGCTTTCCATAGCCCCCTAGCTATGTCGAGCGTCGGTCCCTCGGACGGCTTATTATAGAGGGATTGGACCGAGAACTTCCCGAAGCTCGTGAGGGACCATGAGACCGAGTCGTCCTCAGGGAGGTGAGAAAAACCCTGCAGCTTTGCTAGGAGCCCGTCCCAGCTAGCTCGTTCGTGGGT
>NC_041391.1:154740791-154771555 GCF_002162155.2 Triticum dicoccoides
TAGTGGCCAGTTGGTAGATGCCAAAGTGACTACGCCAAAGAGGTTCCGCCCCTAGCCAATGGTCGAGCCAGAACCGCATGGATTTCCTGTTCTTAACACAGAACTTGGCCCCTAACGTGAAGGCAGGCTTAACAGCCTGAATTCCATTCCAGAAAGGCGACCCCTTCGCCTTTGAGGTAAGGAAATTCCCATCGGGAAAATATTTGGCACGAAGGATATCAACCCAAAGCCCTTGTTCGTTCTGGGAGAGTTTCCAGATCCACTTGACGAGAAGCGCCACATTCATGAGTTTGGAGTTGAGGATCCCAAGGCCACCGAATTTCTTAGGACGGCAAAGCGCTACCCACTTGATTAGGTGGTATTTCTTTTTGTTCCCAGTTCCTTCCCAAAAGAACTTAGACCTGGGGGTGTCGAACTTGGCGTGGACACCGTCAGCCAGTAGGAACATGCCCATAGTAAACAAGGGCAGGGAAGACAGGCTGGAGTTAGTCAGAATCAACCTGGCCGCAGAGGATAAGAACCTGCCGCGCGAGGGGCTAACCCGGTTCGCCACCTTGCCGTATAAAGGTTCTCATTCGAGAATCGAGATGTGTTTGTCCGAAATGGGAAGACCTAGGTACTTGAAAGGATCGATATGGTTGACTAGAAGGGGGGGGGGGTGAATAGGCAACTAACAATTTATAAGATTTTCTTTACCAAATTAAACTTTGCAACAAAATAGGTTGTCTAGATGTGCAACTAAGTGAGCAACCTATATGATGCAATAACAACTAGCACATAAGCAAGCAATGGATGTAACACAAGTAAGCTTGCAAAAGTAAAGGCACGAAATAACCAAGAGTGGAGTCGGTGGAGACGAGGATGTGTTACCGGAGTTCCTTCCTTTTAAGGGGAAGTATGTCTCCGTTAGAGCGGTGTGGAGGCACAATGCTCCCCAAGAAGCCACTAGGGCCACCGTAATCTCCTCATGCCCTCACACAATGCGAGATGCCGTGATTCCACTATTGGTGCCCTTGAAGGCGGCGACCGAACCTTTACAAACAAGATTGGGGCTATCTCCACAACACTTGGAGGCTCCCAACAACGCCAGGAAGCTTCACCACAATGGAGGTGACCTCAACCGTCTAGGGTGCTCAACACCCAAGAGTAACAAGATCCGCTAGGGATAAGTGGGGGGAATCAAATTTCTCTTGGTGGAAGTGTAGATCTGGGCCTTCTCAACCAATTCCGAGAAAATCAACAAGTTTGATTGGCTAGGGAGAGAGATCGGGCGAAAATGGAGCTTGGAGCAACAATGGAGCTTTGGGGAAAGAGGTAGGTCAACTTGGAGGAAGAAGACACCTTTATATAGTGGGGCAACAATTCCAACCGTTATCCCACTGAGCATCCCCGCACAGAGCGGTACTACCGCTAGGGTAGGGCGGTACTACCGCTAGGGCAGGGCGGTACTACCGCTGAGAGCGGTACTACCGCTCCCTACCCAGCGGTACTACCGCGCTGGCTAGAAAGACAGGGCCCTGGCCCCAGAGCGGTACTACCGCGGGAGAAAGAGCGGTACTACCGCTTGGAGCGGTACTACCGCTCCTACTACCGCTTCTAGTACCCCCAAACCCGACACGAGAAAACACCGGTCTCGAATCGAGGCGGTAGTAGCGCGGAACAGCTGCGGTACTACGGCCGAAGCCCGCAAGCGGTACTACTGCCTTGTGGAGCGGTACTACCGCTGAGAGCGGTACTACCGCTTCGTGGAGCGGTACTACTGCTGGAGAGCTTCGGTGGTACTACCGCTGGCACAGAACGGAGCAGGAACGGAAGAGAAGGGGCAGCTCCAAAGATGCGGAAGGAAGACGACGGGTGTGATAGGGATGTGTGCGTGTTGATTCCACCCTAGTCTTACCAAAGCAGATCCCCTCTTGATAGTACGGTGACTCCTACGAAACTAATCCACCAACAACGAAGCGAAGGAGCTACACCGTCTTGAATAAAACACCGAGGGGAGGAAATCGTCTCGTGCCAATGGATGAATCTCTGAAAGAACTTAACGCACACGATTAGTCCGCAAAAGCATTGCCATCAATCACCAAAACATCTTGGGGATAAATATGCCCTTACAATCTCCCCCTTTTTGGTGGATTGATGACAATACGGGATTTGCATAAACATGAGAGATATAGAGAAAGCGCACAAACCCCACCGTCCTAAAATGTAGATGGGCTCCCCCTAGATGTGTGCTATCTAGATAAGTGCTTTGGATTGCATGGCACAAATACTAGGTGTTGGGTTTCGTAGTAATTTCAAAAATTTCCTACGCACACGCAAGATCATGGTGATGTATAGCAACGAGAGGGGAGAGTGTTGTCTACATACCCTTGTAGACCATAAGCGGAAGCGTTAGCACAACGCGGT
Source organism: Triticum dicoccoides (assembly GCF_002162155.2). Lineage (NCBI taxonomy): Eukaryota > Viridiplantae > Streptophyta > Magnoliopsida > Poales > Poaceae > Triticum > Triticum dicoccoides. Next base: position 154,743,198 of record NC_041391.1, read on the forward strand.
TGATGTAGTCGTACGTCTTCACGGCCCGACCGATCAAGCACCGAAACTACGGCACCTCCGAGTTCGAGCACACGTTCAGCTCGATGACGATCCCCGGACTCCGATCCAGCAAAGTGTCGGGGAAGAGTTCCGTCAGCATGATGGCGTGGTGACAATCTTGATGAACTACAGCAGCAGGGCTTCGCCTAAACTCCGCTATAGTATTATCGAGGTATATGGTGGCAGGGGGCACCGCACACGGCTAAGGAATAGATCACGTGGATCAACTTGTTGTCCCTTTTGTGCTAGCCCTGCCCCTCTATTTATATGTTGAGCCCCGGGGTCGAAACTTGGAGCAAAAGCCTCCTCAAAGTCGGTTTTGCCCGAAAGGCAAGAGTCCCACTCGGACTCCAGGACCAAACGCCACAATCCTTGGCGTCTGGCCCAGACGCCATGGGCCTCGGCGTCTGGCCCAGGGCCAGACGCCAGGGTCTCCGGCGTTTGGCCCCCTGGCCTCCGCAAAACTCCTTTTTGCACCGATCTAAAGCCTCATGGGCTTGACCCCTTGGCCTAACCATATCATCCAATATATGAATCTTTACGTCTCGACCATTTCGAGACTCCTCGTCATGTCCCCGATCTCATCCGGGACTCCGAACTCCTTCGGTTCATCAAAACATGTAAACTCATAATATAACTGTCATCGTAACCTTAAGCGTGCGGACCCTACGGGTTCGAGAACAATGTAGACATGACCGAGACACGTCTCCGGTTAATAACCAATAGCGGGACCTGGATGCCCATATTGGCTCCTACATATTCTACGAAGATCTTTATCGGTCAGACCGCATAACAACATACGTTGTTCCCTTTGTCATCGGTATGTTACTTGCCCGAGATTCGATCGTCGGTATCCAATACCTAGTTCAATCTCGTTACTGGCAAGTCTCTTTACTCGTTCCGTAATACATCATCTCACAACTAACATATTAGTTGCAGTGCTTGCAAGGCTTATGTGATGTGCATTACCGAGAGGGCCCAGAGATACCTCTCCGACAATCGGAGTGACAAATCCTAATCTCGAAATACGCCAACCCAACATCTACTTTTGGAGACACCTGTAATGCTCCTTTATAATCACCCAGTTACGTTGTGACGTTTGGTAGCACCCAAGGTGTTCCTCCGGCAAACGGGAGTTGCATAATCTCATAGTTATAGGAACATGTATAAGTCATGAAGAAAGCAATAGCAACATACTAAACGATCAGGTGCTAAGCTAATGGAATGGGTCATGTCAATCAGATCATTCAACTAATGATGTGACCTCATTACTCAAATAACAACTCTTTTGTCTATGGTTAGGAAACATAACCATCTTTGATTAACGAGCTAGTCAAGTAGAGGCATACTAGTGACACTCTGTTTGTCTATGTATTCACACATGTATTATGTTTCCGGTTAATACAATTCTAGCATGAATAATAAACATTTATCATGATATAAGGAAATAAATAATAACTTTATTATTGCCTCTAGGGCATATTTCCTTCAGTCTCCCACTTGCACTAGAGTCAATAATCTAGTTCACATCGCCATGTGATTTAACAGCAATAGTTCACATCACCATGTGATTAACACCCATAGTTCACATCGCTATGTGACCAACACCCAAAGGGTTTACTAGATTCAGTAATCTAGTTCACATCGCTATGTGATTAACACCCAAGGAGTACTAAGGTGTGATCATGTTTTGCTTGTGAGAGAATCTTAGTCAACGGGTCTGCCACATTCATATCCTCATGTATTTTGCAAATTTCTATGTCAACAATGCTCTGCATGGAGCTACTCTAGCTAATTGTTCCCACTTTCAATATGTATCTAGATCGAGACTTAGAGTCATCTAGATTAGTGTCAAACTTGCATCGGCGTAACCCTTTACGACGAACCTTTTTTCACTTCCATAATAGAGAAACATATCCTTATTCCACTAAGGACAATTTTGACCGCTGTCCAGTGATCTACTCCTAGATCACTATTGTACTCCCTTGCCAAACTCAGTGCAGGGTATACAATAGATCTGGTACACAGCATGGCATACTTTATAGAACCTATGACTGAGGCATAGGAAATGACTTTCATTCTCTTTCTATTTTTTGCCGTGGTCGGGCTTTGAGTCTTACTCAACTTCACACCTTGTAACACAGGCAAGAACTCTTTCTTTGACTGTTCCATTTTGAACTACTTCAAAATCTTGTCAAGGTATGTACTCATTGAAAAAACTTATCAAGTGTCTTGATCTATCTCTATAGATCTTGAAACTCAATATGTAAGCAGCTTCACCGAAGTCTTTCTTTGAAAAACTCCTTTCAAACACTCCTTTTATGCTTTACAGAATAATTCTACATTATTTCCGATCAACAATATGTCATTCACATATACTTATCAGAAATGTTGTAGAGCTCCCACTCACTTTCTTGTAAATACAGGCTTCTCCGAAAGTCTGTATAAAACCAAATGCTTTGATCACACTATCAAAACGTTTATTCCAACTCCGAGAGGCTTGCACCAGTCCATAAATGGATCGCTGGAGCTTGCACACTTTGTTAGCTCCCTTTGGATCGACAAAACCTTCCGGTTGCATCATATACAACTCTTCTTCCAGAAATCCATTCAGGAATGCAGTTTTGACATCCATCTGCCAAATTTCATAATCATAAAATGCGGCAATTGCTAACATGATTCGGACGGACTTAAGCATCGCTACGGGTGAGAAGGTCTCATCGTAGTCAATCCCTTGAACTTGCCGAAAACCTTTTGCGACAAGTCGAGCTTTGTAGACAGTAACATTACCATCAGCGTCAGTCTTCTTCTTAAAGATCCATTTATTCTCAATTGCTTGCCGATCATCGGGCAAGTCAACCAAAGTCCATACTTTGTTCCCATACATGGATCCCATCTCAGATTTCATGGCTTCAAGCCACTTTGCGGAATCTGGGCTCATCATCGCTTCTTCATAGTTCGTAGGTTTCATCATGATCTAGTAGCATGACTTTCAGAACAGGATTACCGTACCACTCTGGCGCGGATCTTACTCTGGTTGATCTACGAGGTTCAGTAGTATCTTGTTCTGAAGTTTCATGATCATCATCATTAGCTTCCTCACTAACTGGTGTAGGTGTCACAAAAACAGTTTTCTGTGATGTACTACTTTCCAATAAGGGAGCAGGTACAGTTACCTCGTCAAGTTCTACTTTCCTCCCACTCACTTCTTTCAAGAGAAACCCCTTCTCCAGAAAGTTTCCGAATTTAGCAAAAAAAGTCTTGCCTTCGGATCTGTGGTAGAAGGTGTATCCAATAGTTTCCTCTGGATATCCTATGAAGACGCACTTCTCCGATTTGAGTTTTGAGCTTATCAGGATGAAATTTTTTCATATAAGCATTGCAACCCCAAACTTTAAGAAACGACAGCTTAGGTTTCTTGCCAAACCATAGTTCATATGGTGTCGTCTCAACGGATTTAGATGGTGCCCTATTTAATGTGAATGTAGCTGTCTTTAATGCATAACCCCAAAACGATAGTGGTAGATCCGTAAGAGACATCATACATTGCACTATATATCTAATAAAGTACGGTTATGACGTTCGGACACACCATTATGCTGTGGTGTTCCATGTGGCATGAGTTTGTGAAACTATTCCACATTGTTTTAATTGAAGACCAAACTCGTAACTCAAATATTTGTCTCCGCGATCAGATCGTAGAAACTTTATTTTCTTGTCACGATGATTTTCCACTTCACTCTGAAATTCTTTGAACTGTTCAAATGTTTCAAACTTATGTTTCATCAAGTAGATATCCCCATATCTGCTCAAATCATCTGTGAAGGTCAGAAAATAATGATACCTGCTGCAAGCTTTAATATTCACCGGACCACATACATCAGTATGTATGATCTCCAACAAATCTGTTGCTTGCTTCATTGTTCCGGAGAACGGCGTTTTAGTCATCTTGCCCAAAAGACATGGTTCGCAAGCATCAAGTGATTCATAATCAAGTGATTCCAAAATCCCATCAGCATGGAGTTTCTTCATGCGCTTTACACCAATATGACCTAAACGGCAGTGCTACAAATAATTGCACTATCATTATTAACTTTGCATCTTTTGGTTTCAATATTATGATTATGTGTATCACTACGATCGAGATCCAACGAACTATTTTCATTGGGTGTGTAACCATATAAGGTTTTATTCATGTAAACAGAACAACAATTTATTCTCTTACTTAAATGAATAACCGTATTACAATAAACATGATCAAATCATATTCATGCTCAACGCAAACACCAAATAACACTTATTCAGGTTCAACACTAATCCCGAAAGTATAGGGAGTGTGCGATGATGATCATATCAATCTTGGAACCACTTCCAACACACATCGTCACTTCACCCTTAACTAGTCTCTGTTTATTCTGCAACTCCCGTTTCGAGTTACTAATCTTAGCAACTGAACTAGTATCAAATACTGAGGGGTTGCCATAAACACTAGTAAAGTACACATCAATAACATGTATATAAAATATACTTATGTTCACTTTGCCATCCTTCTTATCTGCCAATCACTTGGGGTAGTTCCGCTTCCAGTGACCAGTCCCTTTGCAGTAGAAACACTTAGTCTCAGGCTTAGGACCAGACTTGGGCTTCTTCACTTGAGCAGCAACTTGCTTGCTGTTCTTCTTGAAGTTCCCCTTCTTCCCTCTGCCCTTTGAAACCAGTGGTCTTGTCTACTATCAACACTTGATGTTTTTTCTCGATTTCTACCTTCGTCAATTTCCGCATTACGAAGAGCTTGGGAATCGTTTCCGTTATCCCTTGCATATCATAGTTCATCACGAAGTTCTACTAACTTGGTGATGGTGCCTAGAGAATTCTGTCAATCACTATCTTATCTGGAAGATTAACTCCCACTTGATTCAAGCGATTGTAGTACTCAGACAATCTGGGCACATGCTCACTAGTTGAGCGATTCTCCTCCATCTTTTAGCTATAGAACTTGTTGGAGACTTCATATCTCTCAACTCGGGTATTTGCTTGAAATATTAACTTCAACTCCTGGAACATCTCATATGGTCCATGACGTTCAAAACGTCTTTGAAGTCCCGATTCTAAGCCATTAAGCATGGTGCACTAAACTATCAAGTAGTCATCATATTGAGCTAGCTAAACGTTCATAACGTCTGCATCTGCTCCTGCAATAGGTTCGTCACCTAGCGGTGCATTAAGGACATAATTCTTCTGTGCAGCAATGAGGATAAACCTCAGATCACGGATCCAATCCGCATCATTGCTACTAACATCTTTCAACACAATTTTCTCTAGGAACATATCAAAATAAACACAGGGAAGCAACAACGCGAGCTATTGATCTACAACATAATTTGCAAAATACTACCAGGACTAAGTTCATGATAAATTTAAGTTCAATTAATCATATTATTTAAGAACTCCCACTTAGATAGACATCCCTCTAATCCTCTAAGTGATTACGTGATCCAAATCAACTAAACCATGACCGATCATCACGTGAGATGGAGTAGTTTTCAATGGTGAACATCGTTATGTTTATCATATCTACTATATGATTCACGCTCGACCTTTCGGTCTCCGTGTTCCGAGGCCATATCTGTATATGCTAGGCTCGTCAAGTTTAACCTGAGTATTCTGCGTGTGCAAAACTGGCTTGCACCCGTTGTAGATGGACGTAGAGCTTATCACACCCGATCATCATGTGGTGTCTGGGCACGACGAACTTTGGCAACGGTGCATACTCAGGGAGAACACTTCTTGATAATTTAGTGAGAGATCATCTTATAATGCTACCGTCAATCAAAGCAAGATAAGATGCATAAAAAGATAAACATCACATGCAATCAATATAAGTGATATGATATGGTCATCATCATCTTGTGCTTGTGATCTCCATCTCCGAAGCACCGTCATGATCACCATCGTCACCGGCGCGACACCTTGATCTCCATCGTAGCATCGTTGTCGTCTCGCCAATCTTATGCTTCCACGACTATCACTACTGTTTAGTAATAAACTAAAGCATTACATCGCGATTGCATTGCATACAATAAAGCGACAACCATATGGCTCCTGCCAGTTGCCGATAACTCGGTTACAAAACATGATCATCTCATACAATAAAATTCAGCATCATGCCTTGACCATATCACATCACAACATGCCCTGCAAAAACAAGTTAGACGTCCTCTACTTTGTTGTTGCATGTTTTACGTGGCTGCTACGGGCTTAAGTAAGAACCAATCTCACCTACGCATCAAAACCACAACGATAGTTTGTCAAATAGACTCCGTTTTAACCTTCTCAAGGACCGGGCGTAGCCATACTCGGTTCAACTAAAGTTGGAGAGACAGTCGCCCGCAAGCCATCTATGTGCAAAGCACGTCGAGGGAACCGGTCTCGCGTAAGCGTACGCGTAAGGTTGGTCCGGGTCATCTCGTCCAACAATACCGCCGAACCAAAGTATGACATGCTGGTAGGCAGTATGACTTGTATCGTCCACAACTCACTTGTGTTCTACTCGTGCATATAACATCAACATAAATAACCTAGGCTCGGATGCCACTGTTGGGTTTCGTAGTAATTTCAAAAATTTCCTACGCACACGCAAGATCATGGTGATGTATAGCAACGAGAGGGGAGAGTGTTGTCTACATACCCTTGTAGACCGTAAGCGGAAGCGTTAGCACAACGCAGTTGATGTAGTCGTACGTCTTCACGGCCCGACCGATCAAGCACCGAAACTACGACACCTCCGAGTTCGAGCACACGTTCAGCTCGATGACGATCCCCGGACTCCGATCCAGCAAAGTGTCGGGGAAGAGTTCCGTCAGCACGATGGCGTGGTGACGATCTTGATGAACTACAGCAGCAGGGCTTCACCTAAACTCCGCTACAGTATTATCGAGGTATATGGTGGCAGGGGGCACCGCACACGGCTAAGGAATAGATCACGTGGATCAACTTGTTGTCCCTTTTGTGCTAGCCCTGCCCCTCTATTTATATGTTGAGCCCCGGGGTCGAAACTTGGAGCAAAAGCCTCCTCAAAGTCGGTTTTGCCCGAAAGGCAAGAGTCCCACTCGGACTCCAGGACCAAACGCCACAATCCTTGGCGTCTGGCCCAGACGCCATGGGCCTCGGCGTCTGGCCCAGGGCCAGACGCCAGGGTCTCCGGCGTTTGGCCCCCTGGCCTCCGCAAAACTCCTTTTTGCACCGATCTAAAGCCTCATGGGCTTGACCCCTTGGCCTAACCATATCATCCAATATATGAATCTTTACGTATCGACCATTTCGAGACTCCTCGTCATGTCCCCGATCTCATCCGGGACTCCGAACTCCTTCGGTTCATCAAAACATGTAAACTCATAATATAACTGTCATCGTAACCTTAAGCGTGCGGACCCTACGGGTTCGAGAACAATGTAGACATGACCGAGACACGTCTCCGGTCAATAACCAATAGCGGGACCTGGATGCCCATATTGGCTCCTACATATTCTACGAAGATCTTTATCGGTCAGACCGCATAACAACATACGTTGTTCCCTTTGTCATCGGTATGTTACTTGCCCGAGATTCGATCGTCGGTATCCAATACCTAGTTCAATCTCGTTACTGGCAAGTCTCTTTACTCGTTCCGTAATACATCATCTCACAACTAACATATTAGTTGCAGTGCTTGCAAGGCTTATGTGATGTGCATTACCGAGAGGGCCCAGAGATACCTCTCCGACAATCGGAGTGACAAATCCTAATCTCGAAATACGCCAACCCAACATCTACTTTTGGAGATACCTGTAATGCTCCTTTATAATCACCCAGTTACGTTGTGACGTTTGGTAGCACCCAAGGTGTTCCTCCGGCAAACGGGAGTTGCATAATCTCATAGTTATAGGAACATGTATAAGTCATGAAGAAAGCAATAGCAACATACTAAACGATCAGGTGCTAAGCTAATGGAATGGGTCATGTCAATCAGATCATTCAACTAATGATGTGACCTCGTTACTCAAATAACAACTCTTTTGTCTATGGTTAGGAAACATAACCATCTTTGATTAACGAGCTAGTCAAGTAGAGGCATACTAGTGACACTCTGTTTGTCTATGTATTCACACATGTATTATGTTTCCGGTTAATACAATTCTAGCATGAATAATAAACATTTATCATGATATAAGGAAATAAATAATAACTTTATTATTGCCTCTAGGGCATATTTCCTTCACTAGGATCAACGCTCCCCCTACATTTTGGAGACCGACCACACACCTAAGCATGATATATGAGAGGAGCATAGATAAACTAATAAGATAAGCATGCAACTCATAAGATATGGTGACATAGATAATGATACTGGAAATAAAAGGTAGCATATGTCTCACACCATATGACGGGAACTTAGGTCTTACGGACACGAGCCAACATAGGTCTCACTGACACAAACCAACCAAAGCAAATAGCAAGAAAAACCACAAACACAGAAGACGGAAGACACAAAGCACAAATCCCTAAACTCTCTCCCCTTTGGCATCGAGACACCAAAAAGGAGAGGGAGTGTTGCTACGGCTCCAGGTGATAGCAGAGACGGACACACACATCAGAGCACAGCGGGATCATCGGCGCCACCGTCCTCAGACTGGAAGTGCTCGGCATCAGAATCGGTCCATGGGTAGTGCAGCTGAATCCACTCCTCCTCCTCGGTAAGCTGGTCCTCAGACCCACTGTTAACTGTAGCACCCAACTGACGCATGAGCTCGTTGTGGCGACCTCGGGCTTTCTTCTCAGCCACATGAGTCATGTACTGACCGTGAGTCTCCATGCAGAACAACTTCTTCATCTTGAGCTTGAGCTTCTTTGCCCAAGAGGGCTCTGCCTCAGAAGGCATGTAGTCATCATCATCATCATCAGCCCCAGTCTCCTCCTCAGTCTCCATGGCAGAAGCAGACGAAGGAACTCCAGTCCTAGGGGCCTGAGTGCCCCAGTTATCCTTCTTCCTCAGACGCTTGACATCGTGAGAGATCAACTCTCCAGTCTGCAGTAACACCTGGTGATAGACACGATCCCAGGCCTTCTCAATGAGCAGCATGATGAACAGACCATAAATCGGGCACTTGCGCTCGGAGATAGCAGACAGCAGCTCAGACCACATAACACGAGAGATATCCAAGGACTCTCTGGTGTTCTGTCCCTTCTCACGCTGGCAGAAAAGAAGCATGTCCACGAGATAGGAGTGAACCTGGTCCAGATTCCCGATACGAGGGAAAAGAGTCTCTCTGAAGATGCGGTGAAGGATATCCAGATAGGCAGGCAGCTCATGGGTTTCCTTCTTAGTTTCAGGGTTGATCCTCAAAGTGCAGTAGGGCCATAGAGCTTGCTTGTGAGTGGCATTGGGGCGGCCGTGGGGGCGAAAGCCAACAGAAGACTCAAGACCTAGATCTTGCACCCCAATCAAGTCCATGAATGCTTTCCACTTGACTGAAAGCAACTTGCCATTGGTCATCCAGGTCAGTGTCCTATCCTCATCAGTCCCAAGGTGAACCGTGGCATAGAATTGGGCCACAATGTCAGCATCATAGTCCTTGTTGAATTGCATGATCCCAAGAATGTTCAGTTGAGTGCACATCTGAATAGCTTCACCAAAGTATTAAGGATCTTGCTCCATATGGTCGGTGTCGATGGAGTGCACGTTGACATAGAGGTTCTTCTTGGCTTTGAGAACATCGAAGAAGATGGCAAACTGGAACCTGTTCCAGAACGGACGGTTGACCAAAGTGGGATCTTGTTCTAACTCATACGGGTTGCGGCGGCGCCTTGCCCAGAACTCCTTTGGCGGCATTTCTGGCACTGTTTTGCCTGGCTTTGGCTTGACCCCAGGCTTCTTCTGGAGTTGAGGTGGAGGTGGAGCACTTGAAGAACCTCCGGCAGACTCAGTGGTCCGGTAGCGCTTGGACGTGGCACGACCGGGGTTGACACGATGAGCCGGATGCTCAGGTAGCTCATCACCTGTAACCACACACAAGAACACGCAAACAACCAGAAGGAACGAGCATAAGCCACAAAACACGAGCAAAAAGATCACTGAGAGGTAAAAGCATAATGGAAGCTGGTAGGGAGCGGTAGTACCACGACCAGCTAGCGGTAGTACCGCTCCGAGCGGTAGTACCGCTCCACAGAGAGCGGTAGTACCGCCCTGGAGAGGGCGGTAGTACCGCTCGAGACGGGGAAACAACAGTTTCCTACTACCGTGGTCAGATCCGGCACTACCGTCCTACCAATTTAAAAAATACTCCAACCAAACATCAATCCAACCTGCCTAGAAGCATTCTCCATCCTACTCAAGCCTAGATTTGGCCAAAAATCTAGAGATGCAACTGCTACTGCCCCTAAGATGCTAGATTGGAAATCTAGACAAGAAGAACGGGGGAACGGGGGCAATACCGGCATCCATGGCAAGAGGACAAGGTGGGGATCGTCTCCACCGAAGGAAATGGAGAGGGATGCCCCGGAGAGGGAGATCCGCCGGAGCCCTCCCGCGGCGCCGGTTGCTGGAGAGAGAGGAACAAGACGAGGGGGCGTGCGAATGGGTATGGGGGAGAAGAAACTCCCCCTGCCCCGATATAACCCCTGCCCGCGCCTCACAGCGGTAGTACCGCGCTGGAGGGCGGTAGTACCGCTTGGAGCGGTAGTACCGCTCGCCAGCAGCGGTAGTACCGCCAGCAACCAAAAAAATTCCTCTAGACAAAAACTCAAGCACAACAACAAGAACGGAGAGCAAAGTTAAGAAAAAAAGACCAACACGGCAACACACACTAACCAAGATCCAGAACCCACTCCTTCAAGACAACCACACGAAAGAAGAGCGAGCTCTGGCCTCTCTCAAGAGAGGGCGGTGGCTGGAGCCACCTATGTTTGAGTCAATTGGTATGGCACCGCGAAGAATTATCCTTGGGTCCATGACCAAAACTCGTCATTGAAGCACAAGTACCATAAAAAATGGTAATGTGAAAGAGTTGATCGTTTTATGCATAATGGGGGGAGGGAGAGTTCATTGAGAGAACAACACTCCCCCAATGTCCATGCCTACATCTAAAGTAGACAACAAGATGAGTGTGGTGGGGGGTGCAAGGGTTCAAGTCACATTGCTCGAATCAATGATATTTAGCTCATGCCTTAACTCGCGAAATCTTGCTTCATCCAAGGGCTTCGTGAAAATATCTGCAAGGTTATCATGAGTGTTGACATACTTGAGCTCGATCTCCCCTCGCCTAATGTGATCCCGGATGAAATGATACCAAATCTCAATATGCTTCGTCTTGAAGTGTTGCACCGGGTTGAGAGAAATCTTGATGGCACTTTCATTGTCACACCAAAGAGGCACTTTGTCACAATTGACACCATATTCCTTTAAAGTTTGCCTCATCCATAAGAGTTGTGCACAACAACTGCTGGCCGCCACATACTCCGCTTCGGTGGATGAGAGAGACACACAACTTTGCTTATTGGAAGACCAACTCACCAAAGAGCACCCAAGAAACTGGCACCCTCTAGAAGTTGACTTCCTATCCACTTTGTCTGCCGCCCAATCAGAATCCGTAAATCCTTCAAGCTTGAAGTTTGCCCCTCATGGGTACCATAAGCCAAAATTTGGGGTATGAGCCAAATATCTAAAGATTCGCTTGACCGCCACATAGTGACTTTCCTTCGGTGCAGCTTGAAATCGTGCACACATCCCCACACTCAACATGATATCCGGTCTAGATGCACAAAGGTAAAGCAAGGAGCCAATCATGGAGCGATATACCTTTTGATCCACCGCTTTACCATTGGGATCAATGTCAAGTTGGCACTTGGTTGGCATTGGTGTAGTAGCCGGCTTGACATCACTTAGCTTGAATCTTTTTAGCATGTATTGAGTGTATTTGGCTTGGTTGATGAAGGTTCCTTATCTTCTTTGTTTAATGTCAAAACCAAGGAAGAACTTCAACTCTCCCATTGAAGACATCTGGAACTTGGAGGTCATGAGAGCGGCAAATTCCTCATTGAAAGCTTTGTTAGGGGAACCAAAGATAATGTCATCAACATATAGTTGGCATACAAACAACTCCCCTTTGACCTTCTTAGTAAAAAGAGTGGGATCGATTAGCCCCACTTCAAATCCACGATCTTGTAACAACTCAGTAAGGTGGTCATACCATGCACGTGGGGCTTGTTTAAGGCCACATAGTGCCTTATCGAGTTGATACACATGATCCGGGAAGTAGGGATCCTCGAATCCGGGGGGTTGCTTGACATAGACCAACTCATTAATAGGACCATTAAGGAAATCACTTTTCACATCCATTTTTTGCAACTTAAAGTTGTGATAGGAAGCATAAGCAATCAACAAACGTATGGATTCAAGACGAGTTACGGGAGCAAAGGTTTCACCATAGTCGATACGCTCGACTTGGGAGTAGCCTTGTGCTACCAATCTTGCCTTGTTGCGAAGGATGTTCCCATGAGCATCTTGCTTGTTATTGAAGATCCACTTGGTTCCAATGACATTGTGGTCCCCCGATGGCCTTGGCACCAATCTCCATACTTTGTTGTACTCAAAGTTGTTGAGTTCTTCATGCATGGCATTGAGCCAATCCGAGTCTTCGAGAGCCTCATAGACCTTTTGAGGTTCAACACAAGAGACAAACGCGTGATGTTCACAATAGTTTGCTAATTGTCTACGAGTGCTTACCCCCTTTCTTAGGCTTCCAACCACATTTTCCATGAGATGGCCTTGGGTGGTGAGCTTGGAAGAAATCTTCGCGGCACGACGCTCTAATTCCTCCTCGGAAGTGGAAGGAGGAGGGTTAACTTGATTCTCTTGAGCGCCGTCTTGAACTTGTTCTTGATCTTGAGCTTGCTCTTGACCTTGAACTTGCTCGAGGGGGAGAACTTGACCTTGGGCATCATTTAGAGGTTCACCACCATCTTGAGATCGATCTTGCCCTTGGTATTGTTCACAAGGTTGAGGGCCTTCACTTTGTTCTTCGGAAGCGTGTGGGTCTTGAGGAGGTGATGGCTCCACTTGAGTGGAGCATTGTCCTTCTCCTTCGGCCACAAGAGGTTCCTCAATGGGTAGGATATGACCAATACCCATTATTCTTATGGCTTGGGGAGGAATTTCATCACCTACATCACAAGTACCACTTTGCTCCACTTGGGAGCCGTTATTTTCGTCAAACTCCACGTTACACGTCTCCTCAATGAGTCCGGTGGACTTGTTGAGAACACGGTAAGCATGAGAGTTTGTAGCATAACCAACAAATATGCCCTCATGAGCTCTAGCCTCAAATTTAGACAAGCGAACACCTTTCTTGAGAATGAAACACTTACACCCGAACACCCGGAAGTACTTGAGGTTGGGCTTGTTCCCGGTGAGTATCTCATAAGGAGTCTTGTTCAAGCCTTTGCGGAGATAGAGCCGTTTGGATGCATGACATGCGGTGTTGATGGCTTCGGCCCAAAAATTGTATGGAGACTTGAACTCCGCCATCATGGTCCTAGCCGCATCCATCAACGTCCGATTCTTCCTCTCCGCCACACCATTTTGTTGAGGGGTATATGGAGCTGCATATTGGTGCTTGATCCCCTCATCACTAAGGAACTCATCCAAGGTGTAGTTCTTGAACTCGGTGCCGTTGTCACTTCGGATTGTCAAGATCTTTGCATTATGTTGACGTTGAGCTTCATTTGCAAAGTTGATGACAGTTTGTTGAGTCTCACTCTTCCTCTTGAAGAAATACACCCAAGTGTATCTTGAATAATCATCCACAATCACCAAGCAATACTTTCTTCCTCCAAGGCTATCAAAAGATGGAGGCCCAAAGAGATCCATGTGAAGGAGCTCCAAGGGTCTCTTCGAGTAGATGATGGTTGAGGGAGGGTGAGCCTTCTCATGAAGCTTTCCTTCAATACAAGCACTGCAAGCACGATCTTTGGCAAAACTAACATTTGTTAGTCCACGAACATGGTCCCCCTTGAGAAGACTTTGCAAAGATCTCATATTAACGTGGGCTAAACGGCGATGCCAAAGCCATCCCACGTCAACTTTAGCCATTAGGCATGTCGCGGTCTTAGTGGGTCGCTTCGAAAAGTTAATCACATATAGACCATTCTCTACGTGCCCAACAAAGGCTACTTTAAGAGTCTTGCTCCACAAGAGGGCCACGGTATCAATGTCAAAGAAAGTAGCAAAACCCATGATTGCAAGTTGACGAACGGAAAGCAAATTGTATGCAAGGGACTCAACAAGCATGACTTTCTCGATCGTTAGATCATGAGAAATGACAACCTTGCCGAGACCCAATACCTTAGAATGTGATGCATCACCCCACTCGACATTGGTGGGCATAGATGGAATCTTTTGCACGTCCACCACCATGTCCTTGCTCCCGGTCATATGATTTGTCGCTCCACTATCGAGCAACCATGATCCCCCACCGGAAGCAAACACCTACAAGAGATCAATGCTTGATTTTAGGTACCCATTTAGTAATGGGTCCTTTGGTGTTAGTAACAAGGGTCTTGGGAACCCAAATAGACCATTCAATGTACTCATATGGAGAACCAACAAATTTAGCAAAGACATGTCCATCACTAGCACGGCACAACACATATGACGGGTTAAAGTCGCTGACTTTGTTTGAGGAAATGCTTTTGCCCTTTTGGACATCAACTCCCTTCACTTTTTCCTTCTTCTCCTTAGGAGCACCCTCTCCCTCCTTCACAAATGTTTGTTTGAGAGGAGGAGGACGTTTGGTCTTGTTGTTGTTCTTCTTCTTGCTCTTGGACTTGGGTGCAAACCCAATTCCTTCCTTGGCCACAACTTCCTTTTGATTGCTCAAAAGGCCGTTGAGGTTCTTCTCACCTTGAATGCAAGTCATAAGGCCTTTCTCAAGTTGATCCTTCAACTTGGCATTCTCCTCCACAAGATGCACATGCTCACAACACGAGTTAGTAGCACATGCATTATCAATTAATACCATATGAGGAAAGGTGGCCTTTTCCTTGATTAGCTTACTTGGAGTTGAGCATGAGACTCTTTGAGGTTAGCATGAGTACCCTTCAAGACCTTGTGGGCCTTGTCAAGTATCTCAAACTCCTCTTTGAGTCTAGCATGATCAACCCCAAGTTTAGCCTTCTCGGAGGTTAGCACACGAGACACGACAAGAGCATGATCAAGATCTTTCTTTAACTTAGCATGGTCATCGTTGTGTGACTCCTCAAAAGTCAAACGATGCACACGCTCTTCCTCAAGAGCATTAGAGAGATCCGATATCTCATCGGCATAGTCACGACTATGACCTTCCATCTTAGAGATGGTTTCTTCGTGAGCCTTGATCATGTCATTGGCCTCACCAAGTTGTTCCAAGAGAGCAACAAAATGCTTCTTGGACTTGCCCTTGAGCTTACTCATAAAAGACTCAAACCCATTCACTTCTTCATTAGACCCATCATGTTCATCAATGCACTCCTCCATGGAGGGATTAGTAATGATGGTGGTTTTAATGTTGGGGGTTACCTTGTTTGAAGATTTAGCCATGAGGCATTTGGCGGTGATGTTTTCATTGGGTGAATCAAAGAGAGACACCCGGGGAGTAGTAGCAATGGCAACGGAAGCCATGGCCATTGCTTCTTCATTTTCATCATCATCGTCATCCTCTTGGTATTCTTCTTGAACCACCAACCCACGAGTGGGAGTCTTCTTGATGAAGTTGTTCTTGTTGGGGAAGGACTTGGCTTTGTCTTTTCGGATGAACTTGCCACCATTGTCTTCCCGCTTCTCGTAAGGACAATCTGCAACGAAATGGCTCACATTCCCACAGTTGAAGCAAGTTCTAACTCGTTGCTTGCCCTTGACGCCACTTGAGTTGTTCTTGTTGAAGTTGGGTCTTGAACTCTTCTTGCTCCAAAATTGTCTTGAAGCAAGGGCCATGTGCTCATGGTAATCAAATTTGGTGTCTTCGGGGTTGCTTTCCTCATCTTCCACTTCCTCCTCTTCCTCCACAATAACCTTGGCCTTCAAAGCAAGGTTGGGCTTCTTTGCCCTTTGAGAACGGAGCACCGCATTGTCGGCGGTCTTGTCCAAGATGCTCATTGCAACGAACTCATCCAACACTTCACTTGAGGTCATGGAGTGGAAGTCCGGTCTTTGACGAATGACGGAGGACATGGCCTTGTTGTAGGGCATCATGGCCTTGAGCAACTTTCGCTTGATCCAATTGTCATCCGTGTCCTTGCTTCCATGATCTCGGAGTGCGACCGCGAGTTTGGTCACTCTTCGAAAGAGCTCACGAGGTTCTTCATCTTCTTTCATTGCAAACTCATCGGCTTCATCTTGCACCACTTCATAGTTGGAGCGTTGAATGCTAGCACTTCCTCGATAGAGACCCTCGACACATTTCCATGCTTCTTTAGCCATGACATGAGGTCAAAGATGGGGAAGATCTTCGGGAAGGATAGCATCTTGGATGATGAAGAGAGCACTCTCATTGAATTGATTGTCCACGTCTTCTCGAGGGGTGAAGTTGCTTGGGTCATGAGGATAAAAACCTTCTTCAATGATTCTCCAAAGGTTAGTGTTCACATGTTTTAAATGACGCTTGAAGCGATAAACCCAAGAGTCAAAATCTTCATGCTTCTCATATTTAGGAGGAGGACCGGCATGATTTAAATGAGTGGAGGGAATCGGTCCTCTATAAATAGGAGGTTCCACATGGGCAAAGATGCTGGTGCCATTTCTACCACTAGTAGAAGGACTCTTTTCATTGTTAGCTTCCCCCTTGTCGGAGGTAGCATCTGTCACCTTGTTAGTAGGATCACCCACTTTCATCGGCGAGGTAGATAGTTTGAGTCCTTCTAGAAATTCAGTAAACATGCTTTTAACCTCGGCCATCATGGAGGTTTTCAATGTGTCTAAAGCCACATTGAATTCCTCACGTGAGACCGAGGTTCCCCCTTCGGCCGAAGACGAGATGGGATTCACACCGGAGTGTTCCTCCGCATCGTCGTTGGTGTCAACCATACTCTTCGGACGACAAAGTCCTTAATAAAGAGACGAGGCTCTGATACCAATTGAAAGGATCGATATGGTTGACTAGAGGGGGGGGGGGTGAATAGGCAACTAACAATTTATAAGCTTTTCTTTACCAAATTAAACTTTGTAACAAAATAGGTTGTCTAGATGTGCAACTAAGTGAGCAACCTATATGATGCAATAACAACTAGCACATAAGCAAGCAATGGATGTAACACAAGTAAACTTGCAAAAATAAAGGCACGAAATAACCAAGAGTGGAGTCGGTGGAGACGAGGATGTGTTACCAGAGTTCCTTCCTTTTAAGGGGAAGTACGTCTCCGTTAGAGCGGTGTGGAGGCACAATGCTCCCCAAGAAGCCACTAGGGCCACCGTAATCTCCTCACGCCCTCACACAATGCGAGATGCCGTGATTCCACTATTGGTGCCCTTGAAGGCGGCGACCGAACCTTTACAAACAAGATTGGGGCTATCTCCACAACACTTGGAGGCTCCCAACAACGCCACAAAGCTTCACCACAATGAAGTATGGCTTCAAGGTGACCTCAACCGTCTAGGGTGCTCAACACCCAAGAGTAACAAGATCCTCTAGGGATAAGTGGGGGGAATCAAATTTCTCTTGGTGGAAGTGTAGATCTGGGCCTTCTCAACCAATCCCGAGCAAATCAACAAGTTTGATTGGCTAGGGAGAGAGATCGGGCGAAAATGGAGCTTGGAGCAACAATGGAGCTTTGGGGAAAGAGGTAGGTCAACTTGGAGGAAGAAGACACCTTTATATAGTGGGGCAACAATTCCAACCGTTATCCCACTGAGCATCCCCGCACAGAGCGGTACTACCGCTAGGGCAGGGCGGTACTACCGCTGAGAGCGGTACTACCGCTGAGAGCGGTACTACCGCTCCCTACCCAGCGGTACTACCGCGCTGGCTAGAAAGACAGGGCCCTGGCCCCAGAGCGGTACTACCGTGGGAGAAAGAGCGGTACTACCGCTTGGAGCGGTACTACCGCTTGGAGCGGTACTACCGATCCTAGTACCGCAAAACCCGACACGAGAAAACACCGGTCTCGAATCGAGGCGGTAGTAGCGCGGAATAGCTGCGGCACTACGGCCGAAGCCCGCAAGTGGTACTACCGCCCTGCGGAGCGGTACTACCGCTGAGAGCGGTACTACCGCTGAGAGCGGTACTACCGCTTCGTGGAGCGGTACTACCGTTGGAGAGCTTCGGTGGTACTACCGCTGTAGACCGCGGTACTACCGCTGGCACAGAACGGAGCAGGAACGGAAGAGAAGGGGCAGCTCCAAAGATGCGGAAGGAAGACGACGGGTGTGATAGGGATGTGTACGTGTTGATTCCACCCTAGTCTTACCAAAGCGGATCCCCTCTTGATAGTACGGTGACTCCTACAAAACTAGTCCACCAACAACGAAGCGAAGGAGCTACACCGTCTTGAATAAAACACCGAGGGTAGGAAATCGTCTCGTGCCAATGGATGAATCTCTGAAAGAACTTAACGCACATGATTAGTCCGCAAAAGCATTGTCATCAATCACCAAAACATCTTGGGGATAAATATGCCCTTACAGTACTTAAATGGGAAACTCCCTAGTTTGCAGTTAAGTAGGTTGGCAATGCGGGTGGCCAGGTGATTGTCCATCCCTATGGCAATCACCTCACTCTTTGAAAAGTTAATCTTCAGGCCGGAGATGATCTCGAAAGCGAGAAGGATGAGCTTAATCGAGGCAACACTATGGTCGTCGGGCTCGAAGAGAAGCAAGGTGTCGTCCGCGTATTGGAGATGAGTGATCCCTCTGGGGCATAAGTGTGGAACCACACCGCGAATGTGACCAGCGGTCTTGGCCTTGTTCACCATGGCCGAGAGGGCATCAGCAGCAAAGTTGAAGATCAAAGGCGAGGAGGGGTCTCCTTGTCTGAGTCCATGTTTGTTGCGGAAGAAGTTCCCCACTTCTCCGTTAATCGACACCGCTGTCTGGCCCCCCGAAACCAGTTGCATTATGCGATGAATGAAACCCGACTCGAAACCCTTCCGAGTGAGTACCTCACGGATGAACTCGTTCACTCGATCGTAGGCTTTCTCGAAATCGAGCTTAAAGAGCACGGCCGGATGACGCGTGCGCTTAAGCTCGTGAACGATCTCTTGCAATACCACCGGGCCTTCCAGGATGTTACGACCTTTGAGGAAACCGGACTGACTGCGGTCAATCACACGCTGAGCAACCGGGGCAAGACGCGTAGTGTATGCCTTGGAGCATAATTTGAAAGGGACGTTAATAAGAGTAATAGGGCGGTATTGCTTAATCGAATCGGCCCCCTTCACTTTAGGAATGAGGCTAATGACGCCGTAGTTGAGGCGCGAGATGTCGACCGTGCCAAGCGCAAAACCATTGATAATGTCGTAGAAAATGTCCTTGAGCGCCGGCCAAAACCGCCGGAAGAAGATCACTGGCCAGCCATCCGGCCCAGGCGCGGTATCGTTCTTCATCGAGCCAAGCGCATCGTCGATCTCTTGAGTGGAGAAGGACAAGGCAAGGCCATCGTTTTCGGCTTGTGACACCCGTGATTCTTCCCCCCAAAAGTCATCACGCAGACGCAGAACCTTCCCTTCCGCCGTTCCCAACAGGGTAAGGAAGAAATCGTAAATATGCCTCGAGAAATCGTCCTGGCTGACCATAACCCCCTGGTCCGATTGCAGTCTCAGGATCAAACATTTCCTTTTACGACCATTGGCGAAGGCGTGGAAATATCCCGTATTTGCATCCCCCTTGGTGATCCACTTGACGCCGCCCCTATGGCGCCAGTATTCCTCCTCTTCCCTGAGGATGTCCAGGACTTGGTTTTCAAGGGCGTAACGGCAAGCCCACTCTGCCTCTGAAAAGGATCTAGAGTCTGCCTGGACGCCAAGAACTTTGATTTCCTCGATAAGAGCTTCCCTAGCTCGCTTAGCGTCGCTACCATGGTTTGCGCCCCACCCACAAAGGAAACCACGCAGGGCCCCGGCTGCCGAAATCCAAGTGTCGAGGGGGCCCCTGGACCGACCACCCGCAGTCCTGGCAAGCTCCCAGCAAGCGAGGAGCAAAGGAATGAACCCTCTACCTCAAACCACCCTGATTCAAAGTAGAAACGCTTGCTACGCTTGATCCTATCCTCCCCAGAGGCCAGAATCAACGGAACATGATCAGAGCCAATGCGAGTTTCAGCGACCAAGGTACATATGGGAAAGATCATCTCCCAGTCGGCCGAAATGAACACACGATCAAGGACGCTACAGACCGGATTGAGTTGTTTATTGGTCCATGTATATCTGGCCCCAGTCCTAGCGAGTTCCCGTAAGGCGCAGGCCGCAATGGCATTGTTGAAAAGGGAGATCCTAGACCAGTTGATGTTGCAATTATTTTTGTCTGCGCTCGAACGAATAAGGTTAAAATCGCCCCCTAGAACAATGGGGATGTTAGCAGCTTGCTTGGCCCCAACCAAGACTTGGATTTCGCTCAGGAAATCAGCCACGCGTGAGTGATCGGCCGGACCGTAAACACACACAATCGCCCAGGAGGCGAGAGAGATTCTATGCTTAATCGTGACAGAAATGAAAAACAAACCCACGTCCCAGGTTACAATATCACAAACATCAGAATTACATCCCAAGAGAAGACCGCCCGAATGGCCAGTGGAAGGGACCCAACCCCACACGAAGCGATGGAGAGGATCATAGGCCGCAAGATCACGATAAATAAAGTCCGCTTTGATGGTTTCTTGAAGAGCCACGACATCGATACTTTCGCGAGCAATATACTCCCTAAGTTGCATGCGACGACCCGAGTGCCCGCAACCCCGAATGTTCCAAAAGATGTAACGCATCAAATTATGCGGTTGCGAAGGCGAACCCCTCTGGAGGTCACCAGTTTTGCCACGCGTTTCTTAGCCTGGGCACGGCTAGTCGATGGCGCTGCGGCAACCTCCCTGGTTGCAACAGCCCCCTTCGACAGGACAAGCAAGGTGGGGGTATCTGAAGACACAGGATCGGCAGTGGCCGCCCGCTCCGTGTCCTCGGCTTCCCTAGCCTTGGCCGCAGCAGCGGCCTCTGCCAAAGCCGCTTGGGCCTCCTCGCGAGCACGGATAAGAGTCACTAGCTCACCACGATCCGCTCCTAATTCGAAACCGCTGTCGTCTAAGATAGTAGCTAGTTGTGGATCTGTGAAAGCGTTCAAAATCTTAAAGGAGGGGGGAGGGTTACCTGAGATCTCCATGTTCTTATCCGCCAGACGAAGCTGCGCACTCTCTAGGGAAGAAAGGTCGCCCAACGCCGCCTTGGCCCGAGCACTTGGAGCACGCTGAGGGACCGGGGAAGCCCGAGAGCGCCGCGTCTTGGCCGCCGTGCCCGCAGAGCCCAGCGCCGCCTGAAGGTCCACCACGGCCGGTGCCACAGGCGACGGGAGCGCCAGCGTAGCAAGCTTGACAGAAGGCTTCCGCCCGGCCGACTTCTTAGGGGCACGCCCGGATCCCCCCGAGCTGCGACGGCTAGACAGTGGGGTGGCAACAGCTGGCTCGTTGAGCACCACACCCGAGTCCGAACCATGCAAGCAGGGGGAGGCGTGAGCGCTAGCCGCAGCAAGACACCCAGCAGAAGCACAGCGGCCAGCAACAGACAGCGGCGCCGAGCCCACCAGGTTGAAGGCCCCCACCAAGGCGTGGGACGGGGGCGGGCTGCTCCCAGCCGTGTCCGCAATCGCCTGAGTCCCAGGCTCCGCGTTCTCCTTCCCTTCGTCGAGCGCCAGTTCTTGTATGCCCAGCTGGTTCCAAGTTTCCGTGTTGATAGACGTGTCTGGCAAGCTGTCCTCAGGCTCTTCATCCTGGCCAGCCATGTCAACATCCATAGCACGGCCCGAGCCTCCGATGGGTTGCCCACCCTTGGCCCCAGGGTCTTGCACCTGCGGACCAGCAGTCCCACCGGTCCCTAGACCAGGCGGGCCACCACTCTTGTCACCCGGGTGAGAGGGGTTGTTGTTGGGACCGGGCGCCGCCGCCCTGTCATCAGGACGCACTGGAAGCTTCTCCACCTCCACCCGGATGTCGTATCCCTCATGATTGAACCAAACTTGAACAAAACCGTTCATCTTGTCAGGAGCTCGAACACCAAACTTCATCCTCACTGGTCCCACCCGGATAAGGGAAAGATCATCCACCACGATCAGCCTACCCAGCATCTTGAGCCCCTCCATCAGACGGTCAACACGACGGTGCTTCTTGGGAATGCCATGAAGGCGGAGCCACACCCCAGGCATGGAGAGGGGGACTATCGTCTCCTGGATCGAGTCGCGCACCAGAACCGTAATGTCGTGGATGAAGAGGAAGAGCTTGCCACTTGACTTGGCCATGTGCAGCAAATCAGCAGAAGGAAACACCACCGCAAAGTCGTTATCGCCCACCTGCTCAATCTGCCAGTCCAATCGCCAGCCACCATGTTGTTGACACCAGATTTTGGCATGGTCAAAAACATAATTAAGAGGGTCTCAAATGGAAAAATGATCAAAGCGAGAAAGTTCCGTATCGTCAAAAGGAGAAATTTTGATATTTGGGCCATAGCCATCCGATCTCATCTCTAAGGCCGAAGTTGTATTCGAAGTATTGAGATTTTGGGTTCAGAAGAGTATTCGGCTGATTACTCCCCCAAGATGGCCTCTGATGGAAAAAGTTACAACTGCAAAGTTCTTCGTCTCATCGAAACGGACGATTCTGATATAAAGATCGTCCCCATCCGAAGTCGTACGCAAAAGTTATAGGCAAAACCGTGCGCTGCACCAATGTTGGCCGGATCATCCGGGACGGGGTCCGGATCATCCGGGTAATTGAAGCACTAAGATTCCAGAAGGTTGGCGCTGAAGCCGGATGATCTGGATCAACTCCCGGATGATCCGGGTAAAGGCCGGACAGTCCGGCAATCGTCCGGACGTCCGGACAAGTTTTTCTGCTGCAGATGTTAGAAAACAGCCAGAAACTCCCTCCAGGTGACCTCAGATCAAAAAGTGTTCAACAGCAAAGTTGTGCGTCTTGTCAAGGCGGTTGATTTTCGTATAAAAATCATCTTAATTCAAGTTCGTATGCAAAAGTTACAGCCCGATTAGTGAACTACTGTCAGAAATCTAGGCTTGGCCGGATCATCCGGGCCTAGAGCCGGACATCCGGGCCGGAGGTCGTGAGAAGTGCGAATTTGGTTAGATTTTGATGATTTGGACGGCAAGGAAAGTCCTTTTCTTCTACGGGAAGTCCATCCGCCTCTTATATAGACAAGAGGTGACGGCCGATTGAACAACACACAATCGACAAAACTATCTATCATCTTTTACCTTTACTTTTATCTTCTCCCTTGTTCTTCTTCTTCCTCGTTCTTCGTTCGTTCTTATTTTGCAGGGCGGCGAACCTCGAGGCCCTAGGGGCGGTCAGGCCAACCTAGGGCAGCCCATAGCCGCCGCGCGCCCTGACGGGGTCCCTCCCGGGTGTGTGGGGTTTCGGGTCATCAAAAGCGCCCGCCGGATTGCCTGCGTACCACGCTTCCGGACGGGTCTCCTTCGATGTGAGCTGCGGTGCATCACCCTCGGCATTGGAGGTACACGGTGACGTGTTCATGTGCGAACACACTTTTTGGCGACTCTGCTGGGGACGAAGCTTTGAACGGTCTCCGGCCCGTTCTTGCTACGAAGAGATCGTCATCTAGGGTTTGCAATCTACAAAGGTAACATGAATACCCAATTCACTTATGTAGATGCAAATAATGCATATGTTGTTGCTATATCGTCTAATGAGCATATTGTATCGGCTAGCCCTAGTTTTATCAATCATGCATCTAATTATGTGCAACAGCCGATTCAGAATAATCTTCATGCTTCAACTTCATATAATTTTAGCAACATGCAACATATGTATCCCAACTCCCATGCATCGGCAACCCCACAAATCTATATGCCGATGAACAACATGATGAGTTCGGTTAATCATGTTGAGACACCCCATGTAGGAACTTCCAATAGTATGCAACAAAGTGTTTCAACTTTTTATTCATCGGCAAATAACTTGCAGTATGTTAATCCAAACGTGCCGGTGGATAGGGGAATTGGCCATGCTACTACTAGTTATTCGGCCAATTACCCTCAAACATCATATGCTACACCTCATGCTACAAATTTTTCGGCACCATACGCAATTGTAGATATTCGTGATTCGGCTTCGCACCTTCATGCTCATGGCCGAATAAGTGAGAATTCTACCAGAGCGCATGTGTCTTTGCCTAGTAACGTAGCATATCATGTTGCCCCTGCACAATTATAGAATTTCGGCAACACACTATTGCCGAAAGCGTCTCAAAGTATTGGGGGGCAATCCAATGAAGACTGGGCTAAAATTGGTCGAAAAAAGCTTAAAGATAGACTAGCTGCAATGTTTGCTGAATTTAGACAAGAACAAGCAACCTTGCGAATCAAAGAAAGAAAGAGTGGTGATTCGGATAACAAAGTTAATTCGGTTATTAAAGAAGCCGAATCAAATAGTATGTGTACCGAATCTATCAAAGAAAAAGAGGATGCCAAGGCATTGGAGAGTCATTCAAAAGTGGAACAAAGTATTATTCAAGTGATACAACCATCATGCTCTCCCAACGTAATTGAAGAGGTATGTCTAGCAAGTGACTTGCCTATCTTCCGATTTGGTCGCAACTTTATTGTCGATGCTTCTATAAGAAAAATTCTCATAAGTAATTTTGAAAGACCAATGAAGAAGCGTAATTTACTTGTTAGCAACAAAATTGTTATAGACTATATCGGTCAACCCATTGCACCATTTATAAAGACCGATAGTGACTTATTGTTGTGGCCAAAGCTTTCCCCGTTGCTTTATTTAAAGTTCATATCTAGTTGGGTAGCTTTGCTTATTTCTTACTTGGCTTGCACTTTGTCTCAATTGAGACATGTGTGTTCTAAATATTTTCGTATCAGAAGTTTAAAGCCAAGGTTAATTTCTTTTGAGAAATCCGATGCTAATATAATATCTTATCCAAAGACACCGGAGATAGAGTGGAAAACATAATGTATAGCCGAATGGGAAGATTCCAAATCTGAACCATTCGTTTGCTTATCTTCAAAGCCGTTCACACAGCAAGATCGGCTAGAAAGCAAGAAGTTTACCTTCAATTCAAGCATGTGTGACCAAATATTTGATTTATTGCTGAAAAAATAATTACATAAGAATTCTTGATCACCATGTCAAGCCATCAATTCAAGGACGAATGTATTGTAGGTTGCATCATTCGTTCAAACATAATTTTGAGGATTGCAATATGTTTCGTCAAATAGTTAAATCGGCCATTGATAAAGGACGATTGAAATTTGTTGAGACACCAAGAGATGACCAGTCTATTCCGATTGGTCTCGATGGCAGAAAGTTTTTGCATCGGCTGCTTCAAGCCGATCCATTTAAAGAGGAGGTAAAAACTGCAGGTGATGGGGTCAAGCTTTCAAGTAAAAAAGTTGTTGAAGAGCATAATGAACATAATTTTGAGGGCGAGAATTCCATCGAAGCTACAATGGAGACGCCAAGGACTGGGGGGCAACAAGCAAATCCAATGATTGGTGCAAGCACAACCAAATGAAACAAAGGCCGAAATAAGCGCAAGTGTAAGAGATCAAAAATCACCTTTGCTGAACTATTGGATAAATATCAAAAGAAGAGTGAAGAGAAGAATACTTATCGGTCAAATCATGCAAAGAAACCAAGATCACCCCCAAGGCGCAAATATGAGGATCGCTATTGGCAAAGTGAAAATTTTAATGCAACATATTCATATCCTTATTTTGGGCCGCCGCCAATGTCGTGGATGCCTCCCTATGCTCATATAGATCCATATCCATCATGGGACAGGTATGATACGAGGGCACACTCTCCATCTTATTTTAGACCATCTAACCAATATTATGCAGCTCCGAGAAGATCAGCATTTGAACAATCACATGCTAAAGACCGTTTCGATCATAAGGAATCGGTCCAGTGCTCAAGGAATAGAAAGGAGGTGGTCAAGCAAGTTTACCGCGTTAAAAGAGATGGTCGTAAGAGTGCTACTTCAGATTTGATCTCAAAAGAAAAAGAGCCAACTAAAATGTTGACATTGGCTACTAAAGGCAATGAGATGAAGCAATCAATTGTTGAGAGTCAATCAAGTGCCAAATCTGAAGGGAGGAAGTTGAGAGTGCCCAAGATAAAACAAGAATTGCCATTACTTCAAAGAAAATCGCAGTCGGGGTGCCCACTCGGCTTACCGTATTGGCAAAAGAAGAAAGTACAAAAGCTTAGTGCACAAGAACTTGAAAGGATGAACATGACATGGGTTCCCAAAGGAAGTACTAAAAACAAGAATAATATGCAAGATTCCGTTGCAATAAGTGCGACAAAGGTGAAGAAAGAGAAGAGTGCAAGCTTCGAACAACCAAGTCGAGGTTTTGCACATCAGAATCTTCGGTTCAAACAACATCCATATTCTTCAACTATGTCATTAATGCATATGCCATGGAATTCATCCTCAGGTATGACTGGTTACCCTCCGTGGACTTATTTTGACCCATGGATGCAATATAATTTCTTACATCATGAAAGGGTATTACCAAATCATTATATGTTCGATTAGCTTCATTTTTGTTGCTAATCTAAATTACCGATATATACTTATCGTCCAAAGCATGTACAAAACGGCCGATGGAGTGTTGACATCGTGCTTAGAACAAACTTCGTGCAAGTTATTTTTCGGCACACAAGTTTTGCCGAAAAACAGGGGGGCATGTGTTGACACCAGATTTTGGCATGGTCAAAAACATAATTAAGAAGGTCTCAAATGGAAAAATGATCAAAGCAAGAAAGTTCCGTATCGTCAAAAGGAGAAATTTTGATATTTGGGCCATAGCCATCCGATCTCATCTCTAAGGCCGAAGTTGTATTCGAAGTATTGAGATTTTGTGTTCAGAACA
This sequence comes from Triticum dicoccoides, assembly GCF_002162155.2. Lineage (NCBI taxonomy): Eukaryota > Viridiplantae > Streptophyta > Magnoliopsida > Poales > Poaceae > Triticum > Triticum dicoccoides. The sequence continues at coordinate 154,770,361 of NC_041391.1, forward strand.
GTATTCGGCTGATTACGCCCCCAAGATGGCCTCTGATGGAAAAAGTGACAACTGCAAAGTTCTTCGTCTCGTCGAAACGGACGATTTTGATATAAAGATCGTTCCCATCCGAGGTCGTATGCAAAAGTTATAGGCAAAACCATGCGCTGCACCAATGTTGGCCGGATCATCCGGGCCGGGGTCCGGATCATCCGGGTAATTGAAGCACTAAGATTCCAGAAGGTTGGCGCTGAAGCCGGATGATCTGGGTCAACTCCCGGATGATCCGGGTAAAGGCCGGACAGTCCGGCAATCGTCCGGACGTCCGGACAAGTTTTTCTGCTGCAGATGTTAGAAAACAGCTAGGAACTCCCTCCACATGACCTCAGATCAAAAAGTGTTCAACAGCAAAGTTGTGCGTCTCGTCGAGGCGGTTGATTTTCGTATAGAAGTCATCTTAATCCGAGTTTGTATGCAAAAGTTACAGCCCAATTAGTGGACTACTGTCAGAAATCTGGGCTTGGCCGGATCATCCGGGCCTAGAGCCGGACATCCGGGCCGGAGGTCGTGAGAAGTCCGAATTTGGTTAGATTTTGATGATTTGGATGGCAAGGAAAGTCCTTTTTTTGTACGGGAAGTCCATCCGCCTCTTATATAGACAAGAGGTGACGGCCGATTGAACAACACACAATCGACAAAACTATCTATCATCTTTTACCTTTACTTTTATCTTCTCCCTTGTTCTTCTTCTTCCTCGTTTTTCGTTCGTTCTTATTTTGCAGGGCGGCGAACCTCGAGGCCCTAGGGGCGGTCAGGCCGACCTAGGGCAGCCCATAGCCGCCACGCGCCCTGACGGGGTCCCTCCCGGGTGTGTGGGGTTTCGGGTCATCAAAAGCGCCCGCCGGATTGCCTGCATACCGCGCTTCCGGACGGGTCTCCTTCGACGTGAGCTGCGGTGCATCACCCTCGGTGTTGGAGGTACACGGTGACGTGTTCGTGTGCGAACACATGTGTTTAAGTTCCTGTTTGAGCGTGCGCAGCGAAAGCCTCCCCGGCTCCGCTGATAGGATGGCACCATTGGCAACCTTAGGGGCCTCGCCCACAGCCAACAGATCATCTTCAAACTCCATGCAAAAGAAACCCTCGCCCGGAATGGCACTGCCCATGATCTGGAGGTGCGGCTGTTTGCCCCAAGAAGGACAATATGCCGAGGCGT
>NC_041391.1:154771845-154773116 GCF_002162155.2 Triticum dicoccoides
ACTTGGCCTGGAAGTGCCTGGTCCGACCACACTTGAAACATTCCCCGCCCTCCTCCTCGACCGGAATGGGGGTAGCCGCCGAGCCCCGCGGCGCATCAGCCGCAACCACCGCAAGTGGTGCGACCGCATCCTGAGGCTTCTTTGCCAGTGGGTCCCCATGACCGTCGCTGCAAGGGGGGAGGTCCTGCGACTTGCGTTCCAGCTCGCGACGCTGAGCACCATGCTTGCGCTTCTTCTTCTTCTCTTGTTGACCCCACCAGGGCGGAGGAGGACCCCAATCCCCCTCGCGCCCATGAAAGCCAGATCCGGAATCTTGGCCCTGGTAGCCACCGTCGCCGCGCCCAGATCCACCGTCCTGATCGTGGTAAGAACCACCGCCGCCATCAGCACGCCCCGCCGCCTTGGCCCGCTGGCCACGCTTCGCCTGCTCCCGGAGGGCCTTTTCGCGCTGCCATTCCTCCTCAGAGAGCGGGGGCTCCATCGGGCGCTTGTCAGCACGGCGGTCGCCCATGGCCGCCGCCTCGGCAAAGGACAGAGAGAGAGGGGGAGGGGGAGGGATGGGGACTAGAGATCTGGCGGAGAAACGGTGGCGCCGCACCTCACTGAGATGAGCCGGAAACCCTAGCGAGGGGTCGCGGCATCCCCTGCGCAGCCATATATAGCGTTGGCCAGCAGGCTCCCGGGCCCCCCCAGGTCGGGCCGACCCTGCGGGCCGATCAGTCCAGGCCCAGCGCATGGGTCCACACTATGGGGCCCGACAGCCAACGGACCCAGCGGGGCCGTCCCAGGCCCAGAGACCCCCGGCAGGCCCAGGGATAGGGCAGTCAACGCCAACCCTAGCGCTTCAGCCCCTTCGCCGCCCGCGCCGCCTCCGTCGCCGACGACGCCGTCGAGGGCAAGGCAGGGAGAGCAGGCCACTCCTCCGGCGACGCCGGGGCCACCGCGGGCCCCGAACACCGAGGAGTTAGTGGGAGCGCTGAATGAACCCCCGAAGCGCGCGAGTCGTGCGCCTCCGGCCTCCAGCACCGAACCGCCGTCGACCGCGAGCCCCCACTGCCCGGCGCAAAGCGGCGGCGCCGATCACCCCGACTAGCCTCGCCACGAGCCGCCGCTAGCACGAAATCGCCCAGCGACGCCCCCGCCGGGGGAGGAGCAAACCGCGGAGAGGAATCCCCATCCTCGTCGTCGGTCGCGTCCCCCGACAGAGCCCAGAACCGGCCACCGCATCCCGCACGACCTTCCCCAGGAGAGCACGCCGAGGCGGCAGGCGC
>NC_041391.1:154773443-154775521 GCF_002162155.2 Triticum dicoccoides
AGTCGCCACGGGGCGCCTCCAACGGAACACACGATTCAAAAACCATCCTCTGATCCACCAGACCGGCCTGTTCAGGCCACTGAGCACAATGCATGGACCAACCAGATTGACATGGATATCATGCTTACGGTCAATCACATTCAAGAGTTTATCTACATATATGGTTCCAAAGGCCAGCAGGTTCAGGCCACCGAGGGAATCTCCCACTTCATTTGTTGGAATTTTCCATCCAATGGCGAATCGTCCATGACTCTCTACTTACAAGATCCAATTTGAGGGGATCATGGCTACTCCCATGAAGGTTATTATCTGGAACATTCGGGCTTCACCTACATGCAGATTCTTTCCTTGGCTTATATTCCAAGATTGGCTGTGTCGATGGGGAATATAGTATTCGCCGTTCATTGTGTCGTTATGTCGACGCTTCGCACAGAGTTGGCAAGCGAACGATCTAGCCTGGCTGGCCGTTAAGGCGTTCCACTGAATCTGGTTTTCGGAACGCTCTAGGATGTTTTAAACCCGGTTTTTAGTGTAATGGGAACCTTCTAGAAGGTTGCTTAACCGAGTTTTTTTTCTCGGTTTCTTTATTTTTCTTTTTTGTTTCTTTCCCTTTTTATTTCTTTTTGACAAAAATTCAAAAAATCCACTTTTTTTTGGTACATTACAAAATTATTTCTCTAAAAAAATTGTGTTTCAGGAAAAAACTAATTTTGGAAAAGTGTTTATGTTTAAAACAAAGTTCAGCTTTCGGAAAGTTGTTCACAATTTGGAAAACATGTTAATTTTTTTTTTGGAATTTAAAAAATGTGCACAATTTTAAAAATTATTCACTTTTCTTGAGAAAAAATGTTCGAAATTTCAAACATTGTTTTTTTTCCAAAAATTCACATTTTCAAAAACATTTCGGCATTTAAAATTTTTCACTTTTCTGAAGGTTTTTTTCCTAAAAAATGAAGGCAAAAAAAGGTAAAATGAGGAACTATTACGGTGCCAGCCGGAACAATAAGAAACTGCGCAGTACCGCATCGCTATATTAAGTCGCTCGTGGTAGATTGCTACATGCGTCGGCCCAGTTGGAAGTTGTCGGGCCATTGGGGTCACTATTTGCCGCAGCAAGCGGCAAATAAGAGCTCCTATGGATTGGGGCCGGATCGGCTTGAGCGACGCAGAGACTAAGAATCTTATTTTACCGTTTATAAGTCTATACGTGCATATGAGTTTCTCTTTGAACCTTTTGATTTTCATAGGTTCGAGAGCTATAGCAGTTATAGCATAAAATATAAACATTAATTATAAACTTGAAAAATAAATGATAACACAATTGTTATTGCTTCTAGGGCAATATTTCCAACATCTTCTCCGGCCCAAGTACTTTCAACATCACGACATCCTATCCTTTTGGATGGATGACTGAAGAGAGTTTCCGAAACTCATGAAGCTAATCAAGTTCGTGCAGTTCTAAAAGTGGTGGTGTTAGTACTCTGATATTACTGCGGTTTCTGTACCGAAGCCTTGGCAGGATTTCACGTCGCAAAGATTGATAACATGGAGATGTTTCTTAGAAATTTCGATGTAGTTCTCGGTTGCAGATGTTACTTTTTAGTTTTTGGATCTATGATACGAAGCATTGTAAATGTGATATTTGTCAAGTTTGAATAAAGTTATAGATCATTCTAAAAGAAGTAGTGCTCCCAAATCTTCAAGGCAGAGTAGCCGAAACATGCAGTCTTGAATTGAAATGTTAAAACAGTGTAAGAAGCAACGATGCACACACATTTCTAAGTCTGTGATATCATCATGACTCAAAGGCTCAGTTCGACTCGACATAAAATCCTCAAATGTAATCGACCGACAACTTCTACTACGTCCATCAAAGGTTTGCAGCGATCCCATCTTATTCAGAGAGCCAAACCATTATCTCTGACACCGCCAGCTTATATATGTCGTCAAACGCCACATTATCTCCGAACTGGTTCCTCATTCCATTTATCTGTTTGCAAAAAAGAAAACACCTAATGTCAAAGGATGCTCATGTCATGTGAGGTAGCTAGAATTTATCAATTGACTTGTTTTGGCAA
>NC_041391.1:154775752-154793929 GCF_002162155.2 Triticum dicoccoides
TTTTTATTGGGTCGGATAAGTGAGGCATTTTGGTGGGGAGTGGCTAACTAAGGCAGGAATGACCCGAGTTGTTCGGCCTGTTAGGGCATCTTCAATGGTTGTAAGATAGTATTGCACCAAAAATAGGCACGCGTGCACACGGAAGCACCGACACTAAATGCAATGATGTATTTTTATTGGGTCGGATAAGTGAGGCATTTTGGTGGGGAGTGGCTAATTAAGGCAGGAATGACCCGAGCTGTTCGGCTTGTTTTAGCGTGATAGAAGCAACATGCTTTTATTCCTGGCCCATTTGTTTGGCACGACTCACGTTTGTCGATGGAGTTATAGGGGATAAGTGCGTAGTGGGTGTGGATAGTTCGAGTGAAAATGATCCATGTTGTACACATAAACCCTTGTGTGTATACCTTCCATTGTGCTATGGCTGTCACTGTTGGAATTGCCGAATTTGCCGAGAGGAACTCGGCAAAGCCTAGAAACAACTTATTCACGTCGTTATTCTTAGGGTCCCTTTTTTTTACATAGTAAGCTTAATTGTTCCCCTTCCATATGTGCATCACTAATAACTAACCCATGCCGCGATGTAATTTAAAGATGAATGGAAACACAACAAAAGTTCTAAAAAGTTTTCCGATAAAAGAGTTATAAGAAGTTAACATCTAGCTAGATTTGCTTTCAAAGATATTATTCCAAAATATATGATTACCACATGCATCTTGGCATGTTACCATTCTAAATTTAGTTTTTTTTTATTTTGCATAAGATCAAAACTATGCTTCAATCTGACGGGAATCTGATGGGAAGAATTACTACATAATTAATCATGGATTAATCTTAATATTGAAGCACAACACCAGTGATAGAAATAAAGGATGTGTGTGTTGGATACAATGTTCTCGATGCGTAACCTTCGACATGCACAATGATGGTAGTAATGTTTCAAAAGAAAAGAATAAGGTAGCATGATTATTAAACATCTTACTTTTATTCCTCTGTACTCGCTAAACTGCTGCACTTGCCAGATCGATTCTTAAGATATATGTCCGCATAGAAACAAAAGGCAAGAATGATTACCCAACATCCCTCATAGTCTTTTCCATCTAATGGTCATGTGCATTTAGACAATGATTTTCATATATGTAAAATAGGCACATTTAATGCTTCTAGGAAATGAACTTATATATATCTACTTGGGAGGTTTTGCTGCAACTAGAGCAGTCTCAAGCTTATAGCGTGTCCAAGTAGAAATTAGAAAATCTATGGAGAGGATGTCATCCTAGTATATTGAACACACAAACACCATGTTACTATTTGATTGGAGGTTGTGTAAACTTGATGGAGCAAGGCAGCAGTAGAAGGACATAACGAAGAAAGATGAGGAGGAATACTCAGATGAGAACTAGGATGCATGAAGAAGTAACAGTTAAGGTTGACAAGGTGATTTGGAGATTGTGTTCCTATGAGGTGGCTCATGAGTTATATGTAAGCGCAAAAACAAGTTACATGTAATTGCACGAGTTCGGGTTCTCCCACTTTACCAAACAACCGTTTCGACGTCAGGGAATACTACGCTTTCTGATACGACACATGTGTATCCTATGCAGATCTGATCCAGCCATTTAATTTACCGAGCAGTTTCGAGAATGTTATTGTAGTATGTTTCTAATCAGCAGATATACACTCCTAACTCCGTATCAAACTAGCCTACAAAAATGCCTTATATCTTGATACGGAGATAATATCAAATAAGACCGACAAATTATAGAGTGGTAAAATATGACCCTCCTGCAGGAAGATAATACCCCCTGGAAAGATATGCACCATCACAACAAGATGGCACATGTTCCCCTTTCCCCTCATGTTTATAGTGTGAAATTTAGTTGTTTTTGGCCTCAATCATACGACTACTAGTAGTATTCTTGCACCAGTATAAGCCTCGCAAACCGTCATCCCTGACCAAAACCGCAGAAGCTAGATCGAGAGCATGGGTTTACTTACACGAGCTTGGATGGTGTACATGCACTGGGAAGGGTCAGACGAGATCCCCGTCGTGACCACGTCGATACCATGCTTCTCCAGCACGGCCGTCACCATGGTGAGAACGCCTGGACGCCGCTCCACGGACATGTGGATGTACGCGTTGTTCCCGGACAGGCTCAGCACGACGTTCGGCCCTGACCACGTCTGGAGTGGCACCGGTGCCGGCGCCGCGGTCACCGCGCCCACCAAAGACATGGATGGCGCTGGCCCGGCCCCAGTCTGCCAGATCCCGCCAGCCGACGCCCCTGTCACCGGCGTCGCCATGGCCATAGGCACTGAAGAGGAGACCCCGCCATTGGCTGCGGCGGCGGGATTGCCTCGTGCGAAATCCCTCTCTAGCTTTTGCTTCTCCAGCTCGCTCACCGTCCCCTCCAGGCTCTTGATGTAGTGTATGGCTTCCATCACTATGCTCGACTTGTCAACCTGAAACACCAAAACACTAAGCGAGTGACGATCTGACGATCGACCAGCCCAGCCCTATCTGCGTCCACAAAGCCCTAATATAGTACGAGTCTAGCAAGCTATCAGCTTATGCCATCACCTTGTCGGGGAGGGTGGGGAGGAGGCCGTGCAGCTTGGTGAACATCTCGCTCATCCGCCTCCGCCTCTCGCGCTCCGTGATGATGTGCAGTTCTCTGTCGCCGCGGCGGCCGCCTGATCTGCGAGCAGTTACGACCGGCGCTGTCATGATCTTACCCTTAGATCTACAACCCTCTTCTTCTTCTTCAACCTTGGGGACGCCCTTCCCCTTGTCAATAGCGCCGCCGAGGACCAGACGGCTGCTGGCCTTGGATCCCTTGTTGTCCTTGCCGGAGCTCATGGAGTCGGAGCTGGTCGCCGGTGGAGCGTTGTTGTCGTTGTCTTTCGCCATGGCACAAAACTTAAACACAAAGTAAGGTGTGTGGAATTTGGATGTGGAGAGAAGGCGTTTTCTGCTCGCTTCAAGGAAGGATGCGCAAAGCTTTTGCGTCTTCTGAAAATATATCACGGGGTTTCGTATTTGTCAGGATGTACAAAATTAATTGCCATGATATTGTGCTAAAATTCTCTTTCTATCTCTAGCTATCTCCAAACCGTTGCTGCCAAAAATGTGTAATGTCTCGTAGCTAGCTGGCTCATTCTAACACTACTGGCACATCCATTGAATTTACAGCCTGCTCATTTATTCCAGTAAAATTGAAAGGAAAGCAAACAAACTTTTCTGGATCTTCATTCTGATTGGTCAGTCAATTGATCTGATCAACACAATTATGAACCATTTAGTACTACTCCGTAAATCCATATACTAATATAGCATTTTAGTAAAAATATCATAATATTACCAAGTAAGTATTCAACTAGTACTAATAATCGGTACAGGGCGGTTGCACAGTAACTCCATTTTCCGGGAAAGTAGAAATAATGGAACCAGACATTTCTTATGCCCACGTTTTGAACAACATACGCAACTGCAAGAACACAAATTCTGTTCAGTACTAACACAAAGCAGCATGTTAAGCATGTATGGCATCCAACTATTTGATCACCTTTTAGTAGGCATCTCACCAAACACTTGACGTATTTCACCGGGCAATCCAAAAGGCTATGCCATTTCCATTTGACCTGGAGTATAATTGATAGAAAGCTAGCTTGTACGTACATAGCACAAGATAGCAAGGATTACATGAAGCGTTGAGGCAAAAACACGAAAGCTTATCACCAAATTTGTGGAGTTAGCCAAATAGCTAGCCAGCCAGACAAGTGTGCATCCGCCGTATAAAAGGCTGCTTTTGAACGAAAGCATAGCTAGCTAGCTGTTGTTGGCCTTGTTGGATGGAGAATGCAGCAACACAAGCTGTGGTTTGTCGTAGTCTTCTGATTCATCGTTAAATCAATGGACGGTAGATAGATGGTTTCTATAAAGTCATATTGGACCAACACGATGCCTATGTCAAAGGAGGTGGTGGATGGATCGTGGAGATTATGCCGTCATTCATGTTGGGTAAAAACCTCCCTCGCCATTTGCAATAGGCACCGTCTTAAACAACGGTTGATACTCCGTTCGATGTAGCATAGACCATATACGAATCAAGTGCGTACAACGAAATAAGCTGCAACACCATTTAAGGGAAGATAATGAAGCTATACAAGGACATATGAAGTGTGGAGATCAAATCAAATCTACTAGAGACCACAGAAGCAACAAAGGGGAAGACAGCGTCAGCCATGACACACTTTCACTGCTGGGAAAATCTTATTGGTGGGTGTGGTCTGGGTCCCACCACTGCTATTTTGGCCAAGTACTAGTGATGGGTAAAAATTATAGCCCGCCATAAATGTAGTGGTACCAGTGATGGGATGATTTGGCCACCTACCACTTGTAATTTTCTACAGAATTAGCCGCAGGATAAAGACAATAGTATTAGCGGAGGGAAGATAAATGATATGTCCATTTTGCATCATGTTTTCTTACTGTTATTTATAATGTTCTTATCCATAATAATGTTTTTTTGGAGTAATTCTAATGCCTTTTCGCTCATATTTGCAAGGTACACACCAAGAGGGAGAATTCTGGCAGCTGGAAATCTGGACCTGAAAAAGCTATGTCAGGCTACCTATTCTGCACAACTCCAAACAAGCTGAACCTTCACAAGGAATTCTTATGAAATATTTAAAAAATATTGGAGCAAATAACTACTAGAGGGGCCCCACCAGGTGGGCACAACCCACCTGAGCGCACCAGGGAGCCCAGGCGCGCCCTGGTGGGTTATGCCCTCCTCGGCCCATCTCCGGTGCCCATCTTCTGGTATATAAGTCATTTTGACCTAGAAAAATAAAGGGGGGGGGACTTTCGGGACGAAGCGCCGCCGTCTTGAGGCGGAAATTGGGCAGGAGCACTTTTGCTCTCCGGCGGAGCGATTCTGCCGGGGGAACTTCCCTCCCGAAGGGGAAATCATCATCATCATCACCAACAACTCTCCCATCTTGGGGAGGGCTATCCTCATCAACATCTTCACAGCACCGACTCCTCTCAAACCCTAGTTCATCTCTTGCGTTCAATCTTTGTATCAAAACTATAGATTGGTGCCCATGGGTGACTAGTAGTGTTGATTACATCTAGTAGTTGATTACTATATGGTTTATTTGGTGAAAGATTATATGTTCAGATCCATTATGCTATTTAATACCCCTCTGATCTTGAGCATGTTTATCATTTGTGAGTAGTTACTTTCGTTTTTGAGGTCACGGGAGAAATCATGTTGCAATTAATCATGTGAACTTGATATGTGTTCGATATTTTGATGGTATGTATGTTGCCATTCTCTTAGTGGTGTCATGTGAACGTCAACTACATGACACTTCACCATATTTGGGACTAAAATAATGCATTGTGGAGTAGTTCAGATGGTGGGTTGCGAGAGTGACAGAAGCTTAAATCCCAATTTATGTGCTATTCCGTAAGGGACCGATTGGATCCAAAAGTTTAATGCTATGGTTAGAATTTATTCTTAATACTTTTCTCTTAGTTGCGGATGCTTGCGAGAGGGTTAATCATAAGTAGGAGGTTTGTTCAAGTAAGAACAGCACCTAAGCACCGGTCCACCCACATATCAAATTATCAAAGTACCGAACACGAATTAAGCCAACATGATGAAAGTGGCCGGATGAAATCCCCGTGTACCCTCAAGAACACTTTGCTTATTATAAGAAACCGTTTTGGACCCTCCTTTATCCCAAAAGGATTGGGCTACCTTTCTGCACTTTTGTTACTACTATTGTTACTTGCTCGTTATAAATTATCTTGCTACCAAACTACTCCGCTACTTACAATTTTAGCACTTGCAGACATTACCTTGCTGAAAACCACTTGTCATTTCCTTCTGCTCCTCATTGGGTTTGACACTCTTACTTATCTAAAAGAGCTAGAATTGACCCCATACACTTGTGGGTCATCAAGGCTATTTTCTGGCACCATTGCCGGGGAGTGAAGAGCCTTTGGTAAGTGGAATTCGGTAAGAAAACATTTATATAGTGTGCTGAAATTTATTGTCACTTGTTACTATGGGAAACAATCCTTTGATGGGTTTGTTCGGGGTATCTTCACCTCGTCTGGAACCACAATTAGTTACCCCTCAACCTACTGCACCTACTGAAAATATTGAATATGAAATCCCTTCGGGTATGATAGAACAACTGCTAGCTAGTCATTATGTAGGAGATGGAACTGAACATCGTGATATGCACTTGATACACGTGGAAGAAATTTGTGGATTGTTTAAGCTTGCAGGTTTACCCAGGGATGAAGTGATGAAAAATGTTTTCCCTTTATCTTTGAAGGGAAAAGCATTGGCATGGTATAGGCTATGCGATGATATTGGATCATGGAATTGGAATCATTTGAAATTGGAGTTCCATCAAAAAATTTATCCTATGCATCTAGTTCATCGTGATCGGAATTATATATATAATTTTTGGCCTCGTGAAGGAGAAAATGTCACTCTATCTTTGGGGACGCTTAAGTCGATGTTATAATCATGCCCCAACCATGAGGTCTCAAGAGAAATTATTATTCAGAATTTTTATGCTCGGCTTTCTCGTAATGATCAAACCATGCTCGATACTTCTTTTACTTGTTCTTTTATGAAGAAGACTATTGAATCCCGGTGGGATCTTTTGGAAAGAATTAAACGCAACTCTGAAGATTGGGAACTTGACGAAGGTAAAGAGTCGCGTATAAATCTTAAGTATGATTGTGTTAAATCTTTTATGGATACCGATGCTTTTCAAAAGTTTAGCACTAAATATGGACCTGACTCTGATATAGTAGCCTCCTTTTGTGAATCATTTGCTACTCATGTTGAACTTCCTAAAGAGAAGTGGGTTAAATATCACCCACCTATTAAAGATGAAATTAAAGAACCAATACCAGTTAAAGAAGAAACTATACTTTATAATGTTGATCCACTTGTCCCTTCTGCTTATATTGAGAAACCACCTTTCCCTGTTAGGATAAAAGAACATGCTAAAGTTTCAACTGTGGTTAACAAAAGCTATGTTAGAACACCTAAACCTGATGAACGAATTAAAGTAGAACCTAGCATTGCTATGGTTAAAGATCTCTTAGAAGAAGATATGGATGGGCATGTTATTTACTTCTGTGAAGAAGCTGCTAGAATTGCTATACCTGAGGGGAAAGATAAACATAGACCAGTTGTTGGGATGCCTGTTGTCTCAGTTAGGATAGGAGATCACTGTTATCATGGGTTATGTGACGTAGGTGCTAGTGTGAGTGCTATTCCCCACTCCTTATACAAAGAAATTAGAGATGAAATAGCACCTACTGAAATAGAAGACATAGATGTTACTATTAAACTTACTAATAGATATACTATATCACCAATTGGGATTCTTAGAGTTGTTGAAGTCTTGTGTGGGAAGATAAAATACCCTACTGATTTTCTTGTTCTTATCACCCCACAAGATAAATTTTGTCCAATTATATTTGGTAGACCTTTCTTGAACACCGTCAATGCTAAAATAGATTGTAAGAAACAAACTATCAGTGTTAGCTTTGGTGATGAATCTCATGAGTTTAATTTTTCCAACTTTAGTAAACAACCTCATAAGAAAGATTTGCCTAGTAAGGATGAAATTATTGGTCTCGCTTCTATTACTGTGCCTCCTACTTATCCTTTGAAACAATATTTGCTAGACCATGAAAATGATTTGCATATGCGTGAAATAAATGAAATAGATAGAATCTTTTTTGAACAACAACCTCTGCTTAAACACAATTTGCCTATTGAAACTCTAGGAGTTCCTCCTCCACCTAAAGGCGATCCTGTGTTTGAATTAAAAAAATTTCCAGACACCTTGAAATATGCTTATCTTGATGAAAAGAAGATATATCCTGTTATTATTAGTGCTAACCTTTCAGAACATGATGAAAGTTCTAAGGAAGCACAGAGCTACTATTGGATATACTCTTTATTAAGGGCATTAGTCCCACTCTATGTCAGCACAAGATTAATATGGAACCTAATGCTAAACCCGTTGTTGATCCCCAACGTCGGTTAAATCCGAAAATGAAAGAAGTCGGCAATATTAAAACTTCTGGAAGAAGGTATAATCTATCCTATAGCTGATAGTAGATGGGTAAGTCCTATTCATTGTGTCCCTAAGAAGGGAGGTATTATTGTTGTTCCTAATGATAAGAATGAGCTTATTCCACAAAGAATTGTCATGGGCTATATAATGGTAATTGATTATATAAAATTAAATAAAGCTACTAGAAAAGATTATTACCCTCTGCCTTTTATTGATCAAATGTTAGAAAGACTATCTAAGCACACACATTTTTGCTTCCTTGATGGATACTCTGGCTTTTCACAAATACTTGTTTTACAATCTGATCAAGAAAAGACAACTTTTACTTGTCCTTTTGGAACATTTGCTTATAGACGTATGCTTTTCGGTTTATGTAATGCACCTGCTACCTTTCAAAGATGTATGACTGCTATATTCTCTGAATTTTGTGAAAAGATTGTTGATGTTTTCATGGATGACTTTTCTGTTTATGGGAAGTCCTTTGATGATTGTTTAAGCAATCTTGAGCGAGTTTTGCAGAGATGTGAACAAACAAATCTTGTCTAGAATTGGGAGAAGTGCCACTTTATGGTTAATGAGGCATTGACTTGGGTCATAAAATTTCTGAAAGAGGTATTGAAGTGGACCAAGCTAAGGTTGATGCAATTGAGAAAATGCCATGTCCTAAGGACATCAAAGGTATTCATAGTTTCCTAGGTCATGCTAGTTTCTATAGGAGATTTATTAAAGATTTTTCTAAAATTTCTAGGCCTCTCACTAGTCTTTTGCAAAAGGATGTTCCTTTTGTTTTTGATGATGATTGTTTAGAAGCCTTTGAAACACTCAAGAAAGCCTTAATTTCTGCACCTATTGTTCAACCACCTGATTAGAACTTGCCTTTTGAAATTATGTGTGATGCTAGTGATTATGCTATTGGGGCTGTTCTAGGACAAAGAGTTGATAAGAAATTGAATGTTATTCATTATGCTAGTAAAACTCTAGACAGTGCTCAAAGAAATTATGCTACGACTGAAAAAGAATTTTTAGCAGTGGTGTTTGCTTGTGATAAATTAAGACCTTATATTGTTGATTCCAAAGCAACTGTTCACACAGACCATGCTGCTATTAAATATCTTATGGAAAATAAAGATGCTAAACCTAGACTTATTCATTGGGTTCTCTTGTTACAAGAATTTGATTTACATATTATTGATAGAAAAGGAGCTGAGAACCCCGTAGCAGATAACTTGTCTAGGCTTGAAAATGTGCTTGATGACCCACTACCTATTGATGATAGTTTTCCTGATGAGCAGTTAGTTGCAATAAATGTTGCTAATAGTACTCCTTGGTATGCTGATTATGCTAATTACATTGTTGCTAAATATTTACCTCCTAGCTTTACACAACAACAAAAGGAAAAAATTCTTCTATGATTTAAGGCATTACTTTTGGGATGACCCACATCTTTATAAAGAAGGAGTAGATGGTATTATTGGACGTTGTGTACCTGAGCATGAACAGGGACAAATCCTACGGAAATGTCACTCCGAGGCTTATGGAGGGAATCATGCTGGAGATAGAACTGCTCACAAGGTATTGCAATCTGGATTTTTTTGGCCTACTCTCTTCAAGGAAACACGTAAGTTTGTCTCATCTCGTGATGAATGCCAAAGAATAGGTAAATTGGTAAGCATCAAGAAATGCCTATGAATTATTCACTTGCTATTGAACCATTTGATGTTTGGGGATTTGATTACATGGGACCTTTTCCTTCCTCTAATGGGTATACACATATTTTGGTTGCTGTTGATTATGTTACTAAATGGATAGAAGCTATTCCAACTAGTAGTGCTGATCACAACACCTCTATTAAAATGCTTAAGGAAGTTATTTTCCCAAGGTTTGGAGTCCCTAGATAATTAATGACTGATGGTGGTTCACACTTTATTCATGGTGCTTTTTGTAAAATGCTTGACAAGTATGATGTTAACCATAGAATTGCATCACCTTATCATCCTCTGTCTAGTGGTCAAGTTGAACTTAGCAATAGGGAAATAAAATTAATTTTGCAAAAGACTGTCAATAGGTCCAGGAAGAGTTGGTCTAAGAAATTAGATGATGCACTTTGGGCTTATAGAATAACATATAAAAATCGTATGGGTATGTCTCCTTATAAAATGGTTTATGGAAAAGCTTGTCATTTGCCTCTTGAGTTAGAACATAAAGCATACTGGGCAGTTAAAGAACTCAACTATGGTTTCAAACTTGCTGGTGAAAAGAGGTTATTTGATATGAGCTCTTTATATGTTCTTTTGTACAACTCTCGTTTTAGATTTTTTGCAGGAAAGCTCCTCTCGAAATGGGAAGGCCCATATGTCATCTAGGAGGTTTACCGGTCTGGAGCCATCAAAATAAATAATTTTGAAGGCACTAACCCAAAGGTTATCAACGAGCCACAAATAAAGCACTATATCTCAGGTACGCCTATCAATGTTGAAAGTAATATTATCCAAACTTTGACACCGGAAGAACACATAAAAGAGTCTTTCCGGAGCACCCCAGAATCGTCAAAATAAGGAGGTACGTGAGATGGTAAGTAAACGATCTCCATAAAATACGCAAAAATATTTCTTTGTTAGTTTTGGAATATTTTAGAATTTAGGAAACAAAGAAAATCCCAGGAAACATCCCCTGGTGGGCATAAGACACCAGGGCACGCCTACCTGGCGTGCCCAGGTGGGTTGTACCCTCCTGGGGCACCTTCCGCACTATGTTTTTCTTCTGTATACTTGTCATGCAAGATAATTTTTTTATATATACTTCCTAAACCTATTAACCACCATATCACGAAGGAATCCTCTATTCTCTTTTCTTGTTGTTCCTGGTCACATTTATCAAGCCAGGCATCACGTCTTCTTGCTCCTCCAACAACATGGAACAAGATGCTTGGCTGATGAAGATCGAGACAAAGAGGGAGGAGCTTACGGACGCTGTCAAGGGAGGCAAGGGCAAGGAAGCTACTGTAATTCCATCCCCGGTGATAGCACAAGCACTGCTGGCCGAGGAGGAGGAAGAAGCTTCTTCACCACCAAAGGAGAACCGAGTATCGGGTATGGGCACTCCCCTGGGCTTCCGCCAAGCTTGGGGGAGGTGCCCGATTACCGTATCATCCCACTATCTTTTTTGCTTTTACTTATCTTAGTTCGATCTTTTTGCTTTAGATGAAATAAAGTTAGTTCAATCCTTTCTTATTTGAGAGTATGCTTAGTGATCTATCCTCGTAATCGTGTGCAAGTTATATTATAAAGTTAGTCTGAGTTTTGCTTTCTTTACTTTCATGTTGCAAATAAAGAAAGGAAATAAGAAAGGAAGAAAAAAATAAATAAATGAAAGAAAGGAAATAAATCAATAAGATCATAAACTAATCCTATGGTAGGTGATAGCACCACATAAGGAAAAGTATAAGTAGGAAATTTTATTAGAGATTGACAAACAGAGCATTAGTCAATGATACAAATCATGAATGAATTAATAAGGGAAGAGAAGATTCACATATAAATATACTATCCTAGAAATCTTTTGTGATTGTGAGACCTCATCAAAACATTATATGCCAAAATTGTTGACGTTGGACAAGGAAGACAACTTAATGACTTATGTATATTTATATTCACATAGAAGTCATATTGTCATAGATCCTTTAACATGTGATGCTTTCCCCCTATCTTTGCTAGCCAAAAATTCTGCACCAAGTAGAGATACTACTTGTGCATCCAAAACCCTTAAACCCAAATCTTTTTCAAGTGTCCACCATACCTACCTATGGATTGAGCAAGATCCTTCAAGTAAGTTGTCATCGATGCAAAAAAGCAATAAAAATTGCTTCTAAATATGTGAGATCATTTAGTGTAAGAGAAAATTGAGCGTTGTACGAACTTGGATGACAAAGAATAAAAGCGACAGACTGCATAATAAAGGTTGTCATCTTAAGGGGCAATACAACATGACGTTCTCTTGCACTAAGGGATTGAGCATGCAAACAAATAAGCGCATGGCAACCTCTGCTTCCCTCTGCGAAGGGCCTATCTTTTACTTCTATGTATTTACTTTTATGCAAAGAGTCAAAGTTTTCCTTCTATTCCTTTTTATTTTCTCTTTTGGCAAGCATCATGTGGTGAGGAAAGATCTAGGCACATATGTCCAGTTGAATATCGATAGCATGAGTTATTATTGTTGACATCACCCTTGAGGTGAGTATGCTGGGAGGCGAAACTATGAGCCCCTATCTTTCTAGGTGTCCGGTTGAAACGTTTTGCTCATGGGTACGAGGTGAGTGTTAGCAATTGATACGTCTCCAATGTATCTATAATTTTTGATTGTTCCATGCTATTATATTACCTGTTTTGGATGTTTATGGGCTTTCTTTTATACATTATTATCGTTTTCGAGATTAACCTACTAACCGGAGGCCTAGCCCATATTGCTGTTTTTTTGCCTATTTCAATATTTCGAAGAAAAGGAATATCAAACGGAGTCCAAACGGAATGAAACCTTCGGGAGCGTGATTTTTGGAATGAACAAGATCCAGAGAGCTTGGAGTGCAAGTCAAGAAACAACTGGAGCCTCCACGAGATAGGAGGGCGCGCCCCCTGTCTCGTGGGACCCTCGGGCGTCCACCGACGTACTTCTTCCTCCTATTTATACCTACGGACCCCCAAAACATCCAGGGGCACCACGAAACACAATTTCCACCACCGTAACCTTCTGTATCCGCGAGATCCCATCTTGGAGCCTTCGCCGGCACTTTGCCGGAGGGGGAATCGACCACGGAGGGCCTCTACAACAACATCCTTGTCCCTCCTATGAGTTGTGAGTAGTTTACCACAGACCTTCGGGTCCATAGTTATTAGCTAGATGGCTTATTCTCTCTTTTTGGATGTCAATACAATGTTCTCCCCCTCTCTTGTGGAGATCTATTCGATGTAATCTCTTTTTGCGGTGTGTTTGTCGAGATCCGATGAATTGTGGGTTTATGATCAGATTTATCTATGGATATTAATTGAATCTTCTCTGAATTCTTTTATGTATGATTGAGTTATCTTTGCAAGTCTCTTCGAATTATTAGTTTGGTTTGGCCTACTAGATTGATCTTTCTTGCCATGGGAGAAGTGCTTAGCTTTGGGTTCAATCCTGCGGTGTTCTTACCCAGTGACAGAAAGGGTTGCAAGACATGTATTGTATTGTTGCCATCGAGGATAACAAGATTGGGTTTATATCATATTGCATGAGTTTATCCTTCTACATCATGTCATCTTGCTTAATGCATTACTCTGTTCTATGAACTTAATACTCTAGATGCATGCTGGATAGCGGTCGATGTGTGGAGTAATAGTAGTAGATGCAGGCAGGAGTCGGTCTAGTTGTTATGGACGTGATGCCTATATACATGATCATTCCTAGATAATCTCATAATTATTCGCTTTTCTATCAATTGCTCGATAGTAATTTGTTCACCCACCGTAATACTTATGCTCTCGAGAGAAGCCTCTAGTGAAACCTATGGCCCCCGGGTCTATCTCTTATTATATTTGCTTTCAATCTACTTTTATTTGCATCTTTACTTTTTTGCATCTATATTATAAAATAACAAAAATATATTTATCTTATCATACTATCTCTATCAGGTCTCACTTTCGCAAGTGGTCGTGAAGGGATTGACAACCCCTTTATTGCGTTGGTTGTGAGTTCTCAGTTTGTTTGTGTAGGCGCGTGGGACTTTTGAGGAGCCTCCTACTGGATTGATACCTTGGTTCTCAAAAACTGAGGGAAATACTTACGCTACACTTGCTGCATCACCCTCTCCTCTTTGGGGAAAACCAATGGTAGCTCAAGACGTAGCAAGAAGGATTTCTGGCGCTGTTGCCGGGGAGGTCTTCGCTCAAGTCAAGACATACCAAGTACCTATCACAAACCCATCTCCCTCGCATTTACATTATTTGCCATTTGCCTCTCGTTTTCCTCTCCCCCACTTCACCCTTGCCGTTTTATTCGCCGTCTCTTTCCCAATCTCCTCCTCTCTTTTTGCTTTGTCATGCCCAATATGCGACCCTGTCCAAAAGGAAGTCGAAGGTCCCACCAAGGATAGACCCGCATATTGAAACGCTTTTGCAAGGTGGATATCATTACATCAACATTACATAATAGATGGGGATACATACAAAAGGCATACAATGCCACACAATACAACATCATCATACATAAGATCATCATCCGATTACAGATGAAACACAAACAGAAACTCAAGCGACATCCACCTTGCTAGCCCAGGCTGCCGACCTAGAACCTATCCCCTGATCGAAGAAGGAGCAGAAGAAGAACTCAAGGCAAGCAAGCATCGCTCTCGCGTCATGATCATCGAATAACCTGTACCTGCAACTGTTGTTGTAGTAATCTGTGAGCCACGAGGACTCAGCAATCCCATTACCATGGGTATCAAGACTAGCAAAGCTTAATGGGAAAGGAAGGGGTAAAGTGGTGAGGTTACAGCAGCGACTAAGCATGATATGGTGGCTAACCTACGCAAATAAGAGCGAGAAGAGAGCAAATGGAACGGTCGTGAAGCTAGCAATGATCAAGAAGTGATCCTGAACTCCTACTTACGTCAAACATAACCCAAAGACCGTGTTCACTTCCCGGACTCCGCCGAAAAGAGACCATCACGGCTACACACACGGTTGATGCGTTTTAAATCGTATCTGGTGTCAAGTTATCTACAACCGGACATTAACAAATTCCCATCTGCCTATAACCGTAGGCATGGCTTTCGAAAGATTATACCCTGCAGGGGTGTCCCAACTTAGCCCATGATAAGCTCTCGCAATCAACGAAGGATATACCTTCTCCCAGGAAGACCCGATCATACTCGGAATCCCGGTTTACAAGACATTTCGACGATGGTAAAACAAGACTAGCAAGACCGCCCGCTGTGCCGACAAATCCCGATAGGAGCTGCACATATCTCGTTCTCAGGGCACACCGGATGAGCAAGACATCGGGTTGGCATAGACCCTGGTTGCCCAGGGGGCGCCGGACATCGCTCGGTTTGGACCAACACTTAGACAAGCATTGGCCCGGGGGGGCTAAAATAAAGATGACCCTCGGTTTGGCCGACCCAAGGGAAAGGGTAGGTGGTGGTGAGGCGAATGGTAAAACCAATGTTGGGCCTTGCTGGAGGAGTTTTATTCAAAGCGAACTGTCAAGGGGGTCCCATAAATCACCCGACCGCGTAAGGAACGCAAAATCCGGGAACATAACACCGGTATGACGGAAACTAGGGCGGCAAGAGTGGAACAAAACACCAGGCAAAAGGCCGAGCCTTCCACCCTTTACCAAATATATAGATGCATTAATAATATAAGAGATATTGTGATATCCCAACCAAAAATCCTGTCCACCATGGAGCAATCTTCAACTTCACCTGCAACTAGCAACGCTATAAGAGGGCTGAGCAAAGCGGTAACATAGCCAAACAACGGTTTGCTTAGGAAAGGTGTCAAAGGTTAGAGGTTCATGGCAATATGGGAGGCTTGATAAACAGGTGATAGGTAGCGTAGCAAAGCGATAGAACGAAGCAACTAGCATAGCAATGATAGTAATGAGATCCAGGGTAGCGGTCATCTTGCCTGAAATCCCGCAAGGAAGAATAACTAGTCCATGAAGAAGACGAATAGATGAAGCCGAACCAAGCGTAGACGAACGAATCCTCATGATCGCAACGAAACGGGAAGTATTGAGAAGAAGCACACAACAAGGTAAACACACCGCACATGAACAAGACATGATGCATGACAAAACTAGATGAGGCTACTCATGGCAAGAGATGATGCAAACAAGAGCAACACATCAAGGCAAATTTAAATGAGGCCGGAAACAACATATAACAATTCCGGTAAGTCCTCATATGCATATTTAGAAATTGGTCCGGATCTGAATAAACCTTATGTTCAAGTTGTTAAACAACAAGTTAAGATGCACCAAGATGATCTACACGAGATTCTAGTCAAGTTACATATAAAGTTCATTTAGTTCGGAGCTACGGCCTAGAAGATATGAGCAAAACAAGTTAAACATGGCATTGATGCAAAATGCATCCAAACATCAAGCAAACACCTCAAAACAAGGATGCAACATGATAATATGAAGCTTCATGCAATTCTAAGTAAGTTTCATATAGAGTACACTCAAAACGGAGCAACGGTTCAACACACACTCTATACAAGTTATAGCAACAATCTGTCCAAAATAGCAACTAGGCATATTGCAAGCATGAAAACAACATGCTACAGTACCACAACATGAAAACAAAAGACATGGGCATGATGTACAGGTAAAGCATAACAAAACATGAACACTAAGCTATCTCCAGAAATCACTAGAACATACTCAAACACACATGGCAAGATTGCAAGTGATAACAGTTCAGACTTGGCAGAAAATAACATCAGGTTGCAATGTTTAGAGCTATCAAACAACATGTTACAGGAACTTATAATAGCAAAACAAGACATGGCATGGTTTTACTCAAAGCATAGATCAAAAGTCCTTTAGTGACCATAAGCCAAAAAGGATCAGAAAATATGATGGCACCCATGTAAACATAGCAAGTTATATTACAGATTCAAACATGGCAGGAACAGAATTATGAAGGCATGTAGATGAGCTTGTACCACTCACCACAGAGCAATACATGGCATGGAAAGACAACCAACAGAAAGAAGACATGTTTGAGAAGCTAAGCATGGCAATAGCAAGGTCATAGGATGCATGGATCACTAGCAAAACACATGGCAACACCTGAACTTAATGTTAACAGGCTGACAACAACATTATGAAGCAACTTTAGAGCAAGATATGAACAAGCTAAAGCAAGCTATAAATGCAACCAGGGGCATGAATGGTTAGAGGATGACATGTAGAACAAAACATATTTAGTGATTATCTCCAGATTATGCATAGAATGACTTGTAGCAGTAGGTTTACATAGCATCACCAATTAACAGATTCAGCCTAGCAAAACAGCAACATCAAGTACACTACTTAACAAGCTCGATTCACTCACCACAAGTCATTGCATGACAATATAAGCATAGCATCATCAAGAAGACATGTTTTTGAAACAAACCAAGTCAAGAACAAGTTCATAGCATGCAAGGATCAACTATAACAACCTTGGCAAAATTGAATAACATGTAAACAATCTGCCAGGAAATATTTTGAAGCAAAAGTAGAGCACGAAAATGACATGCTAGACTACTCCATAATTGCCAACAGGGGCATTAATGGATAGACAATAACCACATGTTCAAAACACTCTTACTGAAGTATCTCAAAATATGCATGGATCTCTCTGTAGCATCAAGTTTACATGGCATCAAAATAACAGCAGAACAGGGACTAAAATCAGCAACATTACGAAGCCTAGTTTGCATGCTTGTGCTAGTCACCACATTGATCACAAAAATACATGGTAAGCACCTCTGTAAATAAGACATAGCATAGATCAAAACACATCTAGATATCAACCTCATAGGATGCACACATCAATCATGGCAAAAATGACAAATGAGCTCGTTCTGTTAAGAAACAGCAGATAACATTATGAAGCACTTTTGCAACAATGATTCAGGCATCAAGATGAGCTCAAATGAATATGATGCAATGGAATAAAATGGAGTACTCGTTGAGGCGAACAATTTGACATATTACACGCACGAAACAGAGCTACGGATGTAGAGATATGATGCGACGAACATGGCATGATTATGCAAAAAAATATACGGGACAGTCATTTCGGGAAGGGGGAAAAGTCAACCTCGGCGGTTCAGATCTGGATCGGGCGGCACGGACTACGAGGTTCGCCGGAGTTCGGGGAGGAGGTGGCCGGAGGCACTCGGGGAGGCCGGGATCCGACCGGATCCGGTCGGGGCGAGGCCGGGGAGGCGCGTCAGCGGAGCTCGGCCGATGCAGCGCCGGCGGAGGAGGCCGCGGAGCCGGGCGCGGCGCGGCGGTGCA
>NC_041391.1:154794232-154816970 GCF_002162155.2 Triticum dicoccoides
GGCCGGACGGGGTGCAGGGCGCGGCGACCTCGGGCGGGGTCGCCCGCGGGTGGCGGCGGCGGGGAACAGCGCCACGGGGGGCCCGGGCGAAGGAGGGGCGGTGCTCGGGGCCGGGCACGAAGGACGGCGGCGACCGGGCGGCCAGGTGCGGCGCCGGTGAACCAACGGCGGCGGCGGACGGGCGCAGCGGCGGCGCGGGATCTCGGCAGGGAGCGGCGGCGCGGCGCGGGCTGGACGGCTGCGCGGACGGGCTTGCGCGGGCCCGCGACTGGCTCCTCGGGCGCGGGGGCGCCACGTGGCAGCCTCAGGTTGGGCGAAAACGCAGCAGCGGACGTGTCCGGCCGGGGGCGGACGTGTCCGGCGCGGAGAGGGATGAGATCTAGGGTTTCATCCGCGAAAAATGGAAGGGGAGGGCATGTTTATAGGTAGAGGGAGTTAGGAGAGTCCAAATGAGGAGCGATTTTCGCCCACACGATCGTGATCGAACGACCGAGAGCATGGAGGGGACTTAGGTGGGTTTGGTGGGCTGTGGGAAGAGGTGATGGGCTGCAAAGAGAAAGGGGCTTTACGGTTACCCGGTTAACCGTTGGAGTACCAAACGACCTTCAAATGGCACGAAACTTGACAGGCGGTCTACCGGTGGTATACCAAGGACGCTTGGCAAACCTCGGGCCATTCCGAGAACGTTTAACACCCGCTCACAACAGGAGACAAAAGGGGAACGCCGGAGGGCATAGGAGCGCTGGATTGCAAAACGGACAACGGGGAAAATGCTCGGATGCATGAGACGAACACGTATGCAAAATGAAATGCACAAGATGACATGACAATATGCAACACACAAGCAAATGACATGCCAACGATGGTGAATAACTGGTAGACACCTGGCGCAACGAATCCGGGGCGTTACAACACTCCTCCACTAACAAGAGATCTCGTCCCGAGATCTTAGGACCGAGAGGGAAGGGAAAAAGGGATGAGTTGAAACAAGAACTCAAGAGAAGAAGCAAAGAATTGAGAGCACTCGAGAATAAGAGAGGAACGACAAGTATGACGAGAATCAAATGCTCACTGAATCAGATAGACTATGAAAGCACTCCGGTTAGAACTAGATAAGAAAGGAATATGAATGGAAGGATTTAGGCAGGACTCCGGCTGAACATGGAAAGAATAGAACACGAGCTAGAGAGGATGGAATGATACTTGATGAAGACATGACACAAAACTTTGGAAAGAATTGAAAGAGTTGAATGAAAAGAACGGAGAAGAAAATGACAACTTGTGCCACGAATGAAATAGAAAGCAACCTTAGAAGAAAAGATTGAATGGAGTTGTTGAGAAAATTCAACAACGAAAGAATAAGCTTGTCGTGGACTTATGGATAACATCTCTGAAATTATGAGGTGATACCTAGCCGCAACGGAAATGATTGAATAGCTGAGAAGAACGAAGAAATGCAAAACTCCAATTCAAAAGAATATGGAGAATTAATTACACTTCGAGACGCAAGAGGAAAAGATACTTGAACTCCTCCAACAAAATCTTGATGAACTCTTGAAGAATGAATTAAATCATAAAGAACCACCATGAAGAACTCCGGTAACAAAAGGATGATGAGAAAGAATGAAGGAAGAAAGAATAAGATGAGCCTTGCGATGATTTCGATGGGGATTCCGACGAAATAGTCGTGGAAAATTTGAACTCCGGAAAAGAAAAGATGAAAACTCTTGAACTAGAATTTATTCACCAAGAACAAACTCCGAAGGAAGGGATTACTCACTTTGAGGAGATAAGAATAAGATTTAGTGTATGCTTATCCTTCATCAAATTAAATTGATGACCAACAATGGATTTGGCATACTACTTATTCTTCTTGAAAAAGGATAGAGAAAGGATATCACAAAACTTGAGAAGGTCTTCACGAACCACCGGTAGGATTGGAAAGAACTAATGATTTTATATGATAACCAAGGACAAAGACTCTTGAACAAACCACCGTAAGAATTCAAAAATGACTGATGAAAGAGAAAGAATCACCGGGAAGAATTAGAAGAACAAATAAGCTAGAGGGGATTTAAATGCAAAAGAACGAAGAGATAATGAGCTGATTAAAGAACACTTGAATGAAGCACCGGGATAATAGGATAACAGTAGCTGAAATGTGAGGGCGAAGAATTCTTCTGGAACGATGGCCTCCAGTGAAGCAAGACAAAAATCAACTCCTGGAATACTCCGCATGGGTAAGAAAGAATATCTGACAAACTGAAATAATTCGAGAGGATGATATGAAGCTAGAACCACGAATCTTCGGGAGGACGGACAAGGTTTAAGAGGAACTCTTCTTCGGTCTTCAAATGACGATGAGAAACACCACCAAAATTACTGAGATCTCCGGGAGAATGAAAACCGAAGAGGTTGAGCCAACAATGAAATGATTTGAAATCGATCTTGGAAAGGCATCTGACTGATGAAATCCATTCTTACGTCACACTTTGAAAAGAATTGAGAATAACTCCGGGGGAATTAGAAGAGTCAGGTAAGATCCTGGCAAAAGACCAGTGGGTTAGGGCCCACTGAAGAGATAACACCGTTGAAAAGGATTGTTGAACAGGTAGATGATGCACCGGAACAATTGAAATATTTGAATGAGGTGACAACTGTTGGGGAACGTAGTAATTTCAAAAATTTTCCTACGTACACGCAAGATCATGGTGATGGCATAGCAACGAGAGGAGGAGTGTATCTTCATACCCTTGAAGATCGCTAAGCGGAAGCGTTAGCACAACGCGGTTGATGTAGTTGTACGTCTTCACAATCCGACCGATCCAAGTACCGAACGCACGGCACCTCCGAGTTCTGCACACGTTCAGCTCGATGACGTCCTCGCCTTCTCGATCCAGCAAGACGAGCGAAGTAGTAGATGAGTTCTGGCAGCACAACGGCGTGGTGACGGTGTTGGTGAAGAACAATTTCCGCAGGGCTTCGCCTAAGGACTACGAAAATTATGACGGAGGATAAACTAGAGGGAACGGGGTTGCCGGCACACGGCTTGGTGTTTCTTGATGTGTATTTGGTGCTAGCCCTACCCCTCTATTTATATGTTGAGCCTTGGGGTCGAAACTTGGAGTAAAAGCCTCCACAAAGTCGGTTTCACCCGAAAGGCAAGAGTCCTTCTCGGACTCCAGGGCCAGACGACAGGGTTCCCGGCGTCTGGACCCAGACGCTAGGGACCCTGGCGTCTGGCCCCTAGACTCCGCAAAACTTCCTTTTGCGCTTTCCAAAAACCTTCTGGGCTTTCCCCTTTGGCCCAAATAACGTGTTCTCGTTCCCAAACATTTCGCGAAACATCCGAAACCCCTTCCGGTGAATTCCGGAACTCTTCCGGAGATCAAACACTATTATCCCATATATCAAACTTTATCTCCGGCCCATTCCGGAGTTCCTCGTCATGTCCATGATCTCATCCGGGACTCTGAACAACATTCAGTTACCAACATACATAACTCATATAATACTATATCGTCAATGAAACGTTAAGCGTGCGGACCCTACGGGTTCGAGAACTATGTAGACATGACCTAGAACTTGTTTCCGGTCAATAACCAATAGCGGGACCTGGATGCCCATATTGGCTCCCACATATTCTACGAAGATCTTTATCGGTCAAACCGCATAACAACATACGTTGTTCCCTTTGTCATCGGTATGTTACTTGCCCGAGATTTGATCGTCGGTATCCAATACCTAGTTCAATCTCGTTATCGGCAAGTCTCTTTACTCGTTACGTAATACATCATTCCGTAACTAACTCATTAGCTACACTGCTTGCAAGGCTTATAGTGATGTGCATTACCGAGAGGGCCCAGAGATACCTCTCCGACAATCGGAGTGACAAAACCTAATCTCGAAATACGCCAACTCAACATGTACCTTTGGAGACACCTGTAGTACTCCTTTATAATCACCCAGTTACGTTGTGACGTTTGGTAGCACCCAAAGTGTTCCTCCGATAAACGGGAGTTGTATAATCTCATAGTTACAGGAACATGTATAAGTCATGAAGAAAGCAATAGCAACATACTAAACGATCAAGTGCTAGGCTAACGGAATGGGTCATGTCAATCACATCATTCTCCTAATGATGTGATCCCGTTAATCAAATGACAACACATGTCTATGGTTAGGAAACATAACCATCTTTGATCAACAAGCTAGTCAAGTAGAGGCATACTAGTGACACTATGTTTGTCTATGTATTCACACATGTATTATGTTTCCGGTTAATACAATTCTAGCATGAATAATAAACATTTATCATGATATAAGGAAATAAATAATAACTTTATTATTGCCTCTAGGGCATATTTCCTTCAGTCTCCCACTTGCACTAGAGTCAATAATCTAGTTCACATCGCTATGTGATTTAACACCAATAATCACATCTGTATGTGATTAATACCCATAGTTCACATCTTCATGTGACCAACACCCAAAGGGTTTACTAGAGTCAATAATCTAGTTCAAATTGCTATGTGATTAACACCCAAAGAGTACAAAGGTATGATCACGTTTTGCTCGTGAGAGAAGCTTAGTCAACAGTTCTGTCACATTCAGAGCCGCATGTATTTTGCAAATATTCTATGTCTACAATGCTCTGCACGGAGCTACTATAGCTAATTGCTCCCACTTTCAATATGTATCCAGATTGAGACTTATAGCCATCTGGATCGGTGTAAAAGCTTGCATCGTTGTAACTTTTACGACGGGCTCTTTTATCACCTCCATAATCAAGAAACATCTCCTTAGTCCTCATTAAGGATATTCTTGACCCATGTCTAGTGATCTACTTATTAGATCAAAATTGTATTCCTTTGCCAAACACAGAGCAAGGTATACAATAGGTCTGGTTCACATCATAGCATACTTTATAGAACCTATGACTGAGGCATAGGGAATGACTTTTCATTCTCTTTCTATTTTCTGCAATGGTCGGGTCTTGAGTCTTACTCAACTTAACACCTTGTAACACAGACAAGAACTCCTTCTTTGACTATTCCATTTTGAACTATTTCAAAAATTTATCAAGGTATGTACTCATTGAAAAATCTTATCAAGCGTCTTGATCTATCTATATAGATCTTGATGCTCAATGTGTAAGCAGCTTCACCGAGGTCTTGCTTTGAAAAACTTTTATTCAAGTATCCTTTCATGCTATCCAGAATTTCCATATCATTTCCAATTAACAATATGTCATCCACATATAATATTAGAAATGCTACAGAGCTCCCACTCACTTTCTTGTAAATACAGGCTTCTTCAAAAGTCTGTATAAAACCATATGCTTTGATCAACTCATCAAAGCATATATTCCAACTCCGAGATGCTTGCACCAGTCCATAGATGGATCGCTGGAGCTTGCACAATTTGTTAGCACCTTTAGGATTGACAAAAACCTTCTGGTTGCATCATATACAACTCTTCTTTAAGAAAACCATTAAGGAATGCAGTTTTGTTTATCCATTTGCCAGATTTCATAAAATGCAGCAATTGCTAACATGATTCAGACAGAGTTAAGCATAGATATGAGTGAAAAACTCTCATCGTAGTCAACACCTTGAACTTGTCGAAAACCTTTTGCGCCAATTCTAGCTTTGTAGATAGTAGCACTATCAGCGTCCGTCTTCCTCTTGAAGATCCATTTAATCTCAATGTCTCGCCGATCATTGGGCAAGTCAATCAAAGTCCATACTTTGTTTTCATACATGGATCTTATCTCAGATCTCATGGCCTCAAGCCATTTTGCGGAATCTGGGCTCACCATCGCTTCTTCATAGTTCGTAGGTTCGTCATGGTCTAGTAACATAACTTCCAGAACAGGATTACCGTACCACTCTGGTGCGGATCTTACTCTGTAAGACCTACGAGGTTCTGTAGTAACTTAATCTGAAGTTTCATGATTGTCATCATTAACTTCCTCACTAATTGGTGTAGTAGTCACAGGAACAGATTTCTGTGATGAACTACTTTCAAATGAGGGAGTAGGTACAGTTACCTCATCAAGTTCTACTTTCCTCCCACTCACTTCTTTCGAGAGAAACTCCTTCTCTAGAAAGGATCCATTCTTAGCAACGAATGTTTTGCCTTTGGATTTGTGATAGAAGGAGTACCCAACAGTTTCCTTTGGGTATTCTATGAAGACGCACTTCTCCGATTTGGGTTCGAGCTTATCCGGTTAAAAACATTTTTCATATAAGCATCGCAACTCCAAACTTTAAGAACCGACAGCTTAGGTTTACTTCTAAACCATAGTTCATACGATGTCGTCTCAACGGATTTAGATGGTGCCCTTTTAACTGAATGCAGTTGTCTCTAATGCATAACCCCAAAACGATAATGGTAAATCAGTAAGAGACATCATAGATCGCACCATATCCAATGAAGTGCGGTTACGACGTTCGGACACACCATAACGTTGTGGTGTTCCAGGTGGCGTGAGCTGTGAAACTATTCCACATTGTTTTAATTGAAGACCAAACTCGTAACTCAAATATTCGTCTCCGCGATCAGATCGCAGAAACTTTATTTTCTTGTTACGATGATTTTTCCACTTCACTCTGAAATTCTTTGAACCTTTCAACTATTTCAGACTTATGTTGCATCAAGTAGATATACCCATATCTGCTCAAATCATCTTGTGAAGGTCAGAAAATAACGATACTTGCCACGAGCATCAACACTCATTAGATCGCATACATTGGTATGTATTATTTCCTATAAGTCAGTAGCTTGTTCCATTGTTCCGGAGAACGGAGTTTTAGTCATCTTGCCCAAAAGGCACGGTTTGCAAGCATCAAATGATTCATAATCAAGTGATTCCGAAAAATCCATCTTTATGGAGTTTCTTCATGCGCTTTACACCGATATGACCCAAACGGCAGTGCCACAAATAAGTTGCACTATCATTATCAACTTTGCATCTTTTGGCATCAATATTATGAATATGTGTATCACTACGACCGAGATCCAACAAACTATTTTCATTGGGTGTATGACCATCAAAAGTTTTATTTATTTAAACAGAACAACAATTATTCTCTGATTTTAAATGAATAACCGTATTGCAATAAACATGATCAAATCATATTCATGCTCAACACAAACACCAAATAACATTTATTTAGGTTCAACACTAATCTCGAAAGTATAGGGAGTGTGCGATGTTGATCATATCAATCTTGGAACCATTTCCAACATACATCGTCACTTCACCCTCAACTAGTTTCTGTTTATTCTGTAACTCCTGTTTTGAGTTACTAATCTTAGCAACCGAACAAGTATCAAATACTCAGGGGTTACTATAAACACTAGTAAGGTACACATCAATAACATGTATATCAAATATACCCTTGTTCACTTTGCCATCCTTCTTATCCACCAAATATTCAAGGCATTTCCGCTTCTAGTGACCATTTCCTTTGCAGTGTAAGCACTCAGTTTCAGGCTTTGGTTCAACTTTGGGCTTCTTCATGGGAGTGACAACTTGCTTGTCATTCTACTTGAAGTTCTCCTTTCTTTCCCTTTGCCCTTTTCTTGAAACTAGTGATCTTGTCAACCATCAACACTTGATGCTCTTTCTTGATTTCTAACTTCGTTGATTTCAACATCACGAAGCGCTCGGGAATTGTTTTCGTCATCCCTTGCATACTATAGTTCATCACAAAGTTCTACTAACTTGGTGATGGTGACTAGAGAATTCTGTCAATCACTATCTTATCTGGAAGACTAACTCCCACTTGATTCAAGCGATTGAAGTACCCAGACAATCTGAGCACATGCTCACTAGTTGAGCGATTCTCCTCCATCTTTTAGCTATAGAACTTGTTGGAGACTTCATATCTCTCAACTCGGGTATTTGTTGGAAATATTAACTTCAACTCTTGGAACATCTCATATGGTCCATGACATTCAAAACGTCTTTGAAGTCCCGATTCTAAGCCGTTAAGCATGGTGCACTAAACTATCAAGTAGTCATCATATTGAGCTAGCCAAACGTTCATAACGTCTGCATCTGCTCCTGCAATAGGTCTGTCACCTAGCGGTGCATTAAGGACATAATTCTTCTATGCAGCAACGAGGATAAACCTCAGATCACGGATCCAATCCGCATCATTGCTACTAACATCTTTCAAAACAATTTTCTCTAGGAACATATCGAAATAAACATATGAAAGCAACAACACAAGCTATTGATCTAGAACATAATTTGCAAAATACTACCAGGACTAAGTTCATGATAAATTTAAGTTCAATTAATCATATTACTTAAGAACTCCCACTTAGATAGACATCTCTCTAGTCATCTAAGTGATCACGTGATCCAAATCAACTAAACCATGTCCGATCATCACGTGAGATGGAGTAGTTTCAATGGTGAACATCATTATGTTGATCATATCTACTATATGATTCACGCTCGACCTTTCGGTCTCCGTGTTCCGAGGCCATATCTGTATATGCTAGGCTCGTCAAGTTTAACCCGAGTATTTCGCGTGTGCAACTGTTTTGCACCCGTTGTATTTGAACGTAGAGCCTATCACAACCGATCATCACGTGGTGTCTCAGCACGAAGAACTTTCGCAATGGTGCATACTCAGGGAGAACACTTCTTGATAATTAGTGAGAGATCATCTTAAAATGCTACCGTCAATCAAAGCAAGATAAGATGCATAAAGGATAAACATCACATGCAATCAATATAAGTGATATGATATGGCCATCATCATCTTGTGCTTGTGATCTCCATCTTCGAAGCACCGTCATGATCACCATCGTCATTGGCACGACACCTTGATCTCCATCGTAGAATCTTTGTCGTTACGCCATCTATTTCTTCTACGACTATCGCTACCGCTTAGTGATAAAGTAAAGCAATTACAGGGCGTTTGCATTTCATACAATAAAGCGACAACCATATGGCTCCTGCCAGTTGCCGATAACTTCGGTTACAAAACATGATCATCTCATACAATAAAATATAACATCACGTCTTGACCATATCACATCACAACATGCCCTGCAAAAACAAGTTAGATGTCCTCTACTTTGTTGTTGCAAATTTTACGTGGCTGCTACGGGCTTAGCAAGAACCGTTCTTACCTATGCATCAAAAACCACAACGATAGTTCATCAAGTTGGTGTTGTTTTAACCTTCGCAAGGACCGGGCATAGCCACACTCGATTCAGCTAAAGTGAGAGAGACAGACACCCGCCAGCCACCTTTAAGCACTAGTGCTCGTAACGGTGAAACCAGTCTCGCGTAAGCGTACACGTAATGTCGGTACGGGCCGCTTCATCTCACAATACCGCCGAACTAAAGTATGACATGCTAGTAAGCAGTATGACTTGTATCGCCCACAACTCACTTGTGTTCTACTCGTGCATATAACATCAACGCATAAAACCTAGGCTCGGATGCCACTGTTGGGGAACGGAGTAATTTCAAAAAAATTCCTACGTACACGCAAGATCATGGTGATGGCATAGCAACGAGAGGAGGAGTGTATCTTCATACCCTTGAAGATCGCTAAGCGGAAGCGTTAGCACAACGCGGTTGATGTAGTCGTACGTCTTCACGATCCGACCGATCCAAGTACCGAACGCACGGCACCTCCGAGTTCTGCACACGTTCAGCTCGATGACGTCCTCGCCTTCTCGATCCAGCAAGACTGGCAAAGTAGTAGACGAGTTCCGGCAGCACGACGGCGTGGTGACGATGTTGGTGAAGAACAATTTCCGCAGGGCTTCGCCTAAGCACTATGGAAATTATGACGGAGGATAAACTAGAGGGAACGGGGTTGCCGGCACACGGCTTGGTGTTTCTTGATGTGTCTTTGGTGCTAGCCCTACCCCTCTATTTATATGTTGAGCCTTGGGGTCGAAACTTGGAGTAAAAGCCTCCACAAAGTCGGTTTCACCCGAAAGGCAAGAGTCCTTCTCGGACTCCAGGGCCAGACGCCAGGGTTCCCGGCGTCTGGACCCAGATGCCAGGGACCCTGGCGTCTGGCCCCTAGACTCCGCAAAACTTCCTTTTGCGCTTTCCAAAAACCTTCTGGGCTTTCCCCTTTGGCCCAAATAACGTGTTCTCGTTCCCAAACATTTCGGGAAACATCCGGAACCCTTTCCGGTGAATTCCGGAACTCTTCCGGAGATCAAACACTATTATCCCATATATCAAACTTTATCTCCGGACCATTCCGGAGTTCCTCGTCATGTCCATGATCTCATCCTGGACTCCGAACAACATTCGGTTACCAACATACATAACTCATATAATACTATATCGTCAACAAAACGTTAAGCGTGCGGACCCTACGGGTTCGAGAACTATGTAGACATGACCTAGAACTTGTTTCCGGTCAATAACCAATAGCGGGACCTGGATGCCCATATTGGCTCCCACATATTCTACGAAGATCTTTTTCGGTCAAACCGCATAACAACATACGTTGTTCCCTTTGTCATCGGTATGTTACTTGCCCGAGATTTGATCGTCGATATCCAATACCTAGTTCAATCTCGTTACCGGCAAGTCTCTTTACTCGTTACGTAATACATCATTCCGTAACTAACTCATTAGCTACACTGCTTGCAAGGCTTATAGTGATGTGCATTACCGAGAGGGCCCAGAGATACCTCTCCGACAATCGGAGTGACAAAACCTAATCTCGAAATACGCCAACTCAACATGTACCTTTGGAGACACCTGTAGTAATCCTTTATAATCACCCAGTTACGTTGTGACGTTTGGTAGCACCCAAAGTGTTCCTCCGGTAAATGGGAGTTGCATAATCTCATAGTTACAGGAACATGTATAAGTCATGAAGAAAGCAATAGCAACATACTAAACGATCAAGTGCTAGGCTAACGGAATGGGTCATGTCAATCACATCATTCTCCTAATGATGTGATCCCGTTAATCAAATGACAACACATGTCTATGGTTAGGAAACATAACCATCTTTGATCAACAAGCTAGTCAAGTAGAGGCATACTAGTGACACTATGTTTGTCTATGTATTCACACATGTATTATGTTTCCGGTTAATACAATTCTAGCATGAATAATAAACATTTATCATGATATAAGGAAATAAATAATAACTTTATTATTGCCTCTAGGGCATATTTCCTTCAGTCTCCCACTTGCACTAGAGTCAATAATCTAGTTCACATCGCTATGTGATTTAACACCAATAATCACATCTGTATGTGATTAATACCCATAGTTCACATCTTCATGTGACCAACACCCAAAGGGTTTACTAGAGTCAATAATCTAGTTCACATTGCTATGTGATTAACACCCAAAGAGTACAAAGGTATGATCATGTCTTGCTCGTGAGAGAAGCTTAGTCAACAGTTCTGTCACATTCAAAGCCGCATGTATTTTGCAAATATTCTATGTCTACAATGCTCTGCATGGAGCTACTATAGCTAATTGCTCCCACTTTCAATATGTATCCAGATTGAGACTTATAGCCATCTGGATCGGTGTAAAAGCTTGCATCGTTGTAATTTCTACGACGGGCTCTTTTATCACCTCCATAATCAAGAAACATCTCCTTAGTCCTCACTAAGGATATTCTTGACCCATGTCCAGTGATCTACTTATTAGATCAAAATTGTATTCCTTTGCCAAACACAGAGCAAGGTATACAATAGGTCTGGTTCACATCATAGCATACTTTATAGAACCTATGACTGAGGCATAGGGAATGACTTTTCATTCTCTTTCTATTTTCTGCAATGGTCGGGTCTTGAGTCTTACTCAACTTCACACCTTGTAACATAGGCAAGAACTCCTTCTTTGACTGTTCCATTTTGAACTATTTCAAAAATTTATCAAGGTATGTACTCATTGAAAAATCTTATCAAGCGTCTTGATCTATCTATATAGATCTTGATGCTCAATGTGTAAGCAGCTTCACCGAGGTCTTGCTTTGAAAAACTTTTATTCAAGTATCCTTTCATGCTATCCAGAATTTCCATATCATTTCCAATTAACAATATGTCATCCACATATAATATTAGAAATGCTACAGAGCTCCCACTCACTTTCTTGTAAATACAGGCTTCTTCAAAAGTCTGTATAAAACCATATGCTTTGATCAACTCATCAAAGCATATATTCCAACTCTGAGATGCTTGCACCAGTCCATAGATGGATCGCTGGAGCTTGCACAATTTGTTAGCACCTTTAGGATTGACAAAACCTTCTGGTTGCATCATATACAACTCTTCTTTAAGAAAACCATTAAGGAATGCAGTTTTGTTTATCCATTTGCCAGATTTCATAAAATGCGGCAATTGCTAACATGATTCAGACAGACTTAAGCATAGATATGAGTGAAAAACTCTCATCGTAGTCAACACCTTGAACTTGTCGAAAACCTTTTGCGACAATTCTAGCTTTGTAGATAGTAACACTATCAGCGTCCGTCTTCCTCTTGAAGATCCATTTAATCTCAATGTCTCGCCGATCATTGGGCAAGTCAATCAAAGTCCATACTTTGTTTTCATACATGGATCTTATCTCAGATCTCATGGCCTCAAGCCATTTTGCGGAATCTGGGCTCACCATCGCTTCTTCATAGTTCGTAGGTTCGTCATGGTCTAGTAACATAACTTCCAGAACAGGATTACCGTACCACTCTAGTGCGGATCTTACTCTGTAAGACCTACGAGGTTCTGTAGTAACTTAATCTGAAGTTTCATGATTGTCATCATTAACTTCCTCACTAATTGGTGTAGTAGTCACAGGAACAGATTTCTGTGATGAACTACTTTCAAATGAGGGAGCAGGTACAATTACCTCATCAAGTTCTACTTTCCTCCCACTCACTTCTTTCGAGAGAAACTCCTTCTCTAGAAAGGATCCATTCTTAGCAACGAATGTTTTGCCTTTGGATTTGTGATAGAAGGAGTACCCAACAGTTTCCTTTGGGTATTCTATGAAGACGCACTTCTCCGATTTGGGTTCGAGCTTATCCGGTTAAAAACATTTTTCTCATAAGCATCGCAACTCCAAACTTTAAGAACCGACAGCTTAGGTTTACTTCTAAACCATAGTTCATACGATGTCGTCTCAACGGATTTAGATGGTGCCCTTTTAACGTGAATGCAGTTGTCTCTAATGCATAACCCCAAAACGATAATGGTAAATCAGTAAGAGACATCATAGATCGCACCATATCCAATGAAGTGCGGTTACGATGTTCGGACACACCATAACGTTGTGGTGTTCCAGGTGGCGTGAGCTGTGAAACTATTCCACATTGTTTTAATTGAAGACCAAACTCGTAACTCAAATATTCGTCTCCGCGATCAGATCGCAGAAACTTTATTTTCTTGTTACGATGATTTTTCCACTTCACTCTGAAATTCTTTGAACCTTTCAACTATTTCAGACTTATGTTACATCAAGTAGATATACCCATATCTGCTCAAATCATCTTGTGAAGGTCAGAAAATAACGATACTTGCCACGAGCATCAACACTCATTAGATCACATACATTGGTATGTATTATTTCCTATAAGTCAGTAGCTTGTTCCATTGTTCCGGAGAACGGAGTTTTAGTCATCTTGCCCAAAAGGCACAGTTCGCAAGCATCAAATGATTCATAATCAAGTGATTCCGAAAAATCCATCTTTATGGAGTTTCTTCATGCGCTTTACACCGATATGACCCAAACAGCAGTGCCACAAATAAGTTGCACTATCATTATCAACTTTGCATCTTTTGGCATCAATATTATGAATATGTGTATCACTACGACCGAGATCCAACAAACTATTTTCATTGGGTGTATGACCATCAAAAGTTTTATTCATTTAAACAGAACAACAATTATTCTCTGATTGTAAATGAATAACCGTATTGCAATAAACATGATCAAATCATATTCATGCTCAACGCAAACACCAAATAACATTTATTTAGGTTCAACACTAATCTCGAAAGTATAGGGAGTGTGCGATGATGATCATATCAATCTTGGTACCATTTCCAACATACCTCGTCACTTCACCCTCAACTAGTTTCTGTTTATTCTGTAACTCCTGTTTCGAGTTACTAATCTTAGCAACCGAACAAGTATCAAATACTCAGGGGTTACTATAAAGACTAGTAAGGTACACATCAATAACATGTATATCAAATATACCCTTGTTCACTTTGCCATCCTTCTTATCCACCAAATATTCAAGGCATTTCCGCTTCTAGTGACCATTTCCTTTGCAGTGTAAGCACTCAGTTCCAGGCTTTGGTTCAGCTTTGGGCTTCTTCATGGGAGTGACAACTTGCTTGTCATTCTACTTGAAGTTCTCCTTTCTTTCCCTTTGCCCTTTTCTTGAAACTAGTGATCTTGTCAACCATCAACACTTGATGCTCTTTCTTGATTTCTAACTTCGTTGATTTCAACATCACGAAGCGCTCGGGAATTGTTTTCGTCATCCCTTGCATACTATAGTTCATCACAAAGTTCTACTAACTTGGTGATGGTGACTAGAGAATTCTGTCAATCACTATCTTATCTGCAAGATTAACTCCCACTTGATTCAAGTGATTGAAGTACCCAGACAATCTGAGCACATGCTCACTAGTTGAGCGATTCTCCTCCATCTTTTAGCTATAGAACTTGTTGGAGACTTCATATCTCTCAACTCGGGTATTTGCTGGAAATATTAACTTCAACTCTTGGAACATCTCATATGGTCCATGACATTCAAAACGTCTTTGAAGTCCCGATTCTAAGCCGTTAAGCATGGTGCACTAAACTATCAAGTAGTCATCATATTGAGCTAGCCAAACATTCATAACGTCTGCATCTGCTCCTGCAATAGGTCTGTCACCTAGCGGTGCATTAAGGACATAATTCTTCTATGCAGCAACGAGGATAAACCTCAGATCATGGATCCAATCCGCATCATTGCTACTAACATCTTTCAAAACAATTTTCTCTAGGAACATATCGAAATAAACATATGAAAGCAACAACGCAAGCTATTGATCTAGAACATAATTTGAAAAATACTACCAGGACTAAGTTCATGATAAATTTAAGTTCAATTAATCATATTACTTAAGAACTCCCACTTAGACAGACATCTCTCTAGTCATCTAAGTGATCACGTGATCCAAATCAACTAAACCATGTCCGATCATCACGTGAGATGGAGTAGTTTCAATGGTGAACATCATTATGTTGATCATATCTACTATATGATTCACGCTCGACCTTTCGGTCTCCGTGTTCCGAGGCCATATCTGTATGCTAGGCTCGTCAAGTTTAACCCGAGTATTCCGCGTGTGCAACTGTTTTGCACCCGTTGTATTTGAACATAGAGCCTATCACACCCGATCATCACGTGGTGTCTCAGCACGAAGAACTTTCACAACGGTGCATACTCAGGGAGAACACTTCTTGATAATTAGTGAGAGATCATATTAAAATGCTACTGTCAATCAAAGCAAGATAAGATGCATAAAGGATAAACATCACATGTAATCAATATAAGTGATATGATATGGCCATCATCATCTTGTGCTTGTGATCTCCATCTTCGAAGCACCGTCATGATCACCATCGTCATCGGCGCGACACCTTGATCTCCATCGTAGCATCGTTGTCATTACGCCATCTATTGCTTCTACAACTATCGCTACCGCTTAGTGATAAAGTAAAGCAATTACAGGGCGTTTGCATTTCATACAATAAAGCAACAACCATATGGCTCCTGCCAGTTGCCGATAACTTCGGTTACAAAACATGATCATCTCATACAATAAAATATAGCATCACGTCTTGACCATATCACATCACAACATGCCCTCCAAAAACAAGTTAGACGTCCTCTACTTTGTTGTTGCAAATTTTACGTGGCTGCTACGGGCTTAGCAAGAACCGTTCTTACCTACGCATCAAAAACCGCAACGATAGTTCGTCAAGTTGGTGCTGTTTTAACCTTCGCAAGGACCGGGCATAGCCACACTCAATTCAGCTAAAGTGGGAGAGACAGACACCCGCCAGCCACCTTTAAGCACTAGTGCTCGTAACGGTGAAACCAGTCTCGCGTAAGCGTACGCGTAATGTCGGTCCGGGCCGCTTCATCTCACAATACCGCCGAACCAAAGTATGACATGCTGGTAAGCAGTATGACTTGTATCGCCCACAACTCACTTGTGTTCTACTCGTGCATATAACATCAACGCATAAAACCTAGGCTCGGATGCCACTGTTGGGGAACGTAGTAATTTCAAAAAATTTCCTACGTACACGCAAGATCATGGTGATGGCATAGCAACGAGAGGAGGAGTGTATCTTCATACCCTTGAAGATCGCTAAGCGGAAGCGTTAGCACAACGCGGTTGATGTAGTCGTACGTCTTCACGATCCGACCGATCCAAGTACCGAACGCACGGCACCTCCGAGTTCTGCACACGTTCAGCTCGATGACGTCCTCGCCTGCTCGATCCAGCAAGACGGGCGAAGTAGTAGATGAGTTCCGGCAGCACGACGGCGTGGTGACGGTGTTGGTGAAGAACAATTTCCGCAGGGCTTCGCCTAAGCACTACGGAAATTATGACGGAGGATAAACTAGAGGGAACGGGGTTGCCGACACACGGCTTGGTGTTTCTTGATGTGTCTTTGGTGCTAGCCCTACCTCTCTATTTATATGTTGAGCCTTGGGGTCGAAACTTGGAGTAAAAGCCTCCACAAAGTCGGTTTCACCCGAAAGGCAAGAGTCCTTCTCGGACTCCAGGGCCAGACGCCAGGGTTCCCGGCGTCTGGACCCAGATGCCAGGGACCCTGGCGTCTGGCCCCTAGACTCCGCAAAACTTCCTTTTGCGCTTTCCAAAAACCTTCTGGGCTTTCCCCTTTGGCCCAAATAACGTGTTCTCGTTCCCAAACATTTCGGGAAACATCCGGAACCCCTTCCGGTGAATTCCGGAACTCTTCCGGAGATCAAACACTATTATCCCATATATCAAACTTTATCTCCGGACCATTCCGGAGTTCCTCGTCATGTCCACGATCTCATCCGGGACTCTGAACAACATTCTGTTACCAACATACATAACTCATATAATACTATATCATCAACAAAACGTTAAGCATGCGGACCCTACGGGTTCGAGAACTATGTAGACATGACCTAGAACTTGTTTCCGGTCAATAACCAATAGCGGGACCTGGATGCCCATATTGGCTCCCACATATTCTACGAAGATCTTTATCGGTCAAACCGCATAACAACATACGTTGTTACCTTTGTCATCGGTATGTTACTTGCCCGAGATTTGATCGTCGATATCCAATACCTAGTTCAATCTCGTTACCGGCAAGTCCCTTTACTCGTTACGTAATACATCATTCCGTAACTAACTCATTAGCTACACTGCTTGCAAGGCTTATAGTGATGTGCATTACCGAGAGGGCCCGGAGATACCTCTCCGACAATCAGAGTGACAAAACCTAATCCCGAAATACGCCAACTCAACATGTACCTTTGGAGACACCTGTAGTACTCCTTTATAATCACCCAGTTACATTGTGACGTTTGGTAGCACCCAAAGTGTTCCTCCGATAAACGGGAGTTGCATAATCTCATAGTTACAGGAACATGTATAAGTCATGAAGAAAGCAATAGCAACATACTAAACGATCAAGTGCTAGGCTAACGGAATGGGTCATGTCAATCACATCATTCTCCTAATGATGTGATCCCGTTAATCAAATGACAACACATGTCTATGGTTAGGAAACATAACCATCTTTGATCAACAAGCCAGTCAAGTAGAGGCATACTAGTGACACTATGTTTGTCTATGTATTCACACATGTATTATGTTTCCGGTTAATACAATTCTAGCATAAATAATAAACATTTATCATGATATAAGGAAATAAATAATAACTTTATTATTGCCTCTAGGGCATATTTCCTTCAACAAACTCGCATTAATTAGAACACAAACGAATCTCCTGAGATGTCTTCCGAACTCCGGAATGATAAACTAGCGAGAGGCGAACGAGCAGGGAAACACTTGAGACAAGGAAAAGAATATAATCACTACCAAAATTTTGAATTGAATCCACCGGAAAAGAAAAGAGATGAAGAATAACGAACGAGACGAGAATTCACCGATTGAAATGATTGAGGGAAGACTGAAGAACCTCCGTGCGAATGAAATTGATGCTCGAAACAGACTCAGGCTCCGGGAAGAAGAGGGTGGGAGGGCGGGCAAACAAAGGCAACTTGGAAGGGGGAACCGACGAATATCTTGAAGAGAAAACACCGGTTGAAATGATTGAGGAAAGAAAGCAAAGACTTCGCACAAGTAGGATGGATACTCGATTACGGACTCCGGTTCCGAGAAGAAGAAGGTTGGGCGGGTGGGAAAAAGAAAACAACTGAGGAATGAACTCAATGATGAAGAGGCTCGAGTCGACTTGACGAGAAATGCACCGGATGAAAAGAGCTGAGAACCAACGATCGGAAAACCAACTACGTGAACCTAAAGAAAAATTTGAAAGGGAAGAGGAGTAATTCAAAACACCTACGTCAAGATTCCTTACCAGAGCGACGAAGGGACTGAGGAGTAAAAAGAATTCCTACTCTCCGATATAACTAGACTCCGAAAACAGTTTTCTTCTAGACTCAACAACAACCAAACTACACGATCAATCAAGGGGGCTCCTAGGGTCGTTCGAGGCTCTGATACCAACTTGTCACGCCCAATATGCGACCCTATCCAAAAGGAACTCGAAGGTCCCACCAAGGATAGACCCGCATATTGAAACGCTTTTACAAGGTGGATATCATTACATCAACATTACATAATAGATGGGGATACATACAAAAGGCATACAATGCCACACGAATACAACATCATCATACATAAGATCATCACCCGACTACAGATGAAACACAAACAGAAACTCAAGCGACATCCACCCTGCTAGCCCAGGCTGCCGACCTGGAACCTATCCCCTGATCGAAGGAGCAGAAGAAGAACTCAACGCAAGCAAAGCATCGCTCTCGCGTCATGATCATCGAATAACCTGTACCTGCAACTGTTGTTGTAGTAATCTGTGAGCCACGAGGACTCAGCAATCCCATTACCATGGGTATCAAGACTAGCAAAGCTTAATGGGAAAGGAAGGGGTAAAGTGGTGAGGTTGCAGCAGCGACTAAGCATGATATGGTGGCTAACCTACGCAAATAAAAGCGAGAAGAGAGCAAATGGAACGGTCGTGAAGCTAGCAATGATCAAGAAGTGATCCTGAACTCCTACTTACGTCAAACATAACCCAAAGACCGTGTTCACTTCCCAGACTCCGCCGAAAAGAGACCATCACGGCTACACACGCGGTTGATGCGTTTTAAATCGTATCTGGTGTCAAGTTATCTACAACCGGACATTAACAAATTCCTATCTGCCTATAACTGCAGGCACGACTTTCGAAAGATTATACCCTGCAGGGGTGTCCCAGCTTAGCCCATGATAAGCTCTCGCGATCAACGAAGGATATACCTTCTCCCAGGAAGACCCGATCAGACTCGGAATCCCGGTTTACAAGACATTTCAACGATGGTAAAACAAGACCAGCAAGACCGCCTGCAGTGCCGACAAATCCTGATAGGAGCTGCACATATCTCGTTCTCAGGGCACACCGGATGAGCAAGACGTCGGGTTGGCATAGACCCTGGTTGCCCAGGGGGCGCCGGACATCGCTCGGTTTGGACCAACACTTAGACAAGCATTGGCCCGGGGGGGCTAAAATAAAGATGACCCTCGGGTTGGCCGACCCAAGGGAAATGGTAGGTGGTGGTGAGGCAAATGGTAAAACCAATATTGGGCCTTGCTGGAGGAGTTTTATTCAAAGCGAACTGTCAAGGGGGTCCCATAAATCACCCGACCGCGTAAGGAACGCAAAATCCGGGAACATAACACCGGTATGACGGAAACTAGGGCGGCAAGAGTGGAACAAAACACCAGGCAAAAGGCCGAGCCTTCCACCCTTTACCAAATATATAGATGCATTAATAATATAAGAGATATTGTGATATCCCAACCAAAAATCCTGTCCACCATGGAGCAATCTTCAACTTCACCTGCAACTAGCAACGCTATAAGATGGCTGAGCAAA
The DNA here is from genome assembly GCF_002162155.2 of Triticum dicoccoides. Lineage (NCBI taxonomy): Eukaryota > Viridiplantae > Streptophyta > Magnoliopsida > Poales > Poaceae > Triticum > Triticum dicoccoides. The sequence continues at coordinate 154,814,448 of NC_041391.1, forward strand.
GCGGTAACATAGCCAAACAACGGTTTGCGTAGGAAAGGTGTCAAAGGTTAGAGGTTCATGGCAATATGGGAGGCTTGATAAATAGGTGATAGGTAGCGCGGCAAAGCGATAGAACGAAGCAACTAGCATAGCAATGATAGTAATGAGATCCAGGGTAGCGGTCATCTTGCCTGAAATCCCGCAAGGAAGAAGAACTAGTCCATGAAGAAGACGAATAGATGAAGCCTAACCAAGCATAGACGAACGAATCCTCACGATCGCAACGGAACGGGAACTATCGAGAAGAAGCACACAACAAGGTAAACACACCGCACATGAACAAGACGTGATGCACAACAAGCATGATGCATGACAAAACTAGATAAGGCTACTCATGGCAAGAGATGATGCAAACAAGAGCAACACATCCAGGCAAGTTTAAATGAGGCCGGAAACAACATATAACAATTCCGGTAAGTCCTCATATGCATATTTCGAAATTGGTCCAGATCTGAACAAACCTTATGTTCAAGTTGTTAAACAGCAAGTTAAGATGCACCAAGATGATCTACACGAGATTCTAGTCAAGTTACATATAAAGTTCATTTAGTTCGGAGCTACGGCCTAGAAGATATGAGCAAAACAAGTTAAACATGGCATTGATGCAAAATGCACCCAAACATCAAGCAAACACCTCAAAACAAGTATGCAACATGATAATATGAACCTTCATGCAATTCTAAGCAAGTTTCGTATAGAGCACACTCAAAACGGAGCAACGGTTCAACACACACACTCTATACAAGTTATCGCAACAATCTGTCCAAAACAACAACTAGGCATATTGCAAGCATCAAAACAACATGTTACAGTACCACAACATGAAAACAAAAGACATGGGCATGATGTACAGGTAAAGCATAACAAAACATGAACACTGAGCTATCTCCAAAAATCACTAGAACATACTCAAACACACATGGCAAGATTGCAAGTGATAACAGTTCAGACTTGGCAGAAAATAACATCAGGTTGCAATGTTTAGAGCTATCAAACAACATGTTACAGGAACTTATAATAGCAAAACAAGACATGGCATGGTTTTACTCATAGCATATATCAAAAGTCCTTTAGTGACCATAAGCCAAAAAGGATCAGAAAATATGATGGCACCCATGTAAATATAGCAAGTTATATTACAGATTCAAACATGGCAGGAACAGAATTATGAAGGCATGTAGATGAGCTTGTACCACTCACCACAGAGCAATACACAGCATGGCAAGCAACCAACAGAAAGAAGACATGTTTGAGAAGCTAAGCATGGCAATAGCAAGGTCATAGGATGCATGGATCACTAGCAAAACAAATGGCAACACTTGAACTTAATGTTAACAGACTGACAACAAAATTATCAAGCAACTTTAGAGCAAGATACGAACAAGCTACAACAAGCTATAAATGCAACCAGGGGCATGGATGGTTAGAGGATGACATGTAAACATATTTAGTTATTATCTCCAGATTATGCATAGAATGACTTGTAGCAGCAGGTTTACATAGCATCACCAATTAACAGATTCAGCCTAGCAAAACAGCAACAACAAGTACACTACTTAACAAGCTCGATTCACTCACCACAAGTCATTGCATGACAAGATAAGCATAGCATCATCAAGAAGACATGTTTTTGAAACAAACCAAGTCAAGAACAAGTTCATAGCATGCAAGGATCAACTATAACAACCTTGGCAAAATTGAATAACATGTAAACAATCTGCCAGGAAACATTTTGAAGCAAAAGTAGAGCACGAAAATGACATGCTAGACTACTCCATAATTGCCAACAGGGGCATTAATGGATAGAAAATAACCACATGTTCAAAACACCCTTACTGAAGTATCTCAAAATATGCATGGATCTCTCTGTAGCATCAAGTTTACATGGCATCAAAATAACAGCAGAACAGGGACTAAAATCAGCAACATTACGAAGCCTAGTTTGCATGCTTGTGCTAGTCACCACATTGATCACAAAAATACATGGTAAGCACCTCTGTAAATAAGACATAGCATAGATCAAAACACATCTAGATATCAACCTCATAGGATGCACACATCAATCATGGCAAAAATGACAAATGAGCTCGTTCTGTTAAGAAACAGCAGATAACATTATGAAGCACTCTTGCAATGATGATTCAGGCATCAAGATGAGCTCAAATGAATATGATGCAATGGAATGAAATGAAGTACTCGTTGAGGCGAACAATTTGACATATTACACGCATGAAACGGAGCTACAGATGCAGAGATACGATGCGACGAACATGGCATGATTATGCAAAAAAATATGCGGGACAGTCATTTCGGGGAGGGGGAAAAGTCAACCTCGGCGGTTCAGATCTGGATCGGGCAGCACAGACTACGAGGTTCGCCGGAGTTCGAGGAGGAGGTGGCCGGAGGCACTCGGGGAGGCCAGGATCCGGCCGGATCCGGTCGGGGCTCGGCCGGGGAGGCGCGGCGGCGGAGCTCGGCCGGGGC
>NC_041391.1:154817523-154829028 GCF_002162155.2 Triticum dicoccoides
CGGGCGGGGTCGCCCGCGGGTGGCGGCGTCGGGGAATGGCGCCACGGGGGGCCCGGGCGAAGGAGGGGCGGCGCTCTGGGCCGGGCACGAACGGCGGCGGCGACCGGGCGGCCAGGGGCGGCGCCGGTGAACCAACGGCGGCGGCGGACGGGCGCACCGGCGGTGCAGGATCTCGGCAGGGAGTGGCGGCGCGGCGCGGGTTGGACGGCGGCGCGGACGGGCCTGTGCGGGCCCGTGACGGGCTCCGCGGGCCGGCGGTGAGGCGCGCGCGGGGGCGCCATGTGGCGGCCTCCGGTTGGGCGAAAACGCGGCGGCGGACGCGTCCGACCATGGGCGGACGTGTCCGGCGCGGAGAGGGATGAGATCTAGGGTTTCATCCGCGAAAAATGGAAGGGGAGGGCATGTTTATAGGTAGAGGGAGCTAGAAGAGTCCAAATGAGGAGCGGTTTTCGCCCACACGATCGTGATCGAACGACCGAGAGCATGGAGGTGACTTAGGTGGGTTTGGTGGGCTGTGGGAAGAGGTGATGGGCTGCAAAGAGAAAGGGGCTTTCCGGTTACCCGGTTAACCGTTGGAGTACGAAACGACCTCCAAATGGCACGAAACTTGACAGGTGGTCTACCGGTGGTATACCAATGCCGCTTGGCAAACCTCGGGCCATTCTGAGAACGTTTAACACCCGCTCACAACAGGAGACAAAAGGGGAACGCCGGAGGGCATAGGAGCGCCGGATTGCAAAACGGACAACAGGGAAAATGTTCAGATGCATGAGACGAACACGTATGCAAAATGAAATGCACAAGATGACATGACAATATGCAACACGCAAGCAAATGACATGGCAACGATGGCGAATAACTGGCAGACACTTGGCGCAACGAATCCGGGGCGTTACATGCTTGCCGTTTTTCTGTATGCTTGTGTGCCTGTTTATCCTTATGGCTTTGCCTAAAGGTCCTGACCACCTTCTCAGAAGGATGAATGAGATTGAATCAAATATTAGAAGCTTTATGAATTTGCAATTTGAGCATAATAATTTCATTAGAAAAGAGCTTAAGGAACAAAAAAGTTTTTTGGGGTTTATGAACAAAGAGCTTGATGATATGAATAAAGAATTCTATGGTGTTAATGCTCAAATTACCCGGCTTGAAAATGCTATAGCCAAAATTTCTGACAAGCAAGCCACCTTAGTCAATAAGATGGCCGCTAAACCAGAAAAATTACGTGAAAATAATGATGGGGATCTTAAAGTTATTGATGCTTCTCCTATTAGATCTATGTTTTGCAATATGAATTTTGATGATTATGGGACTTATGATGAATCAACTTTGCCTAGAAGGTGTCCTAAGGATTCAGAGTCTTTAGATCTTAATGCTAAATTTGGTAAAAGTGAGATTGGAGAATCCTCAACTTCTAATAATGTTGAACCTACTATCTCGGATTTTAGGAAATTTGACTATGATAATTGCTCTTTAAAATTTTGTATTTCCTTGTTGCAATCCGTTGTTAATTCTCCTCATGCTTATAGTCAAAACAAAGCTTTTACCAAACATATTGTTGATGCCTTGATGCAATCTTATGATGAAAAACTTAATTTGGAAGTTTCTATACCTAGGAAACTTAATGATGAGTGGGAACCTACTATAAAGATTAGAATTAAAGATTATGAGTGTTTTGCTTTGTGTGATTTGGGTGCTAGTATTTCCACGATTCTGAAAACTTTATGTGATATTCTAGGTTTCCATGATCTTGAAGATTGCTCTTTGAATTTGCACCTTGTGGATTCCACCATTAAAAAGCCTATGGGAAGGATCAATGATGTTCTTATTGTTGAAAATAGAAATTTGGTGCCCGTAGATTTTACCGTTCTTGATATAGATTGCAATCTTTCTTGCCCTATTATTCTTGGTAGACCTTTCCTTAGAATGATTGGTGCGATTATCGATATAAAAGAAGGGAACATTAGATTCCAATTTCCCTTAAGGAAAGGCATGGATCACTTTCCAAGAAAGAAAGTCAAATTACCTTATGAATCTATCATGCGTGCTACTTATGAATCAAGTGCCAAAGATGTCACTCGTTAGATCTATCTTCGCTTTTATGCCTAGTTAGGGGCGTTAAACGATAGCGCTAGTTGGTAGGCAACCCAATTTTCTTTATGTTCTTTGTTTTTGTTCCTGTTTAGTGTTAAATTTTGTTTCTACTTTATGTTTAGATGTGTTTTTATCTTTTGTTTAGTGTTTGTGCCAAGTAGAACCTATAGGATAAACTATGATGATGGTTGATTTGATTCTGCTGAAAAACAGAAACTTTGCGGTCACGAGAAATATTCAATAAATCACAGAAATGCACTTTTGCATTGATTCTTTTTTCTGATGATCAATAAAAAAATTTCCAGTACGTCCTATTTTTGGTAGGATTTTTAGAGTTCCAGAAGTTTGCGTTAGTTACAGATTTCTACAGACTGTTCTGTTTTTGATAGATTCTGTTTTTCGTGTGTTGTTTGCTTATTTCAATGCATCTATGGCTAATAAATTAGTTTATAAACCATAAGGAAGTTGGAATACAGTAGGTTTAACACCAAAATAAATAAAGAATGAGTTCATTACAGTACCTTATGTGGTGGTTTTGTTTTCTTTCACTAACGGAGCTTATAAGATTTCCTGTTGAGTTTTGTGTTGTGAAGTTTTCAAGTTTTGGGTAAAGCTTTTATGGACTATGGAATAAAGAGTGGCAAGAGCCTAAGCTTGGGGATGCCCAAGGCACCCCAAGATATTCAAGAATAGCCAAAATCCTAAGCTTGGGGATGCCCCGGGAAGGCATCCCCTCTTTCGTCTTCGTTCATTGGTAACTTTACTTGGAGCTATATTTTTATTCGCCACATGATATGTGTTTTGCTTGGAGCGTCGTGTATTATATTGGTCTTTGCTTGTTAGTTTACCACAATCATCCTTGCTGTAACACACCTTTTGGGAGAAGCCTATTTGATTTGGATTTGCTAGAATACTCTATGTGCTTCACTTATATCTTTTGAGCTTGTTAGTTTTTGCTCTAGTGCTTCACTTATATCTTTTAGAGCATGGTGGTGGATTAATTTTGAAGAAATTTCTAGTCTCTCATGCTTCACTTATATTATTTTGAGAGTCTCATAGAACAGCATGGTATTTGCTATGGTTATAATTTGGTCCTAGAATGTTGAGCATCCAAGTTGGGTATAATAAAAACTATCATAGAAAGTGAATTGGATGCTATGATCAATTTGATGCTTGATAATTGTTTTGAGATATGGAGGTAGTGATATTAAATTCATGCTAGTTGGGTGATTATGAATTTAAAGAATGCTTGTGTTGAAGTTTGTGATTCCCGTAGCATGCATGTATGGTGAACCGCTTTGTGATGAAGTTGGAGCACAATTTTATTTATTGAATGTCTTCCTTATGAGTGGCAGTTGGGGACGAGTGATGGTCTTTTCCTACCAATCTATCCCCCTAGGAGCATGCGCGTAGTGCTTTGGTTTTTGATGACTTCTAAATTTTTACAACAAGTATATGAGTTCTTTTGACTAATGTTGAGTCCATGGATTATACGCACCCTTTCACCCTTCCATTATTGCTAGCCTCTCTTGTACCGTGCAACTTTCGCCGGTACCATACACCCACCATATACCTTCCTCAAAACAGCCACCATACCTACCTATTATGGCATTTCCATAGCCATTCCGAGATATATTGCCATGCAACTTTACACCGTTCCGTTTATTATGACACGTTTCATCATTGTCATATTGCTCTTTGCATGATCGTGTAGTTGACATCGTATTTGTGGCAAAGCCACCATCATAATCTTCATACATGTCGCTCTTGATTCATTGCATATCTCGGTATACCGCCGGAGGCATTCACATAGAGTCATATCTTGTTCTAGCTTTGAGTTATAATTTTTGAGTTGTAAATTCATAAAAGTGTGATGATCTCCATTATTAGAGCATTGTCCTAGTCAGGAAAGGATGATGAAGACGATGATTCCCCCACAAGTCGGGATGAGACTTTGGACTTTACAAAAAGAAAAAAAGGGAAAAAGAAAAAAAGGGAGAAAGGCCAAAAAGAAGAAAAAAAGAAGGCCAAAGAAAAAAAAAGGAATGAGAGAAAAAGAGAGAAGGGACAATGCTACTATCTCTTTTTCCACACTTGTGCTTCAAAATAGCACCATGATCTTCATGATAGAGAGTCTCATATGTTGTCACTTTCATATACTAGTGGGAATTTTCAATTATAGAACTTGGCTTGTATATTCCAATGATGGGCTTCCTCAAAATGCCCTAGGTCTTTGTGAGCAAGCAAGTTGGATGCACACCCACTAGTTTTATTTTGTTGAGCTTTCATATATTTATAGCTCTAGTGCATCTGTTGCATGGCAATCCCTACTCACTCACATTGATATCTATTAATGGGCATCTCCATAGCCTGTTGATATGCCTAGTTGATGTGAGACTATCTTCTCTTTTTTGGTCTTCCCACGACCACCATTGTATTCCACATATAGTTCTATGTCCATGGCTCACGCTCATGTATTGTGTGAAAGTTGAAAGAGTTTGAGATTATTAAAGTATGAAACAATTGCTTGGCTCGTCATCGGGGTTGTGCATGATTAAATACTTTGTGTGATGAAGATAGAGCAATAGCCAGACTATATGATTTTGTAGGGATAACTTTCTTTGGCCATGTTATTTTGAGAAGACATGATTACTTTGCTTAGTATGCTTGAAGTATTACTATTTCTTATGCCAATATGAACTTTTATTTTGTATTATTTGGATCTGAACATTCATGCCACATTAAAGAAAATTACGTTGAGAATTATGCTAGGTAGCATTCCACATCAAAAATTCTCTTTTTATCATTTACCTACTCGAGGACGAGCAGGAATTAAGCTTGGGGATGCTTGATACGTCTCCAACGTGTCTATATTTTTTTATTGTTCCATGCTATTATATTACCTGTTTTGGATGTTTATGGGCTTTATTTTATACATTATTATCATTTTTGGGACTAACCTACTAACCGGAGGCCCAACCCATACTGGTGTTTTTTTTGCCTATTTCAGTATTTCGAAGAAAAGGAATATCAAACAGAGTCCAAACGGAATGAAACCTTCGGGAGCGTGATTTTTGGAATGAACAAGATCCGGAGTACTTGGAGTGCAAGTCAAGAAACAACCGGAGCCTCCACGAGATAGGAGGGTCCGCCCCCTTGTAGGGCGCGCCCCCCTGTCTGTGAGACCCTCGGGCATCCACCGACGTACTTCTTCCTCCTATTTATACCTACGGACCCTGAAAACATCCAGGGGCACCACAAAACACAATTTCCACCACCGTAACCTTCTGTATCCGCGAGATCCCATCTTGGAGCCTTCACCGACACTCTGCCGGAGGGGGAATCGACCACGGAGGGCCTCTACATCAACATCCTTGCCCCTCCTATGAGTTGTGAGTAGTTTACCACAGACCTACGGGTCTATAGTTATTAGCTAGATGGCTTCTTATCCCTTTTTGGATCTCAATACAATGTTCTCCCCCTCTCTTGTGGATATCTATTCGATGTAATCTCTTTTTGCGGTGTGTTTGTCGAGATCCGATGAATTGTGGGTTTATGATCAGATTTATCTATGGATATTAATTGAATCTTCTCTGAATTCTTTTATGTACGATTGAGTTATCTTTGCAAGTCTCTTCGAATTATCGGTTTGGTTTGGCCTACTAGATTAATCTTTCTTGCCATGGAAGAAGTGCTTAGCTTTGGGTTCAATCTTGCGGTGTTCTTACCCAGTGACAGAAAGGGTTGCAAGACACGTATTGTATTGTTGCCATCGAGGATAACAAGATGGGGTTTATATCATATTGCATGAGTTTATCCTTCTACATCATGTCATCTTGCTTAATGCGTTACTCTGTTCTTATGAACATAATACTCTAGATGCATGCTGGATGTGTGGAGTAATAGTAGTAGATGTAGGCAGGAGTCGGTCTAGCTGTTATGGACGTGATGCCTATATACATGATCATGCCTAGATAATCTCATAATTATTCGCTTTTCTATCAATTGCTCGACAGTAATTTGTTCACCCACTGTCGTGGATCTAAGTCTGACAGTAGAGTGGGGGGTAGGTATGGAGAGGCAAGGTCCTAGCTATGGAGAGGTTGTAAGCACAAGAGATGTACAAGTTCAGGCCTTTCTCGGAGGAAGTAAAAGCCCTACGTCTCGGAGCCCGGAGGCGGTCGAGTGGATTATGTGTATATGTATTACAAGGTGCCGAACCCTTCTACCTGTGGAGGGGGGTGGCTTATATAGAGTGCGCCAGGACCCCAGCCAGCCCACGTAGGAGAGGGTTTAAGGTGCGTTAAGTCCGGGGCGTTACTGGTAACGCCCCACATAAAGTGTCTTTACTATCATAAAGTCTACTTAATTACAGACCGTTGCAGTGCAGAGTGCCTCTTGACCTTCTGGTGGTCGAGTGAGTCTTCGTGGTCGAGTCCTTCAAGTCAGTCGAGTGAGTCCCTCGTAGGTCGACTGGAAGGTGATCTCTTCTAAGGATGTCCTTGGGCAGGGTACTTAGATCAGGTCTGTGACCCTACCCTAGGTACATGACTCCATCATTAGCCCCCGAATGGATTGAGGCTTGAGTGATGAAGGAGTTGATGCTGTTTCTGATTAGCCTTCGCATACTGGTCATGTGTTGTTTTGAAAAAAATCTCTTTGATAGTGAACAACTTTTCTTCAGTCGACTCGATCCATTCCTTTCCTTCGTCGAGTGATCTTTTGGACTTCGCCGATTTCCGAGCGACGGATCGCAGGAAATCCCGCGTTTGGCAGACCGATCTGTCGTTCGCGGATTCCGCGGGATGCGAAATATGGGGAAGCGCGCGAAGCGGGGCGGACCGCGGTGTTCGGATGGGACAGGGCATAGACGCCTTGATCCCCGCGCCGCTTTTTTCGCCACGTATCGCGTCCGCGTAACTGTTCAGGATATGATTAGATCGACCGGGCCCACCTGTCATCCACTCGGAAGGGATCTTATAAACGCGCCCGACGAGGGTTTTTTGAACAATGCCTCAGCATTCTCTCTCTGTTCCCTTCGTCTCCGCCCAACGCGCTCGCTCTCGCCTCCGCACAACTTCCCCTCGCGCGTCCCGCCGGCAGCCATGGTCAAGGAGAAGACGGCGGCGTTGGAACGCGCGAAGAAGGCGTCGGCGACGGAGAAGGCGAAGGGGAGATCCACCAGTCGTGGCGGGTCTTCATCTAGATCTCGCCTGCCGAAAGGCTGGGTCCAGGGAGATTGGATCCAGTCGACCATCACGGAGAAGGATCTCCTCGACATGGCCAACGAGGGCCTGATCCCTCATGGAGCTGCGAGGCTTCCGGGGAAAGAGTGGCAGCCCCAGCCGGAAGAGGGTGAGTGCGTGCTTCTGGCTACCCATGTCGACCGCGGATTTTCTTTGCCGCCGAGCATTTTCTTCCGTGGTTTCTTGAACTTCTTTGGAGCGCAACTCCACCACTTCACCCCGAATTCTATCGCCTACCTTGCCGCGTTCGTGTCCATGTGTGAGAGTTTTCTGGGTTGTCGACCGCATTGGGGCTTGTTCAAGCACATATTCACGTGTCGCTCTCAGACCGTGAAGAAGGCGAGCCCAGGCGATGAAAAAACCCGAGTTGTCCAAATGTGTGGGGGTCTGGGGATCCAGGTGAGGAACAAGAGCACCTTCCCAGCCATGACATTTCCTGAGTCAGTCAGAGGCTGGCAGTCGACCTGGTTCTACTGCCAGGATCAGTCGACGCCGGGGCAGTCGAGTGGACTCCCTCAGTTCACCATGGGCCGAGTGAACAAGCCCTCCTCTCTGAAGGTGATTCCGGAGGAGAAAGCTGACGTGAAGGTGCTGATGGAGCGTGTAGTTCAGTTGGTTCGGGAGGGAGTGACGGGTATGGATCTCCTGGAGGTTTTTCTTAGGCGTCGTATCCAGCCTCTTCAGTTCCGGAGCCATTGCATGTGGTTGTACTGCGGGACTGAGGATGTGACTCGGGTCAATCCAGAAGCAGTCGAGGATGCCACTCTGGAAAGGTGGATGGCTGCTGTTACTGGGAACAAGGATAACCCTCGCGGAGCCAGAAGGATTCCTCCACTCGACTGCCACAGTGATCCAAACGAGGTATGTCTGCTCCACTTCCCATTGTATTCTCGTCACATTTATTTCTGTTTTCTCTGCCGATCGGTCGACTGATCTTTGTCTTGACGTCTATCTGGCCCTCACTGAGCTGTACTCGATGCCCAATGGAGCACAGGCTCTGACCGAGGAGGGAGAAGAGAGCGGGGGCGAGAGTCAGGAGGAGGAGTGGGACTCGGACGCCGCTGAGGATGATGATGATGATGATGACGATGACGATGATGACGATGAGGACGAGGAAGAGGAGGAGGAGGAGGTCGCACCACCGCGCTTGGAAAGGCGGTCGAAGCTTGTCCATGACCCTGCGACTGAACGTGGCAAGGGGGTTGCGACTGTTACACAGTCGACCAAGCGCCCTCGGACCACCTCTCCGGTGCCGACTGAAAAGGCGTCGAAGCAGCCCAGGGCGGCCCCGTCAAAGTCGACCAAGCTCCTGCCGAAGATGAAGGTGTCCATCCCCACCATATCAGGGTAATCATGCTGCTTAAGTCTTCTTGTTTTGTGCGAACTTTATCTCTGGTTGGCGCTGGAGTCAGTCGACTGATTCTTTGGAGTTGCAGTGCTGCTACTTCTGAGACCTCAGCCCGGGCTGACGACCATGAGATGGAGGACGCAGCAACCTCAAGACCTGGTACTATACTCTTAACACCGTTTCTAGTCGACTGACTCATGATCTCTAACTCTGATCCTTTTCTGTAGCTCCATCCAATGTTGTTATCACTCTCCCTGATGATGATGAAGATGAGGAACCGCTGAAGCACAGAAGGAGTAGGAAAGCGTCTGCCAGCAGGGTGCCCCAGGATGTGACGGTGCCTGAGACTCTGGTCGCAGAGGAGGAGAACACCACTCGACACACTGTGTCCTTCGCAGATCCACTAACGAGTGCTCTGCAGCCCTCCCTCTTCACGATGCACCACGTCCCAGAGGACCAAGTTGGCGCCGCGAAGGAGGCGATACGCCAGGCAGGGATCATGATGGAGCAGTTGAAGACCATCCGGGATGCGAGTCAGGCAGCTTACGACGCCAGTTCCGCCCTTCAAAGCAATGTTCAGGTCAGTCGACCACCGCTTGTTATGTTAGGATATGCTATCAAAAACTTTTCTTTCCAGAATTTATAGTAATCACCCAGTGGGTGTGTCGATTTAAACTCCATGTTAGAGGGGGCACACTGAGTGCACCCGCTGGGTGTAGTCCCCAAGGCTAAGGTCGACTGCTGGCAGTCGGCCTTAGGCTTTATAAGTTCAATCTTTCTGTCATTCGACTATGGCGACTGGATTTCGCAAACCGGTGGGGGCATGCTGAGTGCACCCACTGGGTGTAGAGGGTGTGTCGATTTAAACTCCGTGTTAGAGGGGGCACGCTGAGTGCACCCGTTGGGTGTAGTCCCCAAGGCTAAGGTCGACTGCTGGCAGTCAGCCTTAGGCTTTATAAGTTCAGTCTTTCTGTCATTCGACTATGGCGACTGGATTTCGCAAACCGGTGGGGGCACGCTGAGTGCACCCACTGGGTGTAGTCCCCAAGGCTAAGGTCGACTGCTGGCAGTCGGCCTTAGGCTTTATAAGTTCAGTCTTTACGTCATTCGACTATGGCGACTGGATTTCGCAAACCGGTGGGGGCACGCTGAGTGCACCCACTGGGTGTAGTCCCCGAGACTGTGGTCGACTGCTTGCAGTCAATTACAGTCTTAAAGAATACATCTTGTTTTTTTTGAGGTCGACTGGTCGACTCTGTCTTCAATAGGATTAGTGGGGGCACGCTGAGTGCACCCACTGGGTGTAGTCCCCGAGACTACGGTCGAATGCTTGTATTCGGCTGTAGTCTTAGAAACACATGATTTTCCCTTTTCCACTCGGAAATGAATTATCCTTGACATTTAGTCGATTGATTCTTCGCAGAGGTCCTGTGACCTTGCGGCTCGCTACACTCAGCTGGAGAACAAGCACATCCAGCTCGAGTTGGATTTGAAGCTGGCTCAGGAGAATCTGTCGAAGGCAAAGGAGGAGACCAAAGGTATGTTTGGTGAGACCTCGACGACTGCTTTTTCCCTTTATTTGTTTCAAAATCTGATCTTGCTGTAACTTGCAGGTAAGGTGAAGGAGGCCCAACAGAAAAAAGACCTTGAACTAGCTGAGAAGATCAAGCTTGCCGACGAGAAGTTAGCTTCAGTCACCAAGCTTGAACAAGAAAATACCAATCTGAAAGCTGCTCTTGAGAAGAAAAATGATCTGGAGGCCTTCCTGAATGGTCTTGCCAAGAAGCTGTTCCTTATGCTTGAAGGTAAACCTTTATGCTCAACAATCATTTTCAACTGTGATTTTTCCATTCGACCGTTGCTTTGACTCGGTGATCGCCCTTGCAGAATTTTGTCAAGACTTTGAAGAAGAGACTAGCCGGCTGGAACCAAACCTTGACCCCGTCAATTCTCCGGTGGACGACGAAGTTGCCATGAATGTTTTCCGACTGGAGTCCCATGTTGCAGCTGTCGTGGACTATCTTGCAAGGCTGAAGGTCGCCACATCTCGCATTGACTCAACGCTCTGGCCCAGGGAGACACTCCAGCATGACCTCGAGTCGCTGATGGCTCGCTTGAACACGGTCCCTGGTCGAGTACAGGAGTGGAAAAAATCTTCGGCTCGGTGCGGTGCAGATGTTGCTCTGTGTCTGGCCCGAGTCCACTGCAAAGATGCACGAGAAGACAAGCTGGCGGCCCTCCGGGTGGCCAACACCAAAAAACAGGACTTCAGGTCCTTTATGGAAACTTTCATTGCTGCTGCCACTCGGATCGCAGACGGAATTGATCTTGATGAGTTTGTTGCACCTTCCAGCCCTCCACAGGAGGGGTAAAAAAACTTCTTTTAAGCTCGACGCTTTAAATTTGCCTCGGTATGCCGAGTGGAGTTGTAACCGATAAACCTTAACAGGCTTAGCGCCTGAGCACTTTTGGTTCCTTTAGGTATCGTTCCGAACTTGAATTTGATGTTTGAACATGATTGCTTTTGGCTTGAAATGTCTTTTGCAGGTTCAAAGCAATACGCTCACTGCAGTCGACTTATTCCTTAACCCACTTAGGCGAGCACTGGGCTGCAGCTAAGCCCCCGAGTGAGAGGTTTGCTCTTCACTCGGGAGGATTTTTATATCTTAGGCGAGCACTGGGCTGCAGCTAAGCCCCCGAGTGAGAGGTTTGCTCTTCACTCGGTAGGATTTTTATATCTTAGGCGAGCACTGGGCTGCAGCTAAGCCCCCGAGTGAGAGGTTTGCTCTTCACTCGGTAGGATTTTTATATCTTAGG
>NC_041391.1:154829038-154829963 GCF_002162155.2 Triticum dicoccoides
GACTCAACGCTCTGGCCCAGGGAGACACTCCAGAACGACCTCGAGTCGCTGATGGCTCGCTTGAACACGGTCCCTGGTCGAGTGCAGGAGTGGAAAAAGTCCTCGGCTCGGTGCGGTGCAGATGTTGCTCTGTGTCTGGCCCGAGTCCACTGCAAAGATGTGCGAGAAGACAAGCTGGCGGCCCTCCGGGTGGCCAACACCAAGAAACACGACTTCAGGTCCTTTATGGAAACTTTCATTGCTGCTGCCACTCGGATCGCGGATGGAATTGATCTTGATGAGTTTGTTGCACCTTCCAGCCCTCCACAGGAGGGGTAAAAAACTTCTTTTAAGCTCGACACTTTAAATTTGCCTCGGTATGCCGAGTGGAGTTGTAACCGATAAACCTTAACAGGCTTAGCGCCTGAGCACTTTCGGTTCCTTTAGGTATCGTTCCGAACTTGAATTTGATGTTTGAATATGATTGCTTTTGGCTTGAAATGTCTTTTGCAGGTTAAAAGCAAGACGCTCACTGCAGTCGACTTATTCCTTAATCCACTTAGGTGAGCGCTGGGCTGCAGCTAAGCCCCCGAGTGAGGGGTTTGCTCCTCACTCGGTAGGATTTTTATATCTTAGGCGAGCACTGGGCTGCAGCTAAGCCCCCGAGTGAGAGGTTTGCTCTTCACTCGGTAGGATTTTTATATCTTAGGCGAGCACTGGGCTGCAGCTAAGCAGCCGAGTGAGAGGTTTGCTCTTCACTCGGTAGGATTTTTATATCTTAGGCGAGCACTGGGCTGCAGCTAAGCCCCCAAGTGAGAGGTTTGCTCTTCACTCGGTAGGATTTTTATATCTTAGGAGAGCACTGGGCTGCAGCTAAGCCCCCGAGTGAGAGGTTTGCTCTTCACTCGGTAGGATTTTTATATCTTAGGCGAGCACTGGGCTGCAG